>NC_135649.1:4242424-4545454 GCF_053574225.1 Canis aureus
TCCAGCCACTATATAAACCAGGGCCAGTGCTCCCGCGCACGCGCACACGCACTGCCCGAGCTGTCCGCACCTGGGAGCCATCACCCCACTGCTCCCTCCCCAAGCAGAAGCTGGGAGTTTATGACTACCTGGACGCAAGACACGGGAACGTGCAACCCGTCGTGCTACCCTTTTCACCTCGGCTGCCAGGAAGCTCAGTGTTAACGCTGACCGTGAAGCCCAGCTGGTGAAGCACCTATGCTCCTCCTTGGCAGCGTGGCACACGCTTTTCTATTCACAGGTGCAGGGCCTTGTGTGTATTTCAAATATACCTTCCAATCCGATCGGCAAACACGTAGGCTATAAATGGTAAATAAAATCAAAGCTAAAGGAAAAACAGCAAATCTATCCCCTGTCTACAAGAAACCCCACGTCAAGGGGGATTTTGTCTTTTGAACCCCAGGACGATCCCACCCAAAACTCGGGGAGCGACTCCGTCCCCCAGATTGGTCTACCATGGTAAGAAGAGTTGGCCCTCGGTGTGGAAGGAGTGAAGACTGACTATTTATCTCAAGATTCTGCCTCTGACTGGTCTCTGGGGTTCCCTGAGGGCCAATGCCAGTCACGTGGTGAGGGTGTGGGTGTGGCACGCCTAACAGCAAAGGGTTTGACTGAATTAAAAATGGAGCTGTTGTGTCACAGTTTGCAAAGATTGAGTAAAGGCTGTCCTAGCGAGTGAAGATCCAAAGCCACACATTGCATTGTTTATCGAAGAGAACTGCCGTGTCGGTTCTGTTCATTTTTACGTGTTAAAATTACATAACAGCTTACACACAGCCACATCTTGTCCCAAACACACCTGACTTGGGTGCATGCACACCCACACCTATCATAGCCACGAATGAGTGCTCTCCTGACACTTGCCAAAGTTATTAGTTTATTTTTAAGGTTCAAAAAAGGCAGGAACTCCTCCTTCCCCCCCCCCAAAAAAAAACCCAGCTCACAGGGAATGGCACACTCCATTAACAATTCTGCAGCCACCATTACTGCTGCTGCTGCTGCTGCTGCGAGGCCGCCTCCCCCTCCTTCCCCAAAATTTAGCGCCTGCTTCTTCCCCTATAAATACACCATCAATAGGGCGTTGCTATGGCAACAGTGAGGAAGCGTGAGGGCTCCAGACAGAGAATGCTGCTGCAGTCACGCATATACATGATGTCCCTCCTACCCCTGGTGGATACTGTAAGGCTGATTGTAGGCCCAAGGAATTTTTAACCCACTCCCCCCAGGAACACAGCTGAATCCTGAGGGCCTGGAGAGGAAGGAAGGCAGGGACAGGCCGCCACAAAGACCTTCCTTAACCCCAGCCTGGGCTGAGGCAGCCAAATCACAGCAGTCTGAAAGGTCGCTCCCCAAATCCCTCGCATGGAGACAGGAGGCCATCAGAGCACCAGGTGTCCCAAGACGTGGCCTGCAAACCACTTCTCCCAATCCTAGCCCTTTTCATTCCCCTCACTCAGAACTAGCTGTCGCCAGGAAAGGCTTCTGTGATCGCCAAAGCTCATGACTCATCAACCCACCCAGTGACATGAAACTCCCAAATTATGCTCCAACTCCAACTCTGGGCCCTCCTGGTCCCCTTCCGCTCATGCCAGCCCTTAACGTGCCCGTCCTTGCCCACCGTCGCCCGCCAGCTGCGCCCTGCCCAGGAGCGCCAGCCTCTGGCCCGGGCACACTCTTCTCCTGGGGCTGCTCGGGACCCCCAACGCCTTGGCCCGGCCGGGCCTCCGGACCCCCCCGCCCAGCAGTGCCCGGCGCCCAGCTCAGGGGCCCTGTACTCCGAACCATGCCCTCGGGGCCGGGGCGCCCAACCCCAACGGCCTCACCGTTCTCTGGGCCCAGGAGGCGGCCGCCCTGCTTGCGCACGCAGCCCGCCACCTCGCTGCGGCGCCTCTGCCAGCAGGGCCCTGTCCCCGCCCACCTGCTCCCCGTCGGCCAAGCCCCCGGCCCGGCCCAGCCGTCTCCGCCCGCCCGCCCTCCCCGCCCGCCGCCCGCCCGCCGCCCCGGGGCCCCCCGAAGCCCGCCCGGCCGAGGCCGGGGCCGAGGTGCGCCTGGAGCTCCCGCCCCTCGCAGCCGGGCGCCCGGGCCCTGCCCGTTACCTCGGACCCCCCTGCCCTGCTGTCCTCTGGGGACTCCGCCGCTGCCCGCCCCCCACGCCCCGCTGCGCCAAGTCTGGCCTCGCGCCCCGCGCCTCGCGCGCCACCCTCGAGCGCCACGACCCCCGGGCCCCGCTCGCCAGGCCGCGATCGTCGCGCCGCACCGCGCGCCGGGCCGCCGGGCCGAGGACGCCAGAGGGCAGGGGGCGAGGAGAGCGGGCCGAGGGGGAGGGCGGGCGGCCGGCGAGCTGGGCCGGAGGGGCGGCGGCGCGCACCCAGCACCGCGCGCCCGCGCCCCGCTCCGCCGGCGCCGCCCCTGCCCCCGCCCGTGCTGCCGGGGGGCGGGGCCTGGGCGGCGGGCCCGGGGCGCGCCGGGGACCCCCCAGCCGAAGGCGCGGGCCCCGTGGTGCCCCCGGGCCCTGGCCCTCGGAAGCCCGGGCGCCAAGGCGAGCTGGGGCGGCCGCGCCCAAGGCCCACGCGCCCGGCCCCGCGCAGCGCACCCTCCCCCACCTGTCCCCGACCCAGGCTCACCTGTCATTGTGGCCAGCCCGCCCCCGAGAGCCGGCCGAGGAAAGAAGGGGCTCGGGCCAGCACCCCGGGCCCACCTCGCAGGGCTCCAGCGGGCCCGCGGAAGGGCTGGGTGGAGGCTGCGTTCCGCCAATGACTGGGTGACCTTGGCTCCTTCACTTACCGCCCCCCCCCCCGCCCCGGGACGGCAGGCTCCCCGCCGGTCAAATCTGGTAAATGGGGAGAAGCCTGCCTCCCTCGCGGGGCTGCAGCGAAATAAAGGAGGAAATGGGTTTGGGAAAGTCTGAAGGCGCAGAAAGGGGAGAGGAAGGGGAGCGCGGGGGGGAGCGGGGAGGGGGCACAGGAGGCCGCGCTGCGGAGGTTCGGCATGACAGGACCAGGCGCTGGTAGAGGACACTGGTCCCAGGAGAAGCACGCGACGCGGCGGACTGCTAAGGGGGGACCGTTGCGGGGGGGCGGGGACTCGGGGTCTGGGTCTGCCCAAGCTTCCCCGGGGTGGTCCAGGGCACCTGCTGAGTTTTCAGGGTTCCGTTTGTTCTCTGCACCTCTGGAGCCCTCCTGGCAACTGAAGTGGGCGCCTTTCCCACCCCTTTTCCTATTTTGGGGTTTCCGGCAGGATGATCCAGAGAAGGTACACCCGGAACTATCCCCACCCCCATCCCAGGCAGAGAGATTCCAATGTCCTGCCTCCATCGGAAAATAGGGGGAAGGCTTCCATCCCCTCGGGCCTCTGGCAGTCCAGCTCCCAGAGCCGAGCAGCCCCCCTGCCCTTCTCTCCTCTCCCAACCCGGCTCCCAAGGGCGCTTTGCACCTGTACTCAGAGCCCCCTTTGCCCAGGACAGCCCTCTGCCCTCCTTCATGAAGGCAAGAGGCCCACATCCCCCCGCCTGGGGAGAAGGCTTGCACAGAAGGGAATCAAGATCACCCGGGGATAAGAACGGGAGTCCTTTGGGACCCAAAAGGGCTGTGTAGGCTTTAGAGGCCCTCTCCGTTCTGGGGGAGAGGGTGTGGGCCGGGCTGCTGGGAGAAGCGCTTTGGACCTCTCCTGAAACTTACTTCCTGGGTCTCCTAGTCCCACCCCCAGCTTCCCTTTCTGATCTTAACCATGTCCACAGGCGACTTCACACAACTCTCCACGTGTGAGGCCAGGGTCGGTGGCTTTCACACGCCTCCCAGAACCCCCACCTAAGCTACTAGCTCCCTCCCTGCCCAGAATGCCTTTCCTCCCACCAGCAGCCTCTGCTCACTCACATTCATTCTTCCCGCATAGCTCAGATGACATCTGTCCTCAGGTCGGGATTCTCCGCCCCTGCCCACGCTGACGGCTGGGTTCTTAGCACTCTCTGCAGATGCCCAGGGTGGGAATGGTGAGGAGCGGCCCCTCGGCAGCAGCAGCAGCAGCGCAGGAGCTCCAACTCCTGACAAGACCATGCATCACCTGCGATCCTGAGCAAGTGACTTAACCTCTCTGCATCTCAGTTTCCTCATCTGTCAAAGGAAAATGATGACGATAATGATAATAGCTCCCTCAAAGGCAGGGAAGAGAGCAAACGGCAGGGTCACATCAAAGTCACATGAGTGTGCCCCCATCCAGCTGCATTCTGTCCGTTTGGTCGCTCACTTGAGCCGTGCACCCGCCTCCTCTATCTCGGGGGCCAGGGACCTCTTCATATGTCCCTCACATCCCACACAGGGCCTCATCCACAGCACCCGCTGGATGCTTGCAGAGCCGAGGTAGGAGAGGCCCAGTTGAAGTGAGGAGCTGGAGCAACGGTCCATCTTCAACTTACCACCAAGGTGTCCCCAACACCACCAGAGGCTCTGGGCCCTGCTTCCTCCCCATGGGGATCCTGAGTCTGGGCTTCCTCCAGACTTTGGCTTTCTTCAAAGAAGACTTCCTAATTCCCCCCAGGAGGGCCCCATGCACTCCCAGGGACCAGGAGTTGCTTTGAGATATGGCCTGAACAGCCCCTGCTGTGCACCAGGGTGGGAAAGGTTTGGCCTCTTGGCTTACCTGCCTGGGCTGGGCACCCAGCAGATTAGTGCACTCAAGGGACTTTATTTTCCAAGCAAATTGCTCCTCCCACAGACTAACGGTGCAGTCCAGACCCTCATTATCGAAATCCTAGAGAGATGCTCCAGTCTCCCTGCAGGTCTTCACTCTCCTCCATTTCCATCCCACCCAACATGCACCCTTCTCTTACTTGTTACCAAGCGGTGCTGGTGACAACAACCACACCTTGGCACACATCAAAATCACATAGGTAGGGCACTAAGGATTGTGGGAGGAACTACCTCCAAAAAGTGTACAGTACAGTTGCTAATAATAATAAAAGATGGCAAAAGGCAGACCATGTTTCAATAAAAATCTCCAGCACATTGAAGAGAAAAGACTGTTTTTACCCAACCTTATCCTAACTTCTAACCTATCTCCATTCCTGATCCATATCCTATTGGGCAGGACCAGCTTTATGGCTGTGTACCCTACACTTGGTTTAAGACTCTGCTGTCTCCGTCTTGAAATTCTCAGTTCTTAATGCTTTTTGAACAAGAGACCTGTATTTGCATTTTGCACCAGGCCCCAGAAAGTATGCAGGCAATCTCACCCACTGGTGACATTCTCAACATCCTCAAACCTACTCCAGCTTCTCAACCACCCCACTGCTCCTCTGATTCCTCCCCTCATCCCCTCTGCAAGCCTTGGCCAGTCTCTCCTTTCCTCACCTCTCAACTGCACTGATTCCATTATCTTCTGTCACATGGCCTCTCCCTAACACCACCCTTGTGTCGCATCCTTTGGCTGAGACAAGTACCCTCTTCTGGCCTCATTCACTCTTGGCACCTCAATCCCTATCCGACTGTCATCCATCCCAGAATTGAATCCTTCTATGAACTCTACTGCCCCCCTTCCCTTTATAGCCTCACCAAGACTCATCCTGTCCCTGAGCCTAAACCCTGATCTTTACCCCATAAAAGCCTCAATTCATCTTTGCACATGGATTAACCAATTAATCAAGTATCATGGGCTGAACTGTGCCTCCCCACACAATCTACATGTTGAAGTTCTAATCCCTTTACTTCAGAATGTGACTGTATTTGGAAACAGGGTCTTTACAGTGGTCATTAAGTTAAAATGAGGTTATTAAGGTGGGACCCACTCCAATCTGTCTGCTGCTCATATGAGAAGAGGAGATCAGGGCACAGGCACACAGGAAAAAGCATGTGAAGACACAGGTAGAAGGAGAGAGATCTCTGAATAAACCAATTCTGATGACACTTTGATCCCACACTTCAGGCCTCCAGAATCGTGAGAAAATAGATTTCTGTTGCTTAAGCCGGGCTGTGGTACTTTGTCAGGGCAGGCTGAGCAAACTAAGACACCAAGTATTTACTCAGTGCTATTGTGTGCGGGGTAGTATTCTAGGACCTGGGATTACAGAAGCCAATAAAACAAACAAAATCTCCTACCCTCATGAAGTTCAGACAAAAAAGACAAAGAAGTCAAAGATACAGGATGTTGGGTGATGACTAGTGCTGTGGAGAAGAATGAAACAGAGAAGCGACTTTGAGTGTGGGGTCTTTAGATACAGTAGTCAGGGAAGACTGCACTGAGGAGATGGCATTTGAGCCAAGATCCAAAGGATTTAAGGGGCCATACTGTTCCACGCTGTGGGATCCACACATGCCAGAGCCCTGGAATCAGGTGCACGCCTAACACACCCTGGGGGCACCCAGCAGGCTGGTGTGTTGCAGTGGAGGGACTGAGAGAGGAGGACGGTGGGGATGAGGCCAGAGAGGCCACAAGAGAGGGTGGTGAGAGATCATGCGAGGCCTTGCAGCCCATCGCGAGGACTTTGGCTATGAAAGTGATGTGGAGAGACATTGAGGGGTACTGTGATCTGACATCTATTCTCATCCAAGCGATCAATTGGGCTGCCCCCGAGAACATATTAAACAGAGAAAAGACTGGAAGCAGGGATACTATTTTGGGGTTCTTGAAATAATCCAGGTGAGAGACACTGGTGGTTTACACCTGGTGATGTGGCAAAGGCAGTGAGAAGTAGGCAGATTCTGGGTAGTTTCTGATGACAGATTCGTATTGAGCTACAGCAGAAAGACACAAGTCCAGGACAGAATGAGCAGCGAGGTGCAAGGAAAGAGGATCAAGAAGGAGGGATTGGCCACTTCTTCAAATCCTACCAACTGGATGACTAAGAGGACAAAGAAGTGACCACTGTGTTTAGCTGTTTAGCAATGGAGGGCTCACTGGTAGCCTTCCTGAGCAGTTTCCACGGAGACGCGGGGGCCTACAGGTGGATCAGAGTGCTTCCCGTCAAGAGTCAGAAAAGAGAAATTGGAAAGTGGTGGTTAGTAGGAACACGAGGGAACAAGATAAAAGTATTGTTTTAATGTGGGAGAAATTACAGCACAGGAACAACATGTTTGTGCGCCAATAAGCCAGTTAGGAAGGAAAAAGTTGACGATGCAGGAGACAGATGCACAGGTGCAGGGAGATAGGAGAGGTCACGGCGGAGCTTGGAGCACTTGTCTTCTGGTGCTTTGTCTTTTCTCAGCGAAACAAGAAGCCAGGCCACTAGCTGGGAGTGAGGGTGGGAGAGAAGTATCAGTGCTTTCAGGAGAAAAGGAAGAGTTTCTGGGAGATGCGAAGGCTGGACGCTCTGTGGAAATGCAGCAGGACCGCTAGGCTGTATCAAGGGCCCACTTGAGGTTGAGTGGCCGTCAATTTAAAGTGAAAATACTTACATGCCTCCAAGGTTTTCGCCAGGCACATTCAATCTCAGGGGTGCAGACCCCAAGTCGGTGGAAGGTTGGGTTATATCACGGTTGAGTCTCCCTACATGAGTACAAAGAAATGGCAGAGGGACACAGGAGCTTTGCATGGTTCTAGGAAGCAGTGATGATGACTGGTCATGGATTAATGGGTAAGGAGGGAAGTAAGGATAGAGTCGGAATTTGGTGTAGGGCAGTGGAAAAAAAATGGTAGGATTGTTGGTTGAAGGGTCCCGGTGGCAGGCCACCCCACCACTGAGCCGGCACCCTAGCAAGCGCCACACCCTCTGTCCCCATCCCCCATATCTCCCCTGAGCCTTGCTCCTGAACATTTAATTGAGCACCTACTATATGTCGGGCGCTATGCCTGGTGCTCATGACATAAAGGTGAATCAAACAGACCAATGTCTACCCTGCTTCCCTTCTGGTTGGTGAAGAGAGACAATAAGCTAGAAAACACAGAGGATACCTAGGAAGGCAGTTGGTAGAGGTACAATGGAGGAAACCAAAGCTGCGAAGGGGGCTGGGGGGACCAGGTCATCCTTATTCTGACCCATGCCTGGAGCCTCCCAGTCTGTGGGCTGCTCAGCCTAGGCCAGCTCATGGTGACAATGTGTAGCTTCATCCATGCCCTTGCAGTCTCCCTACGCCAACCCTCCCCTCCCCTCCTCCTTGGGCATGGCCTCCGGATCAGCCCCCAGTGACGTTCCTGATCCTCAAGTGTTCCTCAGCCCTCAACTGAGCTGTATCATCAAACTTCATCTGCTCCCTAAGCTTCATGTTGCCCAGAGGCTTCCTTCCTCCATAAAGCTCCCCCAGCCCTGCCCGTCTCTCCTAACAGATTCTCTCCCCACTTCATCCCTACCCAGACCCCGACTCCATCTGTTCCTAGGTCTACCCTCGAGCCCCAATGCCTCCTCTCTTACTCCCCTCCCAGCTCCTGCTCTGGCTCTGACTATGTCTGAGCAGCTTCTGCCTTCCTGGCTGGTGTCGGACGGCCTTTCAGCATCCCCCTTCTTGCGGCTCAGCATGTTCCTTGGGGACACAGGGTCTGAGGTTTCAGGATCCCAGGAGTTTGAGGACAGCTGAGGAAACGCCCAAGATTGGAGGCTAATCTTTCCCTAAAGAGGAAGAAAAAGTTCCCTCAGTGGCTTAAAGGTCCCTGGCACCTCTGCCCTGGCAGTGGGATCCTCTCCTTTTCCCTGGGCAGTCATCGTCTCTTTGGCCATCTGCCTCTAGACCGGAATTTCTCAAAGATTTTGCTGTACAGAACTGTGAATCCAAAGACGGGTCTGAGCAGCCATGAGGTGGCCCATCACAGCCCCACATCCCTTCTGTCCCAATGTACACACACGCACACCCTACTCCCCTACTCTGGGAAAAGATGCTTAAGCAGACAAGCAACCTCAGCCCCGGTGCATTTCATTTTTCCTACTGCCACCTCCTGGACACAGTGGACACTGTAGCCACCACCCTGACCCCATGCCCCCCACCCACCAGGTGCATTCCTTTCCTGTGCCAGGCCTCTCCAGATCCCATTATTACACCATCAACCATGCTTGAGGGCTCCTCACTGAAGTCCAAATACATCCCTTCTCCTTGGCCCTAATGTTTGGGGGGTGGGGAGCCGGAACCATGCCAGTTTTCAGAAGAGAACTGAGCCTCCTGGAGCTACCCCCTGACAGGAATGTTCACCAAGCAGCAGAGAGGTACCAGCCACCAGCCTCTGGTCTCTGGGAGCACTTAAGGGAGAGAGGATACAGGTGAAAGCTGTGAGAGATCTGATGACAACTGTGCTGGGCAGAGGCACAGAGCTTCTTCTATCAGCCCGCTCCAGCCACAGTGCCCCCCCTTGCTACTCCGGGAGCACCACACACACGTTCCCCACCTCGGGATGTTTGCACTTGTTGTTCACTCTGCCTGGGATCCTGTCTGTTCAAAGTGCATCACAAATACTCATTGAGCACTCACTCTGCACGGGTATGTTCTAGAGGCCGGGGGTCCCAGCAGCAAACCGAGTCAACCGAAGGCCTGGTCGGCCTGGACGGTGCAGCGAGGGAAGACAGACGACACATTAATAACTAAGCCTGATGTAAATCACGTTTCATCAACTCTAAGATGGCATCAATTGCATGACCTCGCAATTAAGCCATGCTTCCAATTAAGCCATGATACAACACTTCCCTATCACATATAATTTTTATTTTGTCCTTATTGAAAGAGCTCTTTTAGACTTCCTCGGACATTGATTTTTTTTTTTCGGACATTGATTTTTATCCTAGATCTCACTGGTGCTTGCCTAAAAAGGAAACCACAAAGCAAAGTAAATTGGTGGAAGTAAATGAGGCCAGTCCTCCCGAATCATTTTTTGACCAAGCTTTGTAGATGGCAGCAGCATCCTCTGTGCCACCAGGAGTGTTGGGGAGGACGCCTTTCTTTAAAGAATTTTCTTTAAGCCTGCAGGTCCTAAATCAGGGTTTGGAATTCCCGGAGGCTTGCCCACTTCACACTCCCGCTTAGGGAATGTAGCTGATCACATTCGATTTACCACCTCGGCGCCACCCTCCACCCTGTGTCCGTGGCCGTTGGTTCCTAGAAGTTCAAGAAGAGATTCCCTATCGTCTCCGGGATTTCTTCTCGAATGCTGACACTCCCGCTGCAAGTTTTGATGTTGACACTTTGGATTGGTGCTGGCCTGGCCTGCACTGTAAATGAGAGTCATCTTGATTTTGGAGGCTGAAATGTGAACCAAATGGAAACCAAAAGGCTCCTCTTAGCGTGTCAGATGACAAGCCTAGGGAGAAAAATAAAGCAGAAGGTGGGGTGAGGGGAAGGGCTGGGGGATGGCGGATTGCAGTTTTCAATTGGCTGGTTAAGAGAGAACTCACTAAGAATTAAGATTTGAGCAGCACTTGAAGCAGGTAATAGAGATAGCTGACCAGGTAGGAGGGTATTCTGGAATCCAGGAACAGCACATGCAAAGGCCCTGAGGCAGGCGTGTGTTTGGCCCGTCTGAGGGACAGGGAGTGCCAGGGAAGGGCTCAGCCAAGGCATTCCAGTGACTGCACGTCTCCACATAGGCCAGGTAGGCAAGGCTCAACGGCAGCCTGACTCAAGTCTCGGTCGAATGCCCTGTGACCCCCCCAGGACCATTGAAAGATGGGCAGTCCCGTGAGGAGCCATCACTAGACCCTTCCTCATCTGCCTTTGTGTCTGGTGCCAACAAGGAGGCAGTTTCTCAGCCACTTCCCTCGTTCCAGGGACGGAGGGAACTTTCCACCATGCTCCCCACCCACCTTTTGGGGACAGTGTCAACTATACCAGGGCCTTGCTGAAGAGCACCATGGTCATGTGTTGCCTGGCCCCTGACCCTTGTGTAACTTGGCCCCTGAGGAGGGGACCCCGGGGTGGAGGAGCTGCAGAAGAGATCAGAAGAGACCAGTCCACCCTGCTCCCCACTTCCAGTCACTTCCCAGCCGTGGGGTGCTTTCCTTCAGAGCACCTTCTCCCCATCTTTCTGATTCATTCAGGTTCCCTTGCAGCCTGCCCGCCTCCTCCACCTGATTGCACTCTGGACTCCTTCCTCCTTTTCTAATCTCCTTTCCCACCACACAGCTCAGGAATTGTACTTTTTTTTTCCCTCCCGATTCTGTTCATAAAAGAGTAATATGCTCCCGTTGTGGTGGCAATTTTAGACATCCCACCAGCCAGGAAAGTCACGATTACAATCTGTATATATTGCCTTCCTGTTTCTCACTCCACAAATCCGATTTCACATCATTTACTTCAGACGATGTAAAGACTTTTTTATTCCCCTTTTCTCTGCGCATTATTAAAATGTCAAGACAAAACACACATACATAAAAAGGAAAGTTAAAATCACCCCCGATCCTACTACCTGGTGAGAATCACATTAGTATTTGGGGCCTAGCCCTCTGATATTTTGTCTCACACACACACAAAGGAATTTTGAGCTTTTCCCCCCTCCATGAGGTCTGTGATTTCTCCAGCTGGTGTCCCTGTCACAGCAACACACAGACGTGTGAACCAACACCTCCTCATTTCCGAATTCTCTCCTGCTTCCTGTTTCCCACTGTACACCATGCTGTCCCGGCCTTGCCGGTGCCCACCCTTGTGCCATTGCACCATTTTCTCCATCCCCAGCATTTAAAACATTTATGGTTTTCACTGTGTGTTTTGATGTTTTTGTTAGTTAACATAGAAGTGTTTTTAAGGATTTTATTGATTTATTTGAGAGAGAGTGCATGAGCATGGGGAGAGGGAGAAGCAGACTCCCCGAGGAGCCCAATGTGGGGATTTGATCCCTGGACCCTGAGGGTCATGATCTAAGCTGAAGGCAGACCCTTTAGCGCCTGAGGCCCTCAGGCGAGCCAGCAGGTACATGTATAATCTGTCCACAATGGAATTTGGCTTAAGATTTAAACTAAGGATTAGCTGTATTTTTTGGTTTAATATCTGCGGAACACTGTCATTTCTGTAGCAGCGTGGGAGAGAAGGCCAGACTCAGAAAGTAGGGTCTCTATGGGATCCATTAACTGTCCCCCATCCTGCACTTGTTTCATATGAACTATTTCCCGAGCCTTTGAGAGTCCTCCCCCCAGTGCTCCTCCCCCCACCTCACCGAACATTCATGTCTTAAAGCAAGTCCGGAGCCGAAGACAACACCAATCCAACCATGTCTGTCTTCTGTATCCTTGGCTCTGTTTCCAGTCTAGTCCATTCAACGTCTTAAGCCAGGGTAGCTCGAATGTTCTGGCAACATGTGGCGGGTCAGGCACCCTCTCCTCCCTTGCCTGCCCCCATCACTTCTATTTCTTTTCCCCCTCAATTCCATTCTTGCTTATTTACTCCGCTCTCTAAACTGTAGAATCATTGCATAAAGTTACAAATGAAAAATAATGCCATCACCATCTTGCTTGTAATTGCCTTACATTTATGGATTGAATTTGGGGGAAAACTGATTTCTTTACAGTACAAAGAATTTTTCAGTCAAGCTCTTGATTTGTCAGGGCCCCTGGCTGGCTCAGTCGGTAGAGCCTGTGACTCTTGGTCTCAGGGTCAGGAGCTCAAGCCTCTGGGTGGAGAGCTTACTGAAAAACAGACAGACAAATAAAAAACCCCAAGGTCTTGATATTTCTCTTTATTTACCTAAATCTTGCGTGATGTCCCTCAGAAAGGTCTACTTTTTTTTTTAGGTTCTGCATATTTTTAAACATTTTATGTACAATATATATATACATATATATATATAACATATATAATACATAATGTTATATATAATGTTATATAAGTATTCTATTATACTTGGCATATATTATATATTAACATATATTACATAACATACATATATTCCTTGTAGTTGTGAGTGGAATCGTTTTTTCTGTTGGGCTATTGTTGGCTTATGAGAAAGGTGCTGAGTTTTGTAAAATCATCTTGTATTCATCTGCCTTGCTAAAAATGTTTCTGAGTTTCTTAGTTTTAAAACGAGGCGATCATAGAATTTGCAAATAATGATAAATGTGTCTTCTCTTTTTCTAATATGCATGCCATTTGTTCCTTGTTCTGCTACTACTGCAATGTCCTGTCCTTGGCTTGCATGGCAATGCCTCCAGCCATTCAGGATGCATACCAATGCTTCGTCTACCATTGTCTCAGATACAGTTAATGTACTTGTTGAGGAAGAACTTCTTTGTTCCTAGTTCACTACTTTTTTTTAAAAAAAATATTTTATTTATTCATTCATGAGAGACAGAGAGAGAGGGGGGCAGAGACACAGGCAGAGGGAGAAGCAGGCTCCATGCAGGAAGCCTGATGTGGGGCTTGATCCCAGGACTCCAGGATCACACCCTGGGCCAAAGGCAGGCGCTAAACCGCTGAGCCACCCAGGGATCCCTCTTTTTGTTATTTTAATCAGGAATAGAGTTGAGTGTGATCAAACAATTTTTGTTTATTTGCAGTATTTTTTTTAACGCATATAGTTTCATTGCATGGAGGTTTCAAAATATACCCGACAATTGCTCAGGTAATGGGAGGCTTAGGTCATTGCTATTTTTCGCCTTTGTAAATGATGCTGTGAATGAAAAAATAATTAATAATTGTGCTTCTTCTACTTCCTCTTCTTCTCAACATAAACAGGAAGGCCAGCAAGTGACCAAGATTACCGAGCAGCAGTTATGTGTTTGGGATTGGGGCTGGGGTTTCTGGTTCACCTGTGCTTGAATTAGTTGGGGGAGGCATCTCTAGTAGCTACGTTTGGGTGAAGCTTTGAGTGAGTAGGAAGCAGCTAATATGGAGTAATCTTGTCCTTTTAGACGTCTATTCATTTTTCAGCTTAATTCAATTCAATAAATAACCACTTATTCTTCCTGTAAATCAAGGGCGATATGGATTACAGACAGATTCTACTCAGCCTCTGCTTTCACCATGTCCTCATGTGCATGAGAACTTCTTAAAAGCAGAATTGTGAAAAAAAATAAAAAATAAAATAAAAAATAAAAAAAGTAGAATTCTGGTTCCCTAGCAATAAAATTCCTTGTTAAAGAATATGAACCTTGAAAGGGGTTGACTCTGAAGACCTGAAGTGTACAAAATTGTCACAAATTGCAGTGCACAAAGGTGTTCATTTCAGCTCGCCCTTTGCAGCAAGAAGCATTACAAGCAAATTTTTTGTAGAAAAAAAAATTTTTTTTGGTAGAAATTATTCATATATTTGGTCCTTTTGGATTATATTTTATCATATTTATTTTTTCACACACTCAGTCACTATTTTCCTTCTCTGTGAATTGTCTATGCTCTTATTTCTCTGCTGCAATCTTAGGGGATTTCTTATTGATTCACATATGCTCTGTGCACACTAGGTACACTGATGTATGGCACATATTTAAGCTCTTGCTTGCCTTTTACTGTCTCTCATATTCTTGGCAAACAAACATCTATTATTTTAGTGTAGATAAATCTGTTATTTTGTTTCTCCTTTGCAATTCTTTCCACGTTTTTTAACATAGAAATCTCCATCCACTCATGGATCACAAAGATATCTCATACATTTCTTTATTTTTTTTAATGGCTTCGTAGTTAGAGCAAAACATAAATCTAGAAGCCTCAAAGGGGTGGAAGCTCATGGAATGAGGTGGGGTTATGCCGCTTTCACGTAATGTCCACCCTAGCCCTATCCGCAACCTTCTGCAACTGGTGACATCCATTGGGAGCTGAGAGCCAGTAGAAGCCTGGGCTGACATTCCTCAACAAACCACTGCTTGCTTCCCTTACAGCATCTCCATTTCTTTCTTCTTGCTCTCAACATGCATCTAACAATTGCCCACCCTCCGCCCTGGACTCCGGAGAGAGTGGGGAATCAATCTCTGCCCCCACTTTGCAATAGAGTTCAGAGGTGGGCAGAACCTATATTGTTGGCATTCCATATGGGTAAGTCTATTTACTTACTTATTTCTTCAACAAAATTGGATATGAGAAGTTGAGATGATTTGTATTGTTATGAGAGTTTATAACAAGGGAGGGGATTTTAGGTAAAACAACATACTAAGATTAGGACAAGAAACAAGGGGCATACATATTGGAAAACACACACTGAAAAATGTATCATTATTTGCAAATTCTGTAACTGGCTGCTTAGAAAGCAAAAGTGTTACATAGTGTGGGAGATGATGGTGGAAACTTCCGGGGCCAAGAGCAGTGGATGGATTCCAGATCAGTTTTGGACGTAGAGCCAACGAGATAGGCATGTTGGGTGGATGCAAACGGTTTAGGAGAAAGAAGTAGTCCAGAGTGAGCCCGAGTGCATTGGTTGGCCCCATTGTTGTCACAAACCTGGCGGCTGTATCAGTCCACTGGGGCTGCCCTAAGAAAATAGCGCAGAGTGGAGCCGGGCTTCAACAACAGACATCCATTTTCTTGCAGCCCTAGAAGCTACCAGTCCCAGCTCAAGTGCTTCAGATGTGCTTCTTGGCAAGGGCCTTCCTCCTGACTTGCAGATGGCTGCCTTTTCACTGTGTCCTCACGTGGCCGTTCCTCTGTGTGTGCACAGCAAGAGAGGAGTCTCTGGTGTTCCTCTTCTAATAAAGACACCAGTCCTATTGGACTAAGTCCCCACCCTTCTGGCTTCATTTAATCTTAACTGCTTCCTCAAAAGCAAATACAGTCACATTGGGGTTTAGGCCTCCAACACACAAATTTTGGGGCGATATAATTCAGTCCACAACAGTGGCTTATACAAGAGAAATGTATTGTCTCAATTCTGGAAGCTCGAAGTATGAGATCAAGATGTTGACATGATTGTTTTCTTCTGAGGCTGCGAGAGAGAATTTTCTCCCCCATCTTCTATAGTAGTTTGCTGAAAAATATTTGGCATGCCTTGAAGTATAGAAGCATCACCCCAACCTCTGCCTTTATGTTCACACGGGACTATCCTCGTGTGTAGACCTGTGTTCAAATTTCCATTTTTCCAAGGATACCAGTTTTCCTGGGTCAGGGGCTTTCCTTATTCCAGTATGGCCTCATCATGGCTAATAACATGTGCAATGACCCTATATCCAAATAAGTTTACATTCTGAAGTACTGGGGGTTAGGGTTTCACCATACAAATCTTTGGGGGATACAATTCAATCCATACTCCATATTTCTGGCTTGAAGAGTTAGAAGAATGAGGGTCCCATGTACTGAAAGAGGAAAGACTATGAGGCAGGCTTTGGGGTCTCAAAGGTTTTGTTTGGGGCATATTGAATTTCAAATGCCAATAAGGTATCTAAGTTTTGAGGTATAAAGTGGGCAGTTGCTTATGAGTCTGGTTCAGTAAAGGAAGGTGGTGTGTGTGTGTGTGTGACTTAAAGCTATGGGCTGGATGTGATCACCTAGGGCATGGAAGGAGATAGAGTAAAATCCAAGATCCAAATTCTGTGTCCTCCGGAGTTTAGAAGTCAGGAGGAAAAGCCAGCAAAGGAGAGTGAGAAGGAGCTACCAGTGGGGTAGGAGATGGAGGCCATGGAAGAGAGGTGCCATAGCATCGTAGAGAAGGGAGTGTTACCAGACAGAAGGGGTTGTCCAGGGATCAGTACTGCCAAAGGCAGAGAAGTACAGAGTGATCTTGACAACACGGAGCTCATAGGCAACCCTGGTAAGAGCTATTTCAGGGGCAGGAGCTGACGCTGGATCTGAGCATACTGATGACTACATGAGGGAGAGAGAGGAAGTGGAGACAGTACCTGCAGACAAGTGCTTGGAAAAGGAGGAAGGAAATGTGATACTTGCTGGGAAGGGGTGTGGGGAGTCCAGGGATGAGTTTTTTTCAAGACAGGAAATATTACAGCATGTCTGCAAGGTGATGAAACTGGTCAAGTAGAGAGGAGGAACCCGGTGATGCTAGGGAGAGGGGCCTGTGGGAAGGAATGGCATTCAGAATGCAGAGAAGGCATCGACCATAGAAAGGAGAAGAGATGCTTCCACCATTTCAGCTTGATGAAAGGAGGACAGTTGAGTATAGAGGCAGAGAGGCTAAGAGGCTTGGTGATGGGATGATGAGGGAATTTCCATTCCATGTCTTCCAATTTCTAAATCAAACACAGATGAGGCAAGTAGGAGCAAAGCGGGAAGACATGAGGACTTTGAGAGAGAGCAAGTCACCGTTCTGAGAATGGGACTGGCAAACACAAAACATGAAAGTCCTTCTGAGCCCTGAGGTGTGCCTGGATGAAGCCGGAGATCATAAATCTACAGTAGTGCACGATCTGCCAGCTTGGTGACTCTCCCTAGCAGCACAGAGACACTTAAGTGCAGGCACACAGAGGACAAATAGCTGGGTTCACACAAAGCTGGGGATTTGCCGACTATTGTGGCCAAAGGAAGAAGGGCCAAGAGTAACAACATGATGGATGGTGACTCTGAAGGCCTGTGGAGAGGATAGAAGTGAGAGATACCAGGGAGCTGACCAAGGACTGGACCAAGGTCTTGAGAATAGAATTTTGCCGGGCTTAGGGTCTGGCCTGGAGTAGGTGCTCAAGAAATGTTAGTTGATTAGGCCACAAGGGAGGCCACGGGACGGCTGCAATACTGCGACCGTACGCCAGGGGGCAAGAGACGACAAGAAATGAGTCCGACGGAGCCCCGCCTAAGGTTTGGGGGCCTGTGGTCAGAGCTCCAGGGACCCTTCAGCCGGCTCTAGGCTTCCCTAAGGCATGGGCGTGAGTGGTGCTGCCTATCAAGCTGAAGCCTACTGTTGGTACCACCAGATGGCTGGTGGGGGTGTGTAAGGCAGGAGCAGATGAAACCATGAGCCCCAAGACACAGATAAGGGAAACGTCCTTCATTTGTGCGAGTCCTGTGCTCCTGGCCCATGTCCGGGCTCTGTCCAATGCCTCAGCCTTGAGAAACCAGAAGAACACACTCTAAGTGTTCTTGGGCACCCTAAGCCTATGTCCTGGCCCTGAAGAGCCATCAAAACTCTTTCTTGAGGCTGGTACCATGACATAGACCTCACAGGCTGGCCCCAACCTAGAGGGCCCCCAGAGCTAAGTGTCCCAAGCCTGGAGGGGGGTGTGTGCCATGTAGACCATCTAGCCATCTGTTTATTCATTCACTCCCTCATTCATTCACAGTTCCTCTGCCCTTACTGTGTGTCAGTGGAGGGAACAATTATGCCCAAGAGGAGAGACTGGGGAAGGGCAGTAGTCAAGGCCAATGTCTGACCACTAGCTTGGGTGATCGAGGGGATGCAGGTAGGTGCCAGTCCCTGAGAGGGGTCAGTGAAGAGCCTGTTTTTTGCTGTGTAGACTTGAGGTGCCTGAAGGACACCCATGGGGAGATGTCCAGTGTGCGGTGGGGGCCAAGGGGCTGAGGAAGGGGAAAGTAAAGCCATTAAAGGAGGAAGTGGGGCTGAAGGGGGCCCAGAGGGGACACTGTCCTGGGCATGCTTGTGAGTGGAGCAGAAAGGACCAGGACCCGAGTGGACCAAGAGGAGCGGGGCTGTGAGTGTAGGAAGCATCCGCAGTATGTGGATCCTCTCAGGGACCAGGCACCCCTCTGTGTCTTCATTAGCACTGACGACCAGGCCGGGTGTGTTGGGGGAGCCAGACTGGCATTTGTTTGCTCCTTCATTCATTCGTTCCCTGGCTCTAGTCTCTGCTCTGGAGCAGGCCTGTCATCTTTGCCCCAGATGTTCCAGAGTCAGCACACGCGCAGGGGGTTCGAGTGATTTGCCCAAAGTTCCAGAACAGGTGGCAGACAGCAGGTAGAAATGTCAGCTGAGAGTTCCATGTCTTGCTGTCCTCAGCACCACATCCCACATGGAAACTGGTGGGCATGGCCCGCAGCCCCCTGAGGGGAAAGAACACAGGAGCAGCACTAAAGTGGGTGGCCCCCCACTCCTGCCTGGGTCCCCCTCCTCCCGGTGCTCAGCTGAAGTCACACGCCATCTCAGCCCAACTTTCAGCAGCCCCTCTCCCACCGACCTTCCCCACAAGCTGCTGGGCTAGAACCCTAAATAGATTACACAAACACTTGAATGCACGGTTCTAAATACTGCAATTTGTCTGTCCTGTCTGTTGACCTTTGCCTCCGTGCCTTTGACATGTTTTGATTCCGCAGGGTTGTGGGTTTTGTTTCATCCACAAGGTGACCGTGTGGTTAATTACCCTTTGACCTCCAGGGTCAAGGCCTCCATCTGGGCAGGAAACATCCATGGCTCTGGAAGTTTCGGGCCTCTTGGCATTTAGTCGTTCCTGCCAACTCCCCCGGCTCTCCTCCCACCCCCATCTCCCTGCAGGGCCCCTGCCTTTTGCGTGCCACAAAGCCACTGGCAGGAGGTTCATTGGGGCCACCACCGGGGACACTTGCCAAGTCAACCTACACTAAGCACCTTCCTTTCCCCTCACTTCGGTTCAATAGGAAAGTGGCAAGGCAGGGCACAGGACTGTACCTCCTCTGCAGGGCACTTGGCGGGTTCTGTGCAGCCTCATCTGAGCCCCGCCCTAAGAAGCCGGAGGAAGGGCTACAAGTTTACTGGTTCACACTGAGAAGCTTACAGGCATATTCACCTGAGCTAAATGTTAGGTGAACAGAGAAGGAAGGCTCTGCTAGGACCCCGGGTCCGGGGGAATGGGCCACTCTTGGCCCTGGGGACCGCCTGGCCCCTCCCAGCTCTGGGAAGGCGACCAAGGAGAGGTGACTTCCTGCCTGATGGCCTTCCGCAAGGAGCTGGGGTGTTTTAATGCAACTTTTCAGGTGACTGCTAAGGACTTCAGGTACAAAGATGTTCATTGGGACATTTGTAGAGGAAAGGCTCGGTGTGCAAGACATGGTATTCTGGGGGCATCCAGGACCTGCCCTGTAGCTCGGTCTCCAAGGGGCAATGCCACACGTGCAGCGGGAGCTGAACAGAGACACAGATGCTCTGAGTGAGGCACAGGCAGGGCCGGAGGGGGGCATGGAACACACCAGAGCTTCCCGGCTGAGCTCTGCATCATGGGCAAGGGTTGGAAACGCAGAGATGGGAGGGAAGGACGTGCCAGGTGTACGGAAGAGCGACAGAGACCGGGGCTTGTGACAAACCCAATGGCTTAGCACGGGAGGAGGGACACGCAGCTGTGGAGGAGGAGTGGGTCCATACCCTGCCAAGCTGAGAACTTGGATTTGATTTGATGGGCAATGGAGAACCACTCACCAGCGTCTGGCTTACCCAGGAAAGCTACACTATCCCCTGTGAAACATGAAATTGGGTCCCAGCTACAAAGCAGAGGGTTTTCACTGGAGCTGTGGTCGCCCAGTGGACAGCTGGGGCTGGGATTGTGGGCTCTGTCCTGAAGCTGGAGACAAGTTCGGGCCTCACCCTGGTGAGAGAAGCTGCAAGGCGAAGCTCCCATGCCCACCCTGCCCTCGTCCCCTCTGCACGGTCTTTCTCTCTCACCCTTCCCTTCCTAGTGATTTTGGCAGAGCCGAGCAATAGTCATACCCCAGAACGTTCTTTCACTCTCATCGTCTTCAAAATCCTCGGGACACTGGAGATGCTGCGGAGGACATCAGCTGGGGCCGTGCTGTCCGTGGGAATGCTCTTCCTCTTCATCGGGGGCGTTCAGGAGCAGGGACAGTTACAGATCTGTGATCCTGCAGGAGACACATGATAGTGAGCTGCTGAGTCTGTAAGTGGAGTATTGCGTTACTGTCCACACTGCGTGTTGCTCAGTGAGAGGCTGTGCTGCCCACCGGGAAAGGAGTTGGTGTGGCGGTCGTGGCAGCTGTGTCCGGAAGCTCGGCCATCTGTGGGCCCCTGAGGCCCCTCAGTCATGTTTTTCCAGCCCCCAGAACCCCCCCCCCCGCCGCCACCAACCCACAGAGAAACACAAGCAAACATGGCTTGATGTTAGAAAGGTCAACAAATCCACACTGAGCCCCCGTTGAGTCTTGCGGGGTCGTGGTAAGGTGACGATGGTCTCAGCCAGGGCCCGCCTTCCTGACAGCTTTGCTGGGGCGGCCCACTTTGGATCTTGGGACCGCTGGTGGCTGTGTGGTGGGAAGGACCACCAGGGCCTGGGGCCACTGGATCTCCTGTGCAGGCAGCCGGGCTGAGGGAGGAGGCCACAGCTGTCCCAGGACAGGTGCAGGCAAGGCCGGGAAATCTGGAAACAGGCAGCCCTTGTAGGCCAGCCAGTGAGGAAAGTGTGGCCAGGGGCCGAAGCACAGAGCCACTGCCTCTTGGGGGCCACCCAGGCAGCTGAGCCTGGGGTGTGGGGGTGTGGGGGGATATCCTGGGAGCAAGACCTGCTTTGCCTTTGGAGTCCACCTTCCACTGGATCTGCGGACCCTTGGGCTGCTGGGGAAACAGCTCAAACTCCCCAGAGCCTCCTGGACCAGTTTAGTTGAGCACAGAGCACGAGGACGGCCGTCGGTCTTTCCAGTTTGAGGCCTGGCCATAGAAGCTCCTTCTGGGACCTGTGTTCTTGACTCAAGTCTTGCCCGAACTTCTGTCTGCCTGAGGCCTCACCCCTCAGTTCATGCCTGCTTCTGATTCCATTGTTGCTGAAGGAACACCAGCCACCCCTCGCCCTCGGGCTGTCCTGCCCTCCTCCCCGCGGGCCAGCCCTGCCCCCTGCAAAGCCTGCGAGCACACAGCTTTCTCCCTGGCTGCGATCAGCAGGACACCCTCTGGAGCTAGGGCAATTAGCTCTCACGCCCGGGAAAACGAGCCAAAAGGTAAGTACCAGCCGGCCCCACTTAGAGCCCAAGCCCAAGGCCTCGGCCAGGGGAAGCAGGAACGCCTTGGAGCAGGGACAGCCCGCAACTGCCAGAGGGGCTGCACAGGAATCCCTCACCACGGTTTGCCTTCAGTAATACACAGAACACACTGACAGCCGACCGTTCTGCATGTGAGCGCTGGTTCTGGGATTTGGGGCCCCCGTTCCACCCTAAAATGGGATGTCCTTATAACTCTTCCTGTGGGGGTGTCTGGGCAAGAGCAGACCCAGGCAGCCTGCCCCTCTGACCCTCAGGCCACCTCATCCTGGGGCTGAGCCAAGAGCTAAGGAGTTGACTGAAGCACAGCCTAAGGTAACCGCAGACCTTCCCAGTTCAGGGTCCTTGTCTGAAATCCAGGGGGTGGTGAAGGCTGAGTAAGGTGGGCGGGCTCAGACCAGTCCTGGCCCCGCCAGGCACACTCGAGACCTGAATCCAACCAGTAAGCCCAACCAAGTGCCTCCAGCGTCATCAGCTTTTATGGTGTCTTTCCCGAAGTCTCTTCCAGCCCCTGTTTTTCAGATGGAGAAACTGAGGCTCAAAGAGCTTAAGTGACTTGTCCAGGGCAGAACAGGGCGTCAGCTGGGTCTCGCGGGAGTGTGCCATTCTTAGGGCCTGCCTGGACGTGTACAGGCAGAAACGAGGCAGGACAAAATCCTTTTCCTGTTGGAAACAGCAGGTGCAGCTCTGGGAGCTCCACAGTAAGCCCGAGCCTGCCCCGTGCTCAGCTGACTCGGTAGCCTGAGGGGGCCTGCAGCGCCAAGTGTCACCCGCTACCCATTCACGCTCCACCAGACAGCTCCCGGCCTCTGAGCCCGGGCCAATCTGCACGCCAGCGCAGCCTCTCGCTCCCTCGCAGCCTCTCCACCACAGCGTGGTGTGGACATGTGGGGTCCTTCCTGCACTATCTGGCAGGAGGGGGAAGGCGGCCTCCTGAACAAAAGAGGCAGCTGCCAGTGCAGGAGGCCACGGGGTTCCTGCCAACATCCCCAGGATGCCCGTCTCCACTTCCAATTCTGATTCTTGATTCTCCAGAGTCAAGGTGGGTGTCAAGACTGGCCCTGGCCTCTCTGTTTCCGTCTCTGTGGGGCAGCCCACGAAAGCTGGTTCTTGCAAACGTTGTGCCCCTGCTCAACACCGTGGGCCCAGGAGGGACTCTTGCAAGTGAGCCTTCAGCTGCTCCTTCCCAAGGCACATGCCAAGAAGCCAACAGCCCCTGTGTCTTGGTCAGCTCAGGCTGCCATCACAAAGTGCCACAGATGGGGGGCTCCAACCAAAGGCCTTTCTTTGTTTCTCACAGTTCTGGAGGATGGAAGTCCCACATGAAGATTCCAGCGATCTAAGTTTTATTCTGATATGTCTTCTCTTGGCTTGTAGGTAGCCACCATATTCCTTTGGGCTGATAGCACCTCTAGGTGCACACAAGGCGAGAGGGGGAGCAAGCTCTCTGTGGCTCCTCTTACGAGGGCACTGATTCTATTGTGAGAGTCCCACCCTCATGACCTCACCTACACCCAAGCACCTGCCAAGGGCCCCACCTTCGAATACCATCACATTGTGGGGTCGGGCTACAATATCGGAATGCGAGAGGGACACATTCAGTCCATACCACCCTGATAGAGATCAGGTTTCCCGAGGAGTGCCAAAATCTTCCCGTGGGCCTGGGGCCTCATGTGCCCCCTTTCACTTGTCATTGGAGACTCGGAGGGGGGGTTCCTTTGCCTGATTCCAGCAATGACTCACTCTTATGATGGACGTTAAAGGCTCAGGAAGACTTCTGATAGGGTTATCCAAGTGCCCCCTCCCCCCTCCTTGTCCCCTGTGAAGATAGCTGGGACAATGCTCTATTTGGCGTTTGGCCAGAGAACAAATCACTTCTCCTCCAGGAAGTCCACCCTGGAGGAAAAGCTATAGGCAGGAGAGAAGGAACAGGCAAGCAAAGCATCCAGGCTCACCTTGGAGGTGATACATGAGGCAGAGCACGGTCTGCATGGAGTGGGTAGCCTCTATCATTTCTGGGTCCCAGAAGTCAATCACAAGTTCACAGAGAGTTGCAATGAAAGACGATTTTTATTAAGCACTGGAGCTGTGATTATTTCAGTACAAAGCACCTATGTTCATCTGATTTTAGCTTCCCACCACTGGATTGCTGTTCCCTGTGGTTTCCCCAACACGACTGTGAAGGAGATGCAGGGCTTGGCCATCAAGACCAAGGCTTTGGACCTTCTGGGGCTTTAGTACAGGACAGCTTCCTATTAGATGGCAACCCATGCTGGAGAATGTTTCTTGGCAGAAAAAAAGGTATTTGAACTTAAGCAGATTTGGCAGCCTGCCGGCCCGTGGAGAAACACACATGTGCCAGGCCAGGAAGGGTGGGGGCTGTAGCGGGGCTGTTGTCACACATTAGCACACTGGGGCCACAGGCTGCCTCTGTGACACAACTTTCAAGAAACAGGCTGTGCTCAAACAATTGCAAACAGAACTTATAAGGAAAGAAAAGAAAATCCCCCCACCCCCCAATCCCTGCTCAGGGGACTCTGAACCTTGGAATCCCCTGGCCATGCAGGCCTCATTGGCCTGTCTGCCCCTCTTCTCTCAAGGTTCGGTACGATAGTACCGCTGGTGCTGGTGCTGGTGCTGGTGCTGGCGCTGGCGCTGGTCCAAGGAGGACTGTTCCATGGACATGAAATAGCTCATTTGGCCTGGTGTATATCTGGCAGGGTCCTGGAAAGCCTCTGAACCTGCCTCAAGAGCTGCCACCTGCTGAGAAAAAGGGGGACAGAGTGAGACACTCCCTCTAGTCATAGTCAGCAAGCTGCTGAGCCACAGCTCTTTGGAGCACAGCCTTACACGGTGCTGGGAGAAGGCATAGCTGGGGACCCTGGCGTTCCTCTCCTCTCCACTCTGTCTTCCAACAGCATCTTGCCTTAAAGAACAGCAAGAGTAGCCACGGGCTCCCCCACAGTTATCTTCATGCCTTTGGGTTCCATGTCTGGCCCTCCCCAGCCCAGATTCCCTGCCAGCCGGGGCTCACCGAGGGCTCGGAAGGTCTCTCCCTGCTCCTACCCTTGGACCTTGCTCTTACTCTGCTCAACCTAGTAACTTCCACACTGAGCCTACTCAGCAGCTGTCTGGCTTACTTGAAGAATGTGCTGGGAAAGGTAACAAACACTCACTCTGAGCTGTACAGTGGGGAGCAGGGGCAGACACAAAGGTGGTATTACGAAGAGTAAGCCCAGGGAGTCTTTTCCATTTGAATAGGAAGGACTCCTTTGGCTGGGTTCAACAAGTGGAACCCAGGGGGTGGAAAAGAAGACAGAGGAACAGAAGGAGCAGATGTGTCTGGGGCCCCAGGGAGTGGGAGGGCCCAGGGAACAGTGGAAACGAGTCAGGGCAGAGTGTGGGGAGCCACTGAAGTCTTGTGGACAAAGAAGCTCTCACACGGTCCCACCCGTGGCTGCTCCACTGCACTCTTGCAACCACCTTCCAGGGGTCCCCCCTTCTCCACTCCCTTGGGATATCTGCCCAGCTTAGTCTTGGCTCTGCTTCTAAGGGCTCATCCAGATGAAGGGCTTCACCAGAGTCTGCCTTGGGAACTGAACCATAGGTCCACTGAGCATCTGGTCTCTTCGTGTGGGCAGGCCCTGTGGTGGATCAACTTTCTGGAGGACTGGCAGTCCAGCTGGTCAAGGTGTGTATGTGAAAATAATCACACCTTTAGCCATTTAAAATATCCAAACTCCCTCAATCTGCCTTAGCCTCCTGGGGTTTTGTTTTTCTCATTGTTGTTAGTTTTAAAAATCAGAGGTTAGGCTCCATTAAGATCTCTAAAGCCAGAATCAAAACACCCTTTCTAAGTGTTATAGTCAGATGGAGAGTCTATGGTCCCAAGGGGGGCTTGCTGGGGGTGTATCTGGGAGCAAAAGCCAGTATGTGACTGCCATCTGGACCAGCTGCCAACCTGAAACATGACCATTGCAGATGGTCCCCGAGGTGGGGTCCGCCCTGTGATACATGGAGCACCCTGTGAATGAATACCAAGCACATTCCATACAAGAACCGTTGGTTTATTTTTCAGCACAAGGAAACACACCCACTCTAGGCCCTGGATTTTGTAGAACTAACGATCCACAAGTTCAGAAAGGGGCCTGGGCTCGGGCAATGAGCGCAGTATACGGCATGACCCACTCTGCCCAGGTAACACATGCTTGAGGAGTGTTTACAGCAGATTGCATTTAACATTCATGAGGACAGCTCGCTTTTTCATGGAAACTTAAAGGGAATCTTTTTACTCAACGGTGTGTGTGCCGCCATCATACGAGCAACCACCCTCAAATTTACTGAGCTTTGAAATCTGGATTTCACACACAGAGCGGACTCCTGTGGTGTGTGCCTTTCGGGGAAGGGGCCCATGCTGGTCAGGTGACAGGACATTCTCCGTGCAGAATGCCTTGACCTGGGCTGGGGGGCAGAGGAGAAAGGAATGGAATACCTGGGGCCAGGTGGCTTGGTCCTGCATGGTGGTCTGCTCCCTGGAAGGCCAAGTATTCACTTGCAGGTAGAGGTGATGCTGTGAATCTGGTGGCTGTTGCCAAAGTTGGATGTAATCCTGCGGGGTCTCCAAGGTGATTAAGGTGGACTCAGGATTTACGGGAGACCGACGAAAGCTGGTTATACAGCTTGGGTTGTACACCATTGGCTGCGGATCCCTGGACACACCCTGCTGCTCCATAGGAAGGAAACTAAAAGAAACACGTTACAGTGACATGGATCTGGGAACACTGACCCGGGATCCACAGCCTCGCCCGTCAATAGGTGCTGAGGGCACATTTGATTTCGGTGGCTAAATCAGGATTCGCTGGTTTGTACTCTCACTTTGCCCGAATTAAGATCCCACTTGCCAGAGTCAAGTGCTTGGCAAGATTGAGATAAATTAGTCTTTGTCTCAAGTGGTTTTATTGGTTTTACCTGGACGGTCCTGATTCTGCCACAAAGGTGAGCTCTGGGGCCTTGTGCAAGTCACTTCACCCACCCAAAGTCAGTGACTTGCCCTTTGTTGCTGAAGGCGCTAAGAGCTGAAAGGGGCTGCTGGGCCAGTTCCTGCCTGCAAACCCAGGGCTCTCTCTACAACCCTATGCCTGAGGCTCTTGGAATAAATCAGGACTTCTGAATCCGTACTTTCCACAGGCTCCTCCAGTGGATTCTGATGATCAGGCCAGCGGGAAACGTGGCACCGACCCACCCACCAGACGGATTAGGGTCACTGATCCTATAGGGAGGCCCCGAAGGACCTTTGGAAAGTTCTGGAAGGCCCACTCAGACAGCTGGCATTCATTCAAAAACATTTACTGGGCCCCAAGCATGTGGCATACAACCCCTTCATTGTTGAGCAGAGCCTTCTCTTTCGGGTATTTGGGACCACAGACTTTTATCATTGAGCAGAAAATGTGTTCGGGTCCTCAAACTTAGTCCTTCTGTGATCTTAGTGTTTTGGAATCCAACAGCCATCTAGCAACTGTTTCACACCCACTTCCCTCATAGATTGTCAACGCTATAGAGACCCCTTCGTCTGGTCTGTTGTGATCACTAGGCCACAGTGAAGCAGGAGATGAAAACTGGGAGCCCAGGAGTCGTTCAGCGACAGGCATTTGAGACTTTGCTATACGCACCCTGTGTCATGAGACAGGGCTTGGGAGGACGGAGCTAAGCCATTTTAACATCTGTGTGCCGATTCCCTAGCCTGGGAGCATCCTTATCTCAGCCTCCTATATTCACAGAGACTCCTGTGTTCCACCAGCGCGTGTTTGGCCATGCACTGTGCACGTGGAGATGGCGGCCGGTAGCCCCAGAGCAAGGCGGGTGGAAATGCCCAGCCTCTGATGGGGACGGGCATCTGACGCCCTGTGGGCAAGTCACTTATGGTCTCAGGCACAGCGTCCAGACATGAGAGGAAAGCAGGGACCAGAGCCCTTATCACCGTCCCACACCCTCCTTACCTATGACTGTTACCTTCGGTGCCCCTCAGGGTTTCATTTTGATAGTAGCCAGAGGGCTGCTGTCCAGCTACGAGCTGGACGGGAAGGACGGTGGGCTGGGTCTGCATGAATGTCATCGGCTCCTCGTAGAGGGGCATTGCCACGTTGGCCTGGCCCTGCAAGTGGACCTGCAGCGTGTGGTTTCCCAGCAGCGTATGATGCTGCTGGGGCTGCTGTGTATGCCGCTCGTGCACCTGCTGGAACTGTTGCTGCACGTATGGGTCCTGCGCCTGCAGTGATGCCTTCAGAAAGACAGATGGAAGGACCTCAGTGCCCGCAAGGGCCCTCCAGAAACCGACCGAACCCTCCCGCCTCTGTGTGCCCAGAGTGGAAGACGACAGCGACCCCGGACCTCCAAGTGAGGTCAGGGTGACATCTACGCATCCGTGTGGCCACGAGTTGCAGCCACACTCCCAGCTGCCGGACACTACTATCTGGAGCACAGGTACGCATACCTGGGCATGCATGTCAGGGTCTCGTTCACCAAGATTTTTATCTCAGGAAAGCAAATTACAGCCAACTGAGCAGCCACTACCCCCTCAGGAGAACCAGGTGAGCCCCAGTGTGTATGAAAATGAAATCTCCTTTCAGCCCCACACTTGAAACAGACTGTCCATACCTGGTTCAGGGTGTTGCAAGGCTCCTGAAGCTCCTGAGGGCATTTGAAAGAGCGGGAAGAACATGAACCAGACGAAAGTTTGAACTCCTTGAGATCTGAGAAAGGCCCCTTCATCCACTCAGTGCGTTGTTTCTTGGGCACTGGCCCCAGAGACTGGGACTCAGGAGTGGCAAGGTGGTGTGAGGTGGTTGGCTGCATCTGGAAGGACATACAGCACCATGAAGGTCTCATGTGGAGGCCACACCTGTTGTCAGGTCACAGGACATGCTGGGCACAGAGTGGGACTGCCCTGGGACAGGTCCCCGGGGAGCGGTGGCTACACAGGAGCCCCATCTGCCACCACCAGGGCCTAGCTGGGCCCACCTCAGTCCTTACAGCCAAGAGACAAAGAGCACAGCTGTATGTCCCTGCAGAAGATCTTGCAAACATCCTGTGCTGCCCCGGTGCAGCTGCTGTCAGTGCGAGCAGAGCCTGATAACTCACTGCTTGAAAACTGTCAAGGCCCCCTCTCTCCTCTACCTTTGGCCCCTCACTTATGTGGAACTGGCCTCTGACCTGAAAGCCAGAACTCTGCATCCTCTGAAGCTGCTCCTTCACCATTTCCAGTGCATCCTGCTGGCTCTTGATGTTGCCCTGCAGCATCTGTGTCTTCTCTTCTAGCTGTTCCCTAAACTTCTTCATCAGCTCCAGCTCCCGCTTTTTGATGTATGATGTGATTGCTGATGGTGGCTGTGACAGCTATGGGGAGGAATCGCCTGGGGTTCAGGGAGAGGAACACCAAGTTCTCCAAATCCTCCCATGCTGTTTCACTGCCACATTTGGAAGGACCAAGGATGAGAACGCCGGCACCCTACTCCCTGAGGCACTCATCACTAGAGAGTCTGAAGAGAAGGTTAGAGAACCCAGGAAGTCGAGATCAGAAATGGATCAGTGGGGATCACTTAGTCTGAGTTTTTCCGCAGGACATAAAGCTGTGGCATTGGCCCCAAAGCGTGAGGCCCAAAGTCCTCAGTGGAAGAGTCAGAGCGCAGTGGGTCATATCACAGACGAGACATATGGGAAACATCTACCAGATGCCCCCATCAGCAGGCGGGAAGAAGACGGTTCAAAGGGCACTTCTTTTGTTCCAGACACTCTTCTAAGCACTGCAAGGCAATTCACGGATCTGACCTGCCCAGTGTCCTCTAAAGTGAGTACTACCCACACACAGTTATGGTAGAGGGAACAGGGGCCTCAAACAGAAAAGGAAGGAGACAGAGAAAGAAAGGGACACATTTGAGAGAAATTAAGAGAGTGGACACAGCTTCTCAAACTGACCGGCTGAAAGCGGAGGAAAGAGGCAGGTTTCTTGGGAAAGAACAATCTGTAAAAGCTATTATTTGCCGTGATCTGGGCTAGGCACTGTGTGTATGAACAAGATGAGGGAGCCACCATCCCAATATTAGTGATGAGGAGAAGGTCATAGACACGTGACTGCTAGAGGACAAAAACAAGACTCTATTCTACCATACTGTGGCCTTCAACCCTGTATGACTAATGGAAGCACACAGCTGAGTTATTAAAAAGACACAGAGGAAAAAAACATGCAAGCAGTTTTTCGCACTTGAAATACAAATTATACATGTATGTTTAAGCCACTGAAAATTGTCCAATTGTCTTTCTTTGGCTATAAAGTATATAGATTTTCACATAAGAAAGTGGGCATTTGTCAAGCCAAAGAAACAAAACAAACAAAGAAAACCACTAAACTTAGGACAGGAAGCGACAAACCTTCCAGGTTATCACATCCACCTCCCCATCCTCCAAGCAGGAGTGTTTTCTCTGCTGTCCCTGGCAGATGAGCTCCCAAGCCTGTCTCAGACCGGCCCATTAAAGGAGAGAAAGCTCACCACCCGGGGGAAGTGACCTAATCCATCTGAGAAAGGCTTTCTTGAGGGGCATGGGAAGCTGCCTACCCTGAGGTGCTAGATCTCCACCCTGGTTGGATCCACTGGAGACTCGTCTTCCACTTCAGGAGCGTGACAGCCACGTAGCTACTTGGATCAGGCCATCCTGTCCCCTGCCAGTCTCCCTCCTCCAGAACCTTCCACTGTGACTACCATCCCATCACTGACAACATGACATTTCCTAGCCTCTTTCCATCCTGGTCTCCATCTTCTGGATACATGACAGTCCATCAATCCATGGCACCCCAAAATAAGCCCAATACGCTACCATGGGCAGAGTTGTACTACCCACACTCATTGCTGGTTATGCTATTTTAAACAAAGGTTATATTTAAAGTGTAGTTATGAATTCATTCAAAGCAGAAGAGAAACTTGCCAATGGTGAAAGGGGAACCACACCTTTTTTGGGATAATAAAGACGTAAATCAGGACACAATGGGTTTCTACAGAAAATTTTTTTAAATTGTTCAAAAAATTTTCATAGCAGTCCTAACATCCCTGCAAGGCAAGCTGACCATTTCAAGATGGAGAAACAGCCTTAGGGGATGTGCCAAGGTCACTGCTGGGGCCAAACTCAAACAACTTTCTTCTAGCCCTCAGTTCTTCTCATTTATAGAAGAGGGAGTGACTCATTTAGGCCTCTTAATTAATGCACACGATTCCACGTAACAGACCATAAACTCATTATCTTGCCTGCCAATCCTGATTTTAATAATCCTGCTATTATAAAAGATGATTGCCCAAATCTGTAATAATGTACACAAATTTGAGGATAGAAGAGCAACAGAGTAGTTAATCCAACTGCATTGATTTGGCCTCGGACCATACATTGGTGCTGACATTGGAAGGTCGGATACACCTAACATTCTGAAACATGCTTCTACCTTAATAACAATTCCATCAGAGAAACCTAGCACGTGGTGGGGAGGCATTGGTATGGCAGGCAGGAAAGTCATCTGCCCCTGAGATGATCAGCAGCCCCTCACAGGTGATAAGGAACACAGCTCTTAAAAATACTGCCTTTTCTTAGTGGGTAAGCTTCCTATTTGGCCTAAACTTCCTCTCAAACCCAAAGTGTCTTTGCATATTTCACATTAATAGGAGAACAGAGATTTTTGTCTTAAAGAACCTCCAACCTCCCTGTTTCCGAGGGTCCACTGGACTCTCAGCTGCGACTGAAAATCCAGTATGATAGAAATAGTGATAAAAATGGGATGCTCTCAGCAAAGTGGACCTGAGCACAAGACTGGAAATTCAGGGCTTTGCAGAGTTAGTGGTCCAGACAAACATATGGAGCAACATTTCCAGAAGTACCTGGTCAGTGGTGTTAGCAGCCACAGTGGAGGGTGAGAGGGCTTGCTGCTCCAGCTGCTCGTCCTGCTTCATCTCGTCCAGCTGCTCTTCCTTCTTCACCTGGTCCAGCTGGTCATCCTTCTCCATCCGGTCCACCTGGCTCTTCTGCTCCACTTTTTTCTCCACCATCCATTCCACCTCTTCCTCTTCATCTACTTGTTCCATCTTTTCCATCTGGTCCGCATCATCCATATCATGTATCTGTTCCAACGACGATTCCAATTCAAAGCTCTGCAAAGATGATGTAGCTGAAGAAGAAAGCACAGTAGAATGCATGACCAAGAGACCAGAAGTACCAACATTCTCCAAGAGATTTACAGATTTCTCTTTATTTTCTTTTCAAGTCATAAAAACAGGAGAGTTCAGGTTTATTGCATGTTAAGGATTATAGGTGCTGGGTACCAAGAATAATTCAGAACATTCCTTAAAAATCTGTTCACATTTGAAAAGAAAGGAAAAGGAGGCAGTGTCTGACTTTACCTCTACCCACCCAAGCACAAGTGGGCAGGTACCCAAACCATTCGTGCTGAGTGTCTTCTCATTATAAAATTCTTCTGGCCATGCTTCTGGAAATTTGGTAGCTTCCAACTGGTAACACCAAATCAAACCTAATCACAAATCACTTCCAAAAAGTAGGTTCCTCAGATGTGGTGATCTCAGTAGTGCTTGGAATGCTGATGGAGGTATTGAGAAATTACTCTCCCTCAACAACCCCCAAAGCAAGGTAAAGAACATTATTTGAAAAATGCACAAGGGCAAAGTCATTTTGGAAAAGATTCTGGCAGTTTCTTTCACACATGCTTCATATGACCCAGTTGTCCCACTCCCAGGAATTTAACCAAGTCAATTAAACATTTGTATTCACACAAAAAAAACCTCTCTGCAAATGGCTGTAGTAGCTCTATATATAATCATTGAAAAACATGAAAACGACCCAGATGTCCTTCTGCAGATGAATGGATTTTTAAAACTGCATAAGATGCAGTACTGAGTACTCCTAAGCAAGGAGAGAGGAATGAACCATTCATTCATCCATGAATTAAGACTCATGGATGAATCTTAAATGCATTCTGTTAACAAAGCCAAACCAAAAAGTAAGATACTGCATGATGCCATTTACACGACATTCTGGAAAAAGAAAACCAGAGATGGAATACAGACCAATGGCTGCCAGTGGATGAGAGACAGGGTTGAAGTTCAAAGAGACAACACAGGGGAATCTGGGCATGACAGCACTGTTCTGTTCGGTACTGTGGTGGCAGGTGCAGGACTCTCTACCTTTGTCAAACCCACAGAAGTGTACATCCCAAAGAGTGAAGTTTACTGTGTGCAAATTTATTTATTTTTTATTTTTTGTTTATTTTTTTTGTGTGTGTGCAAATTTAAAACTAAATTTGCTCTTACATGTTTGGGAAATCACAACCACGGGTTCACAGATATCCCCCTCCACAAATCAACTGTTTTGAAAGGAATTTTTTTAGGCAAAGTTTGAAATGGATAGCAATAACATAAGAGTTGTTAATTTGGATATTTAAAGCTAGAGGTATTAATTCTATATATGAAAATTCCACAATACAAAGACTCTATGCTAAGGTCAGGAATCCAAGGACATGATCTGCATTATGCATCCAGCACTGCTTCAAGTTTGGTATTATTTATACAATTATATTTATGAAATGTCTTTAATATTGAAACTTACATAATAAATATCACCGTTTCTGAGAGACCATCATTTTTGGCCTTTTGTAAAAATTCTTCTTATACTACAGTTTTTTAAGACAACAGGTTTCTTTGGACTGCAACCACTATGGCACAGCAGTGAAGACTGCATGAGTACAAAGAGATAAGATGCTACTCCCCCAAGGACTGAGCTCCAGCACCAATCTTTAGAAGATTAAATTTTAATGGGACAGAGTAATACCACTCCCAAGCACTCGAACCTTTGATGAGACATTCACTTTCATTGCTCTCAAATCATCATCTCAAAAAGCTTACAGAAGATGAAGAAAGCTCACTCTTGTGAATTCACACCATTATGAACAGAACATTCTCTTCCTCTGAAAAACCAGACCTACCCTGTGGGCCACAATTTTTCTTCTGATAATCCCTATCCGAGTGTCCAAATGTACCTACCTGGAGATATTGCTGTGCTTTCCAGGGAAGATATGCTGGAGTTGTAAGATGTATCAGACTGTATCTTGATTATCTGAACAGACTCCTGTAGTCCATACTGCTTGACCGTGACAATACTGGCCTGATCCTGAGAATTTCCCAAAGAGGAGAAGAGAACATGTCATTTTGGAGACAGATATATAAACAACAGGAAACTCGGGCAGAACACAAACTTGGACGCATTTCACATCACAATTTCCAACACTGCTCCTACCAAGTGAACACCTAAACAAAACCATCATGAAACATGTCCTTGAAAAATATTATTAGAAGGTAATAACAAGCAGGGATTATGGGTGCCACATGCTATACGCTGGCAAAACTGAGAAAATAAACAGAGTACAAATGTGCTGAAAGCACAAGCAGAAGAAAACGGTGTTCCATTTGAAGGCCGTGGCATGCGCACGTGGGCACACACACACACACACATATTCCTTTCACAGGTGTTGGTAGGATGCTGACCAGGCCGCGGGAGAAGGGCACGGCCACCAGTGGGGCTTTTTCTCCACCGCTTCTGCACGGGCAGCCCGCGCTGAGAGCAAGGAAAGGTCAGATGCAAGCTGCTTAACGACTAACTCCATGTCTTCAATCCAGGTCAAAGTTGGAAGTATTACTACCCAAGACATCTTTACCATAGGGATGCTGAGATGGAAATGGCCCTGGAGAGCAACCTCCCCCTTTGACGGTGTCAGAGAGGACAAGGTCACACAGTAAGGCAGGAGCAGAGTGAAAGGGTCCAATGACTTCAAACCCAGAACTCTCTTCCCTAGCCAGGCTTCCTCCATTTAAGCCGTCTGCTCCTTTCAATTGTACACATCCTATTCCTAGCCCACTGATCCACTTCTACTTCCTTCACACCTGGATCCTTTTGAGCAGTCTGCAGCTCACTGCTCACATAAGTACCTGGTTTAGCGATGGAATCTTTTACATCTCTGCTGAAAATTTTAGCGCTTGGGCTTTGATTTGTTTTGTTTCCAGACTGGATTAAGACATGGATCCATGCCGATTTTTCTACAGGGAACCTGTTTGTGGGAACACACTGGCCAAGATCAAATCCCAAGATTTCAACAGCAGGACATTGCGCAAGCTCCCTGTTCAAGTGCACTGTGTTTTATACTCCTTAAAATAAGCAACGTGTAGCTGGAGACGGGACAGTCTTTTCATTATTGAGAAAGATATGCTGGTGGGGCAGTATTCAATGAGATGGGATATTACCTTTCTTTCCCTGTCCTCCTCCTCCTGCTTTTTATCATAGTCACATATCAATTAACTCACTAGTCCTTGCTTCGTGGATGAGTTTCAGTAGAAATGTGCATACTCAGATGTTGACTAAGATGTCCATTTTTGTGTGTTCAGATGTTTTATTTAGCCTAACATAAATTCACTAAGCCATTATGGGTTTCTTTAAAAAAATACCTTTCCATGTTATAATTACTTAGGTTTTAAAAGTTTATAAAGTGAGGTATTTAAAGCCCAGCTTTCCTCAAGACATATTACACTGAAGGACTCTGAACTGCTCACACATTATACATTACAGACCCAAGGTGAATATTTGTTGTCTGACTGATGAATTAACGTTGTCAGCAGCATAGATGCTAGACGGATGGCCAGAGGTCTGTGGATGTGCTGGCCTCTTTTCCTGGCCTAACTGCAATTAGTTTGTATATAAACAGAACACTGCTCTGCTGAAAATAGCCTTTTTCTACCTCATTTCGTCGACTTCATACTTCTTTGAACAGTGTTAGGTTAAGCAGAGGTACTGTCTTCAGAAAGTTTCATCTACATACAAGTGGCTTGTTATCTACAAGGTTCTCCTGACTGCTCTAAGAATGAAACTTCCATCAGAGAGACTAACAGGAGAAAATCAAACATGGCATCCCTCCTGCATACATGGGAGAGACCCAGGCATACTGGGTGAGTGCTCAGGGTGGCTAAAGCCGTCAGCTTAGACACCATCTCCAGGTAAAAAGACAAAAGACGACGCTGGGAGGTAACTAGGAGAACCAAAGTAATAGGGTAAGATTGTCATGTAGATCTGAGTCATTTAATCTCCACTGATGAGTTCCTAGTGATTTAGAGGTCTTTCTACTCTTCCTGGTACAGAGAGGGAGTCACACTTAACAAAAGAAGGATTTCCCTTGTAAGGGAGATTTGTAAATGTAAAGGTCTCTTACAAAACGTTAACTTTTACTCAGTCTTCTGAGCTTCTCCTGTGTTTGCACTTTGTTAAAAATATTCAGCCTAAAAGAATCCCGATGCCAGAGACATATTTTGGGATGGTAAGTTCTGCTGTCCTACAATGAGCAATAGCTGGAAAATGCAGTTACAAAATCAGCACTTTGTATTTAAAATGTGTGCTCACGGGATCTCCTATGTTACAGAAGAGCTTAAATAGTAAAAACACCTGCTGTCTGCACAGTCCCAGAGACACAGAAATCCTTTGAGACAAAATCACATGCAGGCCTGAAAGCCAAAGTGAGAATCCACCCACCCACCTCTCTATACTGCTCTTGGAATACCTTTATCTTACATTTGAAGAGGGCTATAAAAATAACACAGTGCTGTAACATACAATATTCACTGTGCATCTAATATTTATGAGCACCTCTTATGTGTGGCAAACCTTGTTCAAGAGATCTGGGGCTAGGCTGATGAACGACACAGCCCCTGCTCTCACAGAAGCTTCACTCTATTGCAGGAATACAGAAAATACACTGATAAGGGAGGTTACGTTCAGGTGAGACAGCCTAGCAGATGATCACTTCCCTTTTACTGATAGGGAAACAGAGACTCTCCCCAGGCAAATAACTTTCCCCAGGTCACAAAAATGGTAAATGGCAGAATCAAGAACTGACCCTTATCTTCTGACGTCTAGGCCATCTTTCTCTCTGCAGCACCACCAGCGCAGCAACTGGGTCACAGGGACCCAGGGTGGAAGGTAAGGTGGAAGACTGTCCATAGGGAAGGCTTTCTGAGAGGCTTTTTCTGCTCTATGCCCTTTTTCTTGCACTTTAATCTTCTCTCCCAGACTAGAGTTTCAGATCACTGAGTGCAAATCCAGGTTCCATATTTCTATTAATGTCCATCCCTATAAGATTCTCTCTAGTGACATCTGGTGAATGGGTAAATGGATGATCCATTCTGTGGCTTAGGAAAAGAATGAGGACAATGTAGGCTAATGAGAGGCTGGGTTCTGCCCATGAAGGGATGATGCCGTGCCATGAGTCTACTCACATTAGCCTACTGCAGCAGGCACGTCAGGAAATGTATTTGCACGTCAAAAAGATCATGAATGATGGCACAGACCCGAGCTTAATTTTTAAAAATGTATGACGGGGACATTCCAAGTGTTGGGAGACCAGGGCAGGATGACCCAAGATGGGCCACTTTGCATGAAGATTATTTTGAATTAAAAAAGCAATCAAAACCCAGCATATTCAGGAAAAGCTCTTTCCCTGCCTGACAACTGCCTAAAAGAATTTAGGCAGAGGCCCTGCTCCAGGAAGAGAGCTCTCACCATGTACCATTATACCTACGAACTAGGGAGGGTGACGTAACAAGGCCTGTCTGATCAAAGGCCTCTCTGTGCCCCACTGTTTGTGTACCATTTACTCTTTTTCATTCTTCCTGAGGATCGCATTCCTTCCCTTTGAAGTCCCAGACCCCTATCTCCTTTTCCTTAGTTCAGAATGACATACAGATCTCCTTCTGCTTGACTTCTTTGAAATTTCCATTGTCTGTGTGGGTTTCCTCTATGTATGCTATTAAATTTAATTTTCTTCCATTAAACTGTCTCATGTCAATTTGATTCTTAGTCTGGCTAGAAGGGCCTTGAAGGGGACAAGGCGTTCTTGCTCCCTAACACAAGCATGACAGGTTACTGGCTCCCAGTTAAGAAATGGCTACAAAATGGCAGCCTAAGACCACCACTCAGGTGCTCTGCCCATATGGGCTACCTCTTTAAATTAAAACCCTTTTACATTGGCAACACACATTAACTAAAAAATTAACATTACAGGGAGAAGGATCCATCCATTCACCCTATGGCTCTCTTAAGTACATACGCCTGAAACACCAGTAGCAACAGACTCAGCAGCACGCAGCGATTCCATTCTAGAGCTTCTTCTTTGGCCTTGGATTCTATAAAGAGATGAAAAGAGAAATGCTAAGCACATCTTGCTTGCCATTTAAATCTAAATTTTCTATTATACAGTAAAAATAAGGTTCAAATAAGAACAAATATTTATTTTTCTTAATACATCACATCTTTGTCTTTGAGGTGCTGCTATTCCTACAGAGAAAGTTGTTCTGTGCCGTATCTATAAAATGAATCATCTGGACCCTCATGAGAATGAAGTTTGCCACAGGTCTCAATGCCTCTGGTTAACAGTGGTGAGCAAAGCAAGCTTAAAAAAAAAAAAAAAAGCCAAGGCGTATGAGTGAATCTTCTTAATTTTTAAACCAACTACAATTACAAAAAAATGCCTTCAGGCCAAATTTAATTTTGTTTCTGTTTCCTGTAATTAGAGAAACTCTCTACTCTTTGGCTCATTAACAATTCATTTCTATAAAAATTAGAATTTTGATGCCCAAGGTAAGAATGCAGCTTCCTGGCACTGGAGTCTAAGTACTAGCTTATTTTTCACCAAGTGAGTGGAAGGTGAGAGAGAAGTAGGGGGAGATTGAGGGATGGTGTGGGGAGGAGAGAGTAGAGTGAATGAGAATATTGGTTTTAATACTGAAATTACTTTTTAAGCCTTAAAAATGTCCTGGAGATCTGTTATGGAAATGTAATTTGTTTTCTAGAGTTTTTCTTTTGCAGGCCAAGGCCAAAGAGTAAAAAGCTCCATCACTCCACAAAATTGAGAAACTGGAGTCTGGTAACAGATATGATAAAAAACAAGTCCTTAAGGTGGCAACACAGTGACAAAACGGTATGTGAAACCGTCCCAATTCATTCACAAAACACGAGATTAATAAAATAACTGGATTATTCTGCAAGGTTTCAGAAAGTCAATCCTGATCCAAAGGTGAGAACTTTTCCATTCGATATTTCACGGGACACAGCCAAAAAAAGTCAATTTTATTTACATCATTTTTAAAGACATCTATTTATTTGAGAGAGAGATTGAGAGAGAGAGCTTGGGAGGGGCAGAGAGAGGAGGAAAGAATCTCAAGCAGACTCCCTGCTGACCACAGAGCCTGATGCAGGGCTCAATCTCAGGACCCTGAGATCATGTCCCGAGATAAAACCATGAGTCAGATGCTCAACAGACTGAGCCACCCAGGTGCCTCTTACATCATTTATTTTTTAATGGTAGAAAACTAAGAAGAGCTTGGGAAAAATATATTTTAAATATCAAAATATACAACATTTAGGAAGGAGTGATTTAAATGGTATAAAACAACTATTTAATGAGTGAATTCAGTCATTTGTGTATATGATGGGGCTATAAAATGTCTACTATGTATTTCTTAATGGTTTGACTTTCAGCATCAAGTAACATCAACAGAGTTACTTAGAAATTTATCCTGACATCATTTAAAAGTAAAGTTCCTAAAAGAATATCTATAACTTTATTTTTTTTCGGTCTTTGACTCAATTTATAAGCAGCTAAGTCTAATAGAATGTTTTCTTACTTTGGAAGTGTTGGTACTTCTTTCAGAATGTTCTTCACTTTCTGTTTTTTCTTTATATTATCTTCTTGCAGACTCCATTTTGTTTCTTGGCTTCAACTAAGGGCAACTCTAATAACTCTATCTCAAGACCTCTCCCTGAGGTATAGACCCAAATATCCAACTGCCTTCAGGATGTGCAGTCTGGATGTCTAACATTAGACACCTTAACTCCAGGTGGTCCAATGAGACCCCTTCTCCTCTTCCTCATCTTCCTCATCTTCTTCCTTCTCCTCCAGTGTCTCCTCTATTGGTGACAAATGCCACTCTTCACCCAGTCTCCCAAGACTAAATCGTCTAAGTCATCATTGACTCTTCACTCTTTCTTTACTCTGTTTTGTATGAAAGTTTACTTTTTGTCCACCTTTTCTACTTAATGAATTTCTTGAAGGTAATGCACATGCACTGAACCTCTTGTATCCCCAGCACCTAGCACAATGCAGAGCACTTACCAAGTGCTCGTGAATATTTGCTGAGTGAACAAAGGAATAAACAATTTGACCAGCCAACTCAATTGAAATATTTGCACATTTCTCACCCCAGGGCTTCTTGGCATGACACAATTATTTTCAGGAACAAACGGAGGCTTCTATCTGTTCCTTAAAAGTAATTAAATGTCACTATATTGGCCTCTAAACAGCGAATATCTTTATACCTCAGATAAACAGCCTGTGAATGAATATACTGCTGAACTGCCTAATATGGTAGCCATGCACCACATGTAGCTAAATTAAAAGCAGAATTAAAGAAAATTTAAAATTGATTTCTTTGGTGTGGCAGCCACATTTCAAGTGTGCAGTAGCTACATGTGGCTAGTGGCCATGGTATTAGAGAGCAGATTAAAGAGCATCTCTGTCATCACAAAAGGTTCTATTGGACAGTGCTGTATCAAAGGATGCAGTGAGTTTTACTGAACAAGACACCGAATTTGACAACGAAACACTGTGAGGTGATTACGATTTGCTTTAAATCCACTGCTTGGATATCAAGAATGTAACAGTTTTCCAAATTCTTCCATGAATTCATATTTCATGCTTCTCTGTCAATATAGATGGCAAATTTCTGAGTTGTAATCAGAATGTAAAAGTAACAAAATAAACACATACATTGCTTTAAAAAAAAGCATTAAAGAGTACTTCATACCTAACTAATCTATACATATAAATAATGAATTCAGACTCAGGACAGGAGGTGTAACAGAGAGTTTGCAACCATAAAACATTGCTGGCCTTTGGTCAGGAACAGATATAAACAGAACTTTCCTTTTCTAAATCACATCAGTTAATCTTCAAAAAGAAAGAAAATGATCAAAGAACACTTTGCTAGCTGTATTTACATGAGACGAACACTTTCTGATTTAATGAAGAAAAGTACTTCTCTCTCTCATTATGTAAAACCTCAAAATGTGACTCTTATATTGAGCCCTTAATGTTTCTTACTCTCTCTCTCTCTTTTAAATTTTTACCAAGGTTTGATATTCATTGGTAAAGCACTCAACACTGCTGAATTACTATGATGGAGGACGGTTCTTGGCTCAAATAAACTCATCTATTTCTACTTGCTATATAAATGAAATATGTAATATGTCGTAAATATGAAAAGATGTCCAATGAATACTGTCCTTTCATACATCAATGCAGAATAAACTAAAGTGTTCTGAACAGTTGTGGCAGAGTCAGGAAACTAGTGACAGTAAAATAGAATCTTAACTGTCGCTCCTTGTTTAACTTAACAGCTGAGATTATCTCATCTGAAGTGACGGCAGAAAGAGTCAGGTTTCCCTTCTGAGTCGCAGGTTGTAAGCAAAGTGTAAGAAGCTACTTTTCAAGAGTTCTCTAACCAGAGCTAGTCTGTAGGCTCATGGAAGCACCCCACCACCACTCCCTGTCAGAAATGGGACCTCTCAGGTCAAGGTGCAGGCAGCCGCTTTTCCTCCAGGCCCAGCTGTATCTCAGCCATCCTTGACAACTGCATTGGTACTAGCATCTCCAAAGCCCACCTTCCCCCCAAGTCATTATTCTCTTCAGTGCTCCCCTAGGGATGACGCCTGAAACAGCCTATTTCTCCCAATCCCCTATTCCCACCATTGTGTCCAGCATTCCAGAGCTGCCAAAGGAAGATGGACAGAATCTGAGGTTGCCCAGCCTAGGGCTCACACCTCAGCCCTGACACTTCCTAGCTGTGAACCTTAGAGCAAGTCTTTTAGCTTCCCTGAGCCCCAGCTTCTGAATGTTTAAAGTAAAACTCATAATATGTACCTTGCAGTGTTCTTGTAAAGATGAAATAATGCTGGGACAAAGTGCTTTGTAATCTGTACAGGCTAACGTGATCATCTCATCTCAAATGCCCTCATTAGTCATTCTCCCTTTGATTGCTCCATTCCTTTAAGTTCTTCTCCACTTAAATATATGATTTGGGATATATAAGACTGTAATTTGCTCTAAAATGGTTCTTTTGTGATTTTAATTCTCTCTCCTAGAAAATGTGTTCCACAAAGATGAGTTCTGCATATGCTATCATTGTTCTATTCCTTCAGAGCCAACAAGCAGACTCTCCAGTGTTTTAAGATAAGCAGACTGGGGAGCAAAAGGTGCTATTGCTAAAGGTCACCCAGATGGTTATTCCTTTGGGCAAGGGTTGGGGGGTGGGTGGAGACGGGTGTTGTATGGTGATGTGGATGTGCATATGATGCACACTTGTAAAGAGCTCCTGAATGAATGTACAAACTGATCCCTACTAATAGATAATAATTACCCTGCCTTTTAAATATTTCTTCTCTTTCACTATAATACCTTTTAATAAATAAATTATTGGAGAATGTTACCTTAATAGACTTACATTATTTGAAGATGTAATTAGTTTATTTGGGGAAACTTACCTAAAGGCAGAAGGTGAAGGGGATGATTCTGATCAGTTCAGGAAATCAGTAATTTGAAGTGAGTGCCCCATCTCCACCTTCAGTTCTAAGGCAACTGCTCACTAATCTTTCTCCTTACCCACCACCAATCTCACCTCTGACTGGCAGGGGAGACACTATTATTTACTGTGTTCCTACCACGTAGTGGGTATCTTACACATATTATCTCTGTATCCTAAAATAATTCAATGGCATGTGTTCTATTATCATCCCACCTTTACAGATGGGGGAGATAAGGCTCCACAAGGTGAATAATATATAAGGTCATAATAAATGACAAAGTCTGAATATAAACCCAGTCTGACAACTCCTTGTACCAGTGAGGGCAATAGTTACGTCACCCCCACCAGGGTGAAAAGGAATAATTTGCAATCCCAAAATATGCCTTTTGTCACAACGATTTATCTTGAGCTGGTTATTCTTTTTTTTTTTTTTTTAAAGAATGTGAACAGCACCAGCTGTATTGCAGCCTTGATTTATTTTTGAGTAGGGAAAAAAAGAGAAGGGGGATAAGCTGGTAAGAGGTGCATAAAGGAAGTGAGAAAAAAAACAAACTAAACACCCCATATATGGTGCCTGCACACCCGCACACACACACACACAAACACACACACACACACACACAGCACACAGCTGTCCTAGCAGCTCTGAGCCCCATGATGCAAGGAATTCCAAGTTCTCAGGATCTTGAAAACTCTGGGGGCCAGCAATCCTCATTACACCATTTCTACAAGCTCAGAAAAGCCCTGCCTCATATCATGAAATAAACCCTGTGGCTGCCTCCAGATGGAACGGAGGCAAAGAAGACCTTGTCCTTGCATTCACATAAGAATTTTAGTCTTTGAGCCCTTTTGTGCGTACACATACCATCCGAGTGACCAGTTTCCACAGAAAGGAGCTCTATGGCCTTTTCTCCCCAGCCTAATGTCTGACAGGATTGAATATATGCTACAGATGTTGGCATCTCTCCCCACTTCAGAACCACATCCTTGGGGATTTTTCCATGGGTATTCACATAAACCCTTTCATCTTATAGCATACCAGAAGCTCCATGCCATCTGTGTTGGGGAGTATGATGATTGCATAGGGTTTGAGGCTACACTGGATCAGAGTCTGGGTTCTTTCTTATGTGTGTTGGTTGATAAATATCATAGACCTCTCCTGAATCCACATCAGTGGCATGTCCAGCCAAGGATCCACAGATCACTTTCAACCGCTGGCCTTCCCCCAACAGTGAGATCCACCAGTAATGGTTTAGGTACCAATTCTCCAAATGACTCAAAGGCTATAAATCTGTGATATGGCTTGTGTGTCCATGCATAGACCTTCACAGAACTCTGCAAATTACCAGAAATTTGTTCTTTCGTATTTTACAACTTCATAGTATACACGTCCTTCCAAATCCCCCACAGTTGTCCATCCTTGCTTTTTCTCAATTTCTGGATCATTGTGGAGTAATTCACAGCATCAGGCCACTTTCTATGCCTACTAAAAAATTCACTCCCCATAAGACAGCACACAGAATCTCAGGATTAAAGCTCTTCTTATATTTATGAATCTCTGGAGTGCCACTCTGTGGTCTAGTGTTCATGGCATTCACACTGACCACTGAGCCCTTCCAGGTAGGATCTTGCTTATGGTTTCCGGTCTTAGTCCATCACAGGAAAATCCCACCACAGAAGTCACTGCTGTCCCACCAGATGGAGAAATCTGTAGCAATCCGGTGTCTACAAAAAGTGTAAAGAAGGAAGAAGACTTGTGTTTCTGGAATGTGTTACCAGTGGACTGAGTCTAGTGGATGATAGGAGTGCCCTCCTTGGATGGGGCCATGACTCGTTCACTTTCTACAGCATCATATAGACAATCACAGTTTTCATGGATTCTGTTTCACCATTGCTCAAATTCAAAGATGCTGCTCTGGTGTCCTCAGTCCAGAGGTGGGTTCCTCAGCCCCTTCTTATTCTACATCATCGTCTTCCTCATCTATTGTCCCTGACCCCTCACTGGATGAGTAGTCATGTGTCACTTGGTGTGAAGGTCACACATCTTCCACTGCTTGAAGTTCTTTGGCCAATGCAGTCTAATCAGCAGGCTTGAGAGGTCTAAAAACTTCTAATCTTCACATTTTTTCACTGCATTTTCAAGGCACTGAGATGAAGAGCCTTCAGATTTGGATGATGAACTCACTCTGAAGTGCTCCCCTGAGACACTCTGGAGACCCCGGATGGGACACAGGCTGGGATCCTGAGTTGCTGGACCCCAAGGAACTGCCACTACCAGACCTGGGCACCAGCTTCTCCACTCTCTCCCATAGCAGCCTGGGCTCAATACTGCTGGTGGAGTTTCTCTGACATGCTTGGCTATTTTGCTATCCACTGCCTTGCAGTGAAGAATCTCAAAGGAACAGAAGAGGAGAATAAGACATTGTCCTCACAAGAACCTGTGGCTCAGCTGGGTCTCTAAGGGGCAGGATGCATAGACTCAGAGCTGCTACTGGAAAAAGATTGATCTGGAAGGCACTAGTACTCTGCCTGTCTGCTTAGACTAGGGTTCAGGGGAGCTGTGGTTAATTTTCCTAAATCAATCTTCCACCTCTCAAGCTCTATTAGTGGTGAACTGGTTGGTTATTCTTAAGAGACACAGGTCAAGCTCTGAGAACTGAGTAGAAGTTACCTTTTTGTTAGACACATTTACATTTATATGGGAAATCTCTATTTATAAGTGTTATCTCCCTCTCTAGAAACTCTTAACAATGGAGAAGGCAAGGACTTAAATCCACACAGCCACCATACCCTTGTTTACTGTGCTTTTCCTGATAGCCTCCATAACTGTCCTCTTCGCACCCAACATCTTTTGTCTTTAGCTATGGATGACTTTTAAGGTAGTGGCTTGGGCTATTTCAGGGAGTTACTCAGTTTTCCTGGGTCTCTCCCATGTGCATATACAGGAGCTATATATGCTATTAAATTTCTATTTCTCGGGGATCCCTGGGTGGCGCAGCGATTTAGCGCCTGCCTTTGGCCCAGGGCGCGATCCTGGAGACCCGGGATCGAATCCCACATTGGGCTCCCGGTGCATGGAGCCTGTTTCTCCCTCTGCCTGTGTCTCTGCCTCTCTCGCTCTCTCTGTGTGACTATCATAAATAAATAAAAATTTTAAAAAAAGAAAAAAAAGAAAAAAAAATTCTATTTCTCTCCTGTCAATCTGTCTTTTATAACAAGGCATCTCAACCAAGAACCTGGAAAGAGAGGAAAGCTTACTCTTCCTCCTCTACAAGGAAGTAGTAGAAATTAGATAATCTTTAGTTTTGCTCAACTCAAGCTGGAAATGTCTTGATTTTGCCATGCCACATGTACAGTATGACTTTGTTTTTATTAATTATAACATGTTTGTCTCATAAATTAAGAGACCACATGTTAAAATCAGTTCCATTCCTTAATAAGTCACACCACAAACTAACCTATGAACATCCTCCACAGAATGAACCACAAATGAGTATGTGCTCTTACCAACTCTGCCAAATAGTCTGTACACGCTACTATGCTCTCCATTCTTTCCAGAAAGGATAGAAACTTGCCCCACTTCTGGCTTCACTTTCAGAAAGCCTCTGCTTTCTAGGATGGAAGCGGAATGATTCACAAAGTCGATTTATTAACATCAAATTTGCCAAAAGCCAACTTGCCAATGGACCATTTGGCTAAATGGCCAAAGGATCTATTTGCCAAACTGGCTAAATATAATGATTTACCAAAAACATGTTTCTTAAAACTATTCATAATATTTATAGTGCAATGGATTGGCAGAGCTCAAGACTGTAGTAGTACGGATTTCAGAGTTCTGGGACCTTCAGGCAGCAACTTGGCTCCTGATCTCCTTCTCTCATGGACACAACAAGTTCCCTCTCAACCCAACATGAGGCTGTGCTGGATTCTTGGCTCTTCTTCATTTCTTTTTCCCAATACAAATTTTTCCTCTCTTGTTGCCTGCTCTATCCAGTTGCAGCAGTAGGAAACTGGGGTACAGAAATATGGAACTGTCCTTAAAATGCTGATTAAAAAAACTGGGGATCCCTGGGTGGCGCAGCGGTTTGGCGCCTGCCTTTGGCCCAGGGCGCGATCCTGGAGACCTGGGATCGAATCCCACGTCGGGCTCCCGGTGCATGGAGCCTGCTTCTCCCTCTGCTATGTCTCTGCCCCTCTCTCTCTCTCTCTCTCTCTCTCTCTCTCTCTCTGTGACTATCATAAATAAATAAAAATTTTTTAAAAAATGACCATGGAAAATATTCCAGGTATCTTCAAAAACTGTTGAAACCTTTCAATCTACTCTAAATCACTGAACTTTGACATTTAAAAGGTATACATTTTGGGAAAATTGGTAAACTTGGCAAATGAGTCAGTGGTGATAAAATCTGAAAACATGCTAGATCATTAAAAAAATAGAAAATGAATTTTTGACAGGATTAATACTACACTAAAATAACCTAAAACTTTTTCGTATGAAATCCTAGAATAATTACTGCTGCTTATTCATAAGAATGGTACTCTTTCTGTGATTTTTAACTTCTAACAAATGGAATACTCCTTAAAATGCTGATTACAAGAATATATCCATTGACTATATTTAAGAATGTAGCCACTGGGGATCCCTGGGTGGCGTAGCGGTTTGGCGCCTGCCTTTGGCCCAGGGCGCGATCCTGGAGACCCGGGATCGAATCCCACATCAGGCTCCCGGTGCATGGAGCCTGCTTCTCCCTCTGCCTGTGTCTCTGCCTCTCTCTCTCTTTGTGTGACTATCATAAATAAATAAAAATTAAAAAAAAAAAAGGAAAAAAAAAAAAAGAATGTAGCCACTGCATATACTCAAGAATAATATATTCATATGAAAAGATAATTAATTAAATATATAAGTGGTCCATGGGGCATTTGGCTGGCTCTGTTGGTAGAACTCACAACTCTTGATTTTGGGGGTTGTGAGTTTGAGCCCGACAGTGAGTGTGGATATTACTGTCAAACGACAGCCCATGAGGTAAAATTGGAAGCTGCCCATTTTTGTATGAGGTAGGGATGATTTTTGCTTTTTTGAAAAAGTTGTAAAACAAGCAAAGAATATTCTATAGAGACCTTATATAGCCTGTAAAGTTTAAAATATTTGCTATGTGGTCTTTTTCAGAAAACTGTTTATCAACCCTTAGAATATATTCAAAAAGCTTAAGCTTTTTGATGAATCAATACATTCGCATAAATTTTGTCAACTGGACATTTGATGGATTGGTTTTGAATAAATTGATTTTTGGCAATTTGGCCACTGGACAAATTGATCATTTGGCAGAAAGTTTTCCAAGAATTGTTTTTGGTGAATACACCTGGAGCTTCTCAGGAATTCTCTCAAATGAAAGACTATGGAATTTTAATATATCAAACTTTTGAAAAAATAAGTGAAGGATTTCTTTTCTCTCAATGACTTTGGAAGCCAATGGAAAACCTGAGTCCCACCAGAGAAGCCCAATCTATTCTCACTTGGGAAGGACTTTGATGGATTCAACCCCCTTTTAAAAAATATTTTACCATTTGAGTATGAAACACTTTTTAGTAACTGCTTCCAAAATTGTTTTTTGGGTTAAATGATCATTTTTATTCTCAAAAGTTTTTACTTTTGGGGATCCCTGGGTGGCTCAGCGGTTTAGTACCTGCCTTTGGCCTAGGGTGTGATCCTGGAGTTCCGGGATCAAGTCCTGCAACGGGTTCCCTGCATGGAGCCTGCTTCTCCCTCTGCCTGTGTCTCTGCCTCTCTCTCTCTTTCTCTCTCTCTCTCTCTCTCTCTCCCTTCCTCCCTCCCTCCCTCCCTTCCTCTGCCTGTGTCTCTGCCCACCCCCCCCGCCCGTGTCTCTCATGAATAAATAAATAAAATATTTTTTTAAAGTTTTTACTTTCTTTTTTTATGGGAGGAGCAAAGTATAATATTACAGATACTCTGAATGAAGCAGTGTGCTATTTGAATATCCAGTCTTCTCCAGTAGAGTAACTTATATTACTGACTATCCTATACTGAAGATCCTGGCAGTTTTTAAGTGCAAATTCTGGAAAAAAAAAAAAAGAGTATATATTTCCTGGCCAAAAAGGATAGAGCAGGGAAATGTTTGTGTGTGTGTGTGTTTGTAGGTGAGTGTATGTGAAGGTTGGGAGACAGGCAGAAAGTGAACTACGATGGCTTGGGAAATACTTGGTTCTTCTCCTCTCAGATTCCCTACTGCACTGCACTCGTCACTGCTCCTTGGCCAAAATGTCAAGAGAACTGGTACTCATGAGAGGGTAACTAAGCAAATGTACCAATGGCATCTTCCTTTTTTCCTGCTGAAGCCATGGACATAAATTCTTGTGGCTTTTAAAATCATATTCTTTGTGCGGGCTGATATGTATTTGATGTATAACTGATATATCTGAAGCTAATATAACTAAAATGCTATGTTACCAAACCTATATTATACAGGAAGTTCAGGTGATTTTACACATTACAATATGAAGACCTAAAAAAAACTGTGGAGTTTCAAATGTTGAAAATATGGAGTCCCTTTTAAAATGATTTGGGAGGTTATTACTCTTATCACATAGCTAAGAAAACTCAATTCTTGTTTTAGTGATATGTTAACAGACTTGTTTTTTTTAACATTTTATTTATTTATTTATTTATTTATTTATTTATTTATTTTAGAGATTTTATTTATTTATTCGTGAGAAACACAGAGAGGCAGAGACACAGGCAGAGGGAGAAGCAGGCTCCATGCAGGGAGCCCGACGTGGGACTCGATCCCAGGACCCCAGGATTGCGACCTGAGCCAAAGGCAGATGCTCAACCACTGAGCCACCCAGGTGCCCCAACAGACTTATTTCCAATCACTGCTGATACACAACTGAAAAGCAACAAAGTTTAAATGCTCTGACCCTCATATATTTCAGTGTTTTACAAAGGGTGGCATCCAAGTGGGAAAATTTCCACCAAAGGCTTACTCCATCCATTTCATAGAAAACACCACTCTCTAAAGGGCCAGTGTGAACTTCTCTAATGTGCTTTCTTGGTTACACCAGCTTTCCACAAACATTTCCAAAGAGGAAAGACATCTAACAGCACTCAGTGGTATTTCCTCACCAGAAGAGAAAAACAAGAAATGCACACTTCAAAAGTACATACCATCAACATGGTAAAAGCCATAGCCTGATGTCCTCCATACCTTGAAGGGCAGGTAACTCATAATAAGCAATGCCCTGCTGTCCAAGAATGGAAAGCAAGCAAACACCAAGTCAACAAAAACTTTATGGCTATGAAAATATGGTCAGTCATCAATAATCAAAAGAAAAGTTTTCCAGTAGTGACAGAGATTATAAGAGAAAGGAGGGGAACTGAGTGGGAAAAAATAGAGAGAGAGACAAACCATGAGAGACCCCTTCCTAACTCTGGGAAACAAACAAAGGGTTTCAGAAAGGGAGGTGGGTGAAGGGCTGGGGTGACTGGGTGACGGGCACTGAGGAGGACACCTGATGGGACAAGCACTGGGTGTTATACTATATGTTGGCAAATTGAATTTAAATTTTTAAAATGTTAAAAAAATAAAGAAAAAAATTCCAAGGTTTTATCATCTTGAACAGAATATTGCTGTTATTGGCCTCTTCTGACCAGCATGGAAATATTAAGTAAACAAGAAGGGACCTTTTAGCATCTGATTAGTGTTCCGCGGTCTGCCCCTTTTTCAAACAGAAAAGGCGACATATCGTGTTGGTTGGTGAGTCACTGGAACACGCCTGGGCCTTAGCCTCGGTGCCAGAGGCTAACACTGCTAACATTCACAGGCAGACTGAATGTCAAAGCTACACAGTTCTCCATCATATATTTGTGGAAAATTCATTCCAGGAGAAATTCATAAATCAGACAAGAGACCAGCACTGTGTGGGAAGACAGTTTGCTCTGTTCCCACTAACTAATAAGCCTTTTATACCAAGTCTTGAAGCACAGCACAGGGTTCTATAAGGACGTATCTCCTACTCCAAGAGAAGAGAGTCTTTGAAGGACTGGAACTGACAGCTGAGATCTGTGTTTATAATTTATCTGCTAGTGTATTTACTTGCAAACTTCACTATTTTTGTATTTAGATCTATTATCGAATATTTCTTCCAGTTTGCAATGGTTTGAAAACTGTTGTATGAGTTAAAGCTCAACATTGTTTAGTTAAAATCATTCCCCTGACACAGCACTTCAAAAAAAAGGAAATGCGCACAATATTTTTACATGGAAAAAAAAGCTGGACCAACTTCTTTTTTAATACAGCCAGTGGATTCAGAGGTCCTGGTCTGGGTACATACGTTCATGGTAGGTTTTACCGAACAGCCCACATTTTATTTGGCACCTCAGACTTCCTACCTTACAATCCACTCTCTCAATCATTTCTCAAAGGTGACATTCTATGTGTTTCTTCTGTCACTTTCATGGGACTATTACTGAGCCAGTTGGGGAAATAAAGGAGATCAAATTCCAGCATACGTTAAAAGAAAGACTTTCTTTTTTGGACATGTCTTCACTCTGTATTAAAGCACAGATAACCTAAGTGTTGGCTGTGTAGATAGGAGATAGAACTTTAAATTTGGCCTTCTTTTTTCGTGTTCATTCTACATGTCAGCTCTATTAATTTTTACTGGCAAAGTGACACATGGCTACTCAGAGGCTCGTATCCTAGAAATCAGAAAGCAAGTTAATTTAAGAAGACAAAGTATTCTCTGAAAAGGGGGAGGCACAAGGTGAATGCAGTTTGGATACTTCCCTCTCGGAGCTTTTGATTCTCTAGAAGAAGAGTTAAGACAGTCTGTGTAATCTCAATGCCAAGTGGAGAGTGTCAATGGGAAAGCAGAGAGGGGAGAGCCCTGCCAGCCCAGGCAGCAGGAAGGACTTCAGAGAGCAAGTTCTAGAGTGGTGAGGATGATCTGGATATCCAAAATATGCAGGACAAGAAAACAGGGCCAAAGGTACAGTGAAAGAACTTAGACACATTTCCATGGTATGGTGACATTATTATAGTTTCTTGCTTACTTGTCCATCTCCACATTAGGCAGTAAGTTTTATGAAAGCAAGGACAGTGCAGGGCACTGAGAACACAGTCTCACAGAGTTTACAATTTCATGTGGCATTAAATGAACTAAACAGTCCCAAGATAACTATACATTTATGAACTGTTAAAAGCATGACCTAGGAAAAAGAGCAAGGTGCCACGGGAGAGAACCAAAGTGGATCTAGAGGACCAGTAGGAGCCAACCATGGGACAATACAGTGGAAGAATAGTTCAGATTGAGGACATAAGCATGTGCAAAGTTCTGTGTTGGAAAAGAGCTGTGAGAGTTCACAGTGCGGATGGAGTAGGATAGGGAGTGTGCCACAAAATGAGGTTTGGGGAACAGGTAAGCATGAGAGTGGTGTGCCTTACAGATCATATAAAAGGCTATCTGATTTCGTTCTTTTTTTTTCTTTTAATATTTTATTCATAAGAGACACACACACAGAGAGAGAGAGAGAGAGAGAGAGAGAGAGAGAGAGGGGCAGAGGGAGAAGCAGGCTCCATTCAGGGAGCCCAATGCGGAACTCGATCCCAGGACTCTGGGGTCACACCCGGAGCCAAAGGCAGACACTTAACCACTGAGCCACCCAGGCATCCCTGAATTCATTCTAAGAACAAAGGTAAACCACTAAGAGCTTTTGTGCAGGAGAGGGACAAGATCGTATTTTAACAAATGGTTTTAGAGCAACTGGACATGCATATGCCAAAAAATATGGACCTCAATGTAAGCCTCACACTTTATAAAAGTATTAACTCAAAATGGATCATAGATACAAACCTTAAATCCAGAACTATAAAACTTTCAGAGAAAAAAAAACAGAAAACCTGTGAGTGGTTTGGTGATAAATTCTTAGATAAGGCAAGAAAGCACAATCCATTAATTAAAAAAATGGTAACACTATCCTTTCAAATTAAAAACTTTTGTTCTGCAAAAGACACTGTTAAGAGAATGAAAAAAGAAGCTATAAAAGCTAGAGAAAGTACTTACATATCAAATATCTGACAAAGGACTTGTAGGTAGAATATACAAATATTTTCAAAACTCAATAGTAAAAAGTAAGCAACATTGTTTTAAAAATAGGCAAAACATCTGAATATTCAAATGATAAAAAAATGCTTGACACCTTCAGTCATTAGGGGAATGTGAATTAATGCCATAAATTCAAGACCCTAGGGAAATGAAATGAAAGCTTATGTCCACCAAAAATTTGTATACAAATGTTTCTAGCACCTTTACTAATAATTAACCCCCAAGAGGGCAACAACCCAGTCGTCCTGTTTCAACAGGTGAATGAATAAGCCATGGTACATCCATACAGTGAAATGCAACTCAGCAATAAAAAGTTATTGATGAAAAAAAGGTTATTGATGCTTGCAACAACAAAGGAATTATGCTGAGGGGGAAAAACAATCTCTAAAGATTGTATACTATATGACTATTTCCAGAACACTCTCAAAATGACAAAACTCTCAGGATGCAGAATAAATCAGTAGGTTGACAGAGGTTGAGAGTGAGGTGAAGTAGGGGTGATTATAAATGGACAGCGCAAGGAAGTTTTTTGGGTGGTGATGGAAGTGTTCTTTATCTTGACTGTGGTCATGATTACATGAATCTATGCCTGTTAAACCCCCCCCCCCAAATATTCATCTTACTATATAATTTAATGAATTTTTAACACTTTAAAATGAAAATATATGTCCACAAAAAGACTTCTAAAAGAATGTTCACTGCAGGTCTATTTGTAGTAACTAAAAATTAGAAATAAATGGTCATCAAAGGAAACTGCCTTACAAATTGTGCTATATCCATAGACTAGGATACTCCTCGACAACAAAAAGGAATGAACCACTGATACATATGACAAGATGAATACGTGTGTGTGTGTGTGTGTGTGTGTGTGTGTGTGTCTATTCTCTTAAGAGAGCAGACTCAACAGAGTATGTATTATATGGCTTCATTTTTATGAAGTTCTAGTAAACCAAGAAAAATCTATAGTGAAAACCATCAGAATAGTGGTTGCCTCTAGGTAGGAGCAGAAGAGGGAAAGTGCACAAAAAAAGCTTTCCAGTGTGTTGAAAATATCATATGTCCTGATAGGAATATGGGGCACATGTGTTTATGCATTTGTTACATCTCAAAGAATAACAGAATTAAGATCTGTACATTTTATTATATGTAAATCTTACCTTAAAAATGTAAACAATACGAACTCAAAGAGGAAGTTTGCTTTTTGCAATGACGTGAGTTGGCAACCCCCAAACTACTATTTGTGTATTGCAGACTTGAGCTAATAAGTCAGTATACTGAGGATGATGGGGCCAAGCCTCGATGACTATTGGGTAAGACTATTGCAAAAATGGAAACAGGAAGACCAAAATGAACCCCCTGTGGTGCTGGGGTAGAATTGGAGGCACCCATATGAATTCATGGGTGGTATTATTTTCTAAACACATGTATACCACAGTACACATACATAGAGATGGGCAGACAAGGAGATAAATATAGATATAGGTCTTTATGCCTCTGTGTGTGTGTGTGCGTGTGGATGTGTTACCTAGCTCTGAAAGCACTAGAAGTAGTCACAAGCTAGTAACAAGGAGCACAGCGAGTGCCTAGAATTTGGCTTCTAAACAACTACACTTAAAAAGCCAGGGTCCCTTTGACTAAGGCTTAAAGAACCAACTGATTTCATGGCTGAGGCAGAGAAAGAACAAAATGAACCTAGAACATCATTAGTGCCAGAAAGTGAGGAATGCTCCAAGAATGGTGAGAAGTGTGCAAAAGACACAAAATCCAGGTTAAAGGGGCCACGATTGGTCGAGTGTGGGACAGTCTGAGTATTGAAATAAATGATAATAGCAAAATATTATAACCTGGTGAATAAACAAAAAAACAAATACAAAAGAGTGCAGTAAAGGAGAGGGAGATAAAGAATAATGATAAACCTTACTCAGCTATTAGAAATAACAAATACCCACCATTTGCTTCAACGTGGATGGAACTGGAGGGTATTATGCTGAGTGAAGTAAGTCAGTCGGAGAAGGACAAACATTATATGTTCTCATTCATTTGGGGAATATAAATAATAGTGAAAGGGAATATAAGGGAAGGGAGAAGAAATGTGTGGGAAATATCAGAAAGGGAGACAGAACGTAAAGACTGCTAACTCTGGGAAATGAACTAGGGGTGGTAGAAGGGGAGGAGGGCGGGGGGTGGGAGTGAATGGGTGATGGGCACTGGGTGTTATTCTGTATGTTAGTAAATTGAACACCAATAAAAAATATATTAAAAAAAAAAGAATAATGATAAACCAAACATGGTCAAATGCCCACAGTTGTGAGTACAAGTAGAGGAGGATACACACAGTAGATCCTGCCAATATTCAAATTAAAGTTTAAAAGTTAACAAAAAAGTTTGACAGAGCAAAAGCAAAAGAGTATCCTAGGATACAAAAAGGTAGAGAAAAAAGCAAGTTTAAAGAGAGCCAGATCCTGTCTCACTTCCTTAGATCCTAATACCCAGCCTGACATCTTCATGACAGGATGATGAATGAACACCATGAGGAGAAAAAATATATATATTACATTATCTGAGTGGAACAAGCAGCTGCCAGTTTATTTACCCAAAACTACTTTTCATAAAATAGGCTAATACTCAGATCATTTGTTCCCAGTTTTTCTAAACTTTGATATTTATTAGACTTCTTTTCATTAGTATCTAAGCCCTCAGTGATTTCAGAGTTGCTTCAATGAATTTCAAGTACAAACCCTTACTTTGAGCTTTTCAAAAAAAATATTAACAATGAAACTGTTCTTATCAATTGCAAATCTAATAAGACAGTTAATGACTTTATGCTTTGAGGTGATCGGAATAATTTGTCATGCAGCTAAATATGGCATATGGATGGGCTACGGGTCACATAAACACAATGAAACATTAAAAACCACAATGAGATACCACCTCACACCAGTGAGAATGGGGAAAATTAACAAGGCAGGAAACCACAAATGTTGGAGAGGATGCGGAGAAAAGGGAACCCTCTTACACTGTTGGTGGGAATGTGAACTGGTGCAGCCACTCTGGAAAACTGTGTGGAGGTTCCTCAAACAGTTAAAAATAGACCTGCCCTACGACCCAGCAATTGCACTGTTGGGGATTTACCCCAAAGATTCAGATGCAATGAAACGCCGGGACACCTGCACCCCGATGTTTCTAGCAGCAATGTCCACAATAGCCAAACTGTGGAAGGAGCCTCGGTGTCCATCGAAAGATGAATGGATAAAGAAGATGTGGTTTATGCATACAATGGAATATTCCTCAGCCATTAGAAATGACAAATACCCACCATTTGCTTCAAAGTGGATGGAACTGGAGGGTATTATGCTGAGTGAAGTAAGTCAATCGGAGAAGGACAAACATTGTATGTTCTCATTCATTTGGGGAATATAAATAATAGTGAAAGGGAATATAGGGGAAGGGAGAAGAAATGTGTGGGAAATATCAGAAAGGGAGACAGAACATAAAGACTCCTAACTCTGGGAAACGAACTGGTGGTGGTGGAAGGGGAGGAGGGTGGGGGGTGGGGGTGAGTGGGTGACGGGCACTGAGGGGGACACTTGACGGTATGAGCACTGGGTGTTATTCTGTATGTTGGTAAATTGAACACCAATAAAAATTATATTATTAAAAACAAAAACAAAAACAAAAACAAAAAAACAGAATCCTGGGCAGCCCCGGTGGCTCAGCGGTTTAGCGCCACCTTCAGCCCAGGGCCTGATCCTGGAGTCCTGGGATCAAGTCCCACTTCAGGCGCCCTGCATGGAGCCTGCTTCTCCCTCTGCCTGTGTCTCTGCCTCTCTCTCTCTGTCTGTCATGAATAAGTAAATAAAATCTTAAAAAAAAAAAAAACACAGAATCCTATGCCTGCTCTCCCTTCTCCTCTCTTCTTCTTCATTTAAAAAAATTTTTTTTATGGCTTCCCTGCTCAAGAACCAGGTCCTATACATATGTATCAACAGGAGAAGTTAAATGGAACCCAAGAGGCTGGCTCCCATGCAACAACTACAGCTGCATGGGAATGGGTCCCAACTTTCTTTATCTGTTAGCACCAGATATTATCATGCAAGTGTCCCTCAGGTGGGTGTGAGAGCATGGAGTTATGGACTAGATGTGGCCTCCAAGCTAGGAATTCTATCATGTTCAGACTTGGCCATAAACACTCCCCCCCACACACACACATACACACAACAAGCAAGATGGACACTTTGCAGAGAATAATTTGTGTTAATGGATATAGAACCATGTCTTAAGAATAGAGGCTTAAAACGTGCTGGCTTTATTTTATTTAACTTTTTAAACCGTATTTATTTATTTATTCATTGTTAGCACGTGATGTAAGGAGCACTGGGTATTATATACGATGGATAAATCACTGACCTCTACCTCTGAAACCAATAATGCATTATATGTTAATTGGATTTAAATAAAAATTAAAAATAAATAAAAAATACATGTGCTGACTTTAAACAGAAAAAGAGAACCTTAAATTATTAGAAAAATAAGAGTATTGAAGAAATCACGATACAGACTTTAGACCATGACCATAAGCCAAGTTTACATGTAACCCTTTGCACTTAATAACACCATTATAGCTTAGTTAAGGATTTAGTATAGATTTAAATTATAATTAGTCTATCTTTGGAAATACTTAATTGATAATAACTTGACTTTGTATAGTATTTCACAAAGCATATAAATCTCATGTACTTATCAAAGCAGATAGATCTAGTTCCTTATCTTCTAAGATTGTGATGAACATTCTGCAGTTATTATCCTCACCGTTTATAGATAAAGAACCTGAGACTCAAGGAGTCTTTTCCAAGATCACACAACTTGTAAATGGTCAAGGTGAAGAATAAAACCCAAATACTGTAGTTGTTTAAAAATCCTGATTCTATGTTTCTTTTTTTTTTAGTAGTACTATACCACAAGACCTCCACCCTATTTGCCAAAGGTGACAGATGGTAGTGTGGAGTAGAATTAGCCAAGTAACTTGCTCAGAGAGAGAAAGGAGATTTGATTGAGTCTTCAATAGGCTGTGAAAAGGTCTCTTGTGGAGAGCGGAGCTGGCCACCCTAATATGTGACACCACTAGGAACTGCCAACATTGCACCATCTTTTAACTGATAAGAATGTCAACTACATATGGCAAAACCTAAATCAAATTTAACCTCCCCCGAGAACCTTCCCTAATCATCCTCATTGCTTACTGTTTTTCCTTTGGCCCTCCTCACCATGTAACCTACTCTGTTCTATTGCTGTATGTATGATCTTTCTCTTCCACTAGAATGTAAGCTCTAGGAAGTTAAGGATTTTGTTCACTGCCGTGTCCTCAGAGCCTAGGACAGAACTTCCCTCAGAGTAGGTGCTAAGTATTTACTGTATGCATAAGTTTCACTGGGATTAGAACCATAAGACTGGCAAACTAGCTCCTGAGTGGCAGAGAAACCCAACACAACAGCCTGCGATCCAATGATGCGCAGGGCCCTTCTCCTGCCCAAGATAGGGTGGACATGAGGAATGAAGTCAGTATAGAATAGTACCAAGGCTCCATACAACAAAACTGTGCTAACTAGAATCATCATACATCTTTATAAAATGCCCTTCCCCACTTTGAACAACATAACTCTTCACTGACACAAGCTGAAAGGGGAATTAAGCAGGAACATTCTTCTCGGTGCAGCTGCTGACAGGTTGGAGTCTCCCCAGGGACCAATTCCAGCACTCTAGCAGTTTCTGAAGATCGCAAACAAATATAAGAGCTACTTGGAAATGCTTGCCATTTGATTTTCCAGTGTTCTTTACCCGAGGGTGAGAAGATGCTGTCCTCATCAGCAGTGTTAGGGTTAATCGTTGTGGTCTCCTCCCTATGAATTGTTCTCTCCTCTACATTTAAGGTGAAATTAAAGGGAATAAAGATTTTTCTCTCAGTAACATCCTCCATCAAGGACTTCCTAAAGACTTCTTGAGTTTTCTCCTTGGAATCTCATACTAGCCACAGCTCCTGAAACTGATGTCCTGATGGGAAGGAGCCCAGGAAAATCTGGGTCCCAGTTCCACCTCTACTGCGGCACCAACTCTGAGTTTGGGCAAATCGCATATCCTCTATGACTATATTCCAACAGGTCTAAAACCTACCTTATAGATTTGTTTATAACTCAGTTAATAAACATGCATTCCTACCGTGAAGGATAAAGTACAGATTGCATTTGTACTGAGATGATGCTATGAGGGGAATCCAGGCCTTACCTCTACATACCACTGGCCAAACTGAAAGAGTAGTTGGGTACTTCCCTCTGACTTTAGCAGGACACAGATAGGAGAGGGTCACACAGTATTCCAGTTTTTGTCTGCCCTTCACTGACTTCTGAGTACCCCTTACTTCTTTCTATCTTCAGTGGTCCAAGCAAACAAGACCTTCCACTCCAGTGCATTTATAGCTTTAATGGAAAATAACCTAACCACTGAGTTCCTCTTCTGAAACGAAAGGTTCTTTAGCCTCAAATCTGAAACAGCAGGGACAACATATCCTCCATGGAAATAGATCCTTTCTTCCAAACATCTCAAATTTCCCTCTTTGTGTTTCTTTCATGAGCATAGATAAAGCTTTCAAGCCTCTTAGTGAAAATGCTTCTTACCTTTCAAAGAACATGTAAAATTACCAAGAGAAATTCCAGAAGTACTTTGGGAGCTGCAGGTCCCTATGACTTCTGTGCCTGATTACTTTTCTAGTCATCCCTCTCAGTCTATAAAATGGGAGCCAGATTAACAATGACTGATCTGGGTGCCTGCAGACCATGACCCTGACAATCTCTTCTCCTTATTATTTAAAAATAACCTGAGGACAAGGAATGAGTCTATGACAAAAATAAGGCAATACTAGTCTGCACTGATTTATAAATACTGCATTATGTTTGAGAGGCCTCACGGCATGGAATGGATTACCATTTTGATGGAATTGATCAATCAGTGGGTCCCTGAGTAGATGTTTGTTTTATGCTTACTCAATGTGAGGCTCTGTGCCAGACAGGGTCCTCCTTTACAGGCCTCAAGATAGTAGATGAGCCAGGTCCACCAACAATCCATCATTGAGACATTGTTGAGAGCTGAGGTGGCTGAGAGCAGAGCAGTGACCATGGTGTTGGAGGAGAGGGGAGGGATATGAAAGGGACAGGAGGGCTGGAATTAAATAGAATTTCTTCATTGGATCCATCAGCTCTGTCCTAAGTGTCCTTATTCCATCTTACTGTCTACATGATAATCCACTGCGTAATTTTTGAAGGAACTTTAATAGTATTTTATGGAAGTACAGAACACATGAAACTATAGTGCATTCATCCACACTGGAGTAATAATTTCTTACAATGAGAAGCAGCTCTAAGCCTTACGAAAACACTTATTTTACATTCTATGTAGATCAGTGGCATAAATGTAGTAGCTGGCTCATTTTTGCATCAGAATATTTTTCATCCAATTAAACTCCACTTAAAAGTAAAACACGGGTTTCCTTACTCTCTGAACTCTCATATGTGAATATCTGCTACAATGATCTGCTGATAGATACAAAATTCATTACCCACGGGGCTTGCCGCTTTTGTATCTCAGATATTCTCCTGATAGGAGAGTGTCTTGAGTTCACATTGTTTAAACATGTTATGTTTTATAGCTATCCTATTGCCCACATTAATCAGTAAAAGGTCTTCTGATAATTTAGAGAAACTAACGAAGGAAATTGTCAAGCCTAAAAAGCATAAATAGCCATACGCAATACAAGAATAACCGGTAGTGATAACGCACATTGAAAGTTGAAGGACTATGAGCCTTTAAGCCTGGCCATGCACTCGTCCTATCCCCAACACCTACAAACCACAAATACAATGCTGAATATTTACAAAATATTTGAGATTCCACAAAAGAGATTTTTCTTTTTTTTTTTTTTTTGCTGGTGCAAGTGAGTGTGATCCTGGCATGAGCAGACTTGTCACTTTCACACAATTACAAATGCAGTCTCACGTTAGCGAGAGCTGTAGGACACCAAGCACATGGAATGCAAACAGACTGCCACCGGGAGCTCTGCTTTCCATCCCATTGCTCTGTGTGTAGCTTTAGACAATGGTTCACAGCCAAACACCTCTGAACTCTCCTGCCAGGAAGGGAAGATTCTCGCCCCCCCTCCCCATTGCTTAGATCCAGACACAGATGAACGTCAGACATTTCCTGTTTAACTCACTTCTTCACCAGCTCTTTCTTCCTTACCACCCCCACCACCAAATAGCAACAGTGACCACAGTCTCCAGCTCCCTCTCCTTACCACCAGACCTCACACAAGCATGTCTTTAATCATAAGAAACCTCTTGAAAAATTATCTTGTTTATTTTATTTTTAAGTATTATTGGCATGTGGTGCACATCTTTAATAGATTATTTTGCTATTTATTTACATGTACATATATACTATCATGCAGAAGGAAAGATGCAATCCACTCTCGATACTCTACCCAGCACAGTGTCTAGTATTATGGCTTTCTACATACAGACATACCTACTAATGAGTTTATCAAGTATTAAATAACTAGATAGTATCACAAACAATTTCGATTTTGTAAAAATCTTTGGTGGATTGTTAAAAAGGTAAAAGAATGGATTTACTAGTGATACCTGTTCAACTGGCATTTTCCCATGAATTAGGAATGTAGTTTTATTTTTCTCACTCAAAATCATGGAATACTGCCTCTGTTCTTTGAAACTTGATTAATAAATGTTAAAAAAACACATAATATTCACAAAAAGAGGGACACCTGTCTAATAGCAGTGACCACAATGTGTACTCGCTGTACACATTTAAAAGTATTTCAAGAAGAAGTAATAATCAAGTATCATTCTTAAAGGCATTGTCTTAATTTGAAAGTCATTAAATGTCTGTGTCAGTTAAGTGTGCTCTATTGCTTTCTTAAAAAAATAAAAAGCCAATGGCTTGTATTTATATTCAGCTGGAGAGGTTAGAATCATATTATCTGGGCAAAGGAATTCAGACTAGTAGGTTGCTCTACTGGATTCGATTGTTTGTTTTTTCATTTTAATGGGAAAATATTTGTAGATATTATTTCTCTCATTTCAGTGTTGTTTAAAGTGTGTCCTTTCATTAAAGTATGTCTCCATCACTTACATCAGCATCAGCCTCTCACCTGTACTCTGGATATACATGTTCTTCATTTGAGTCTTCTTGTATCAGCATAACCTCATCCTCAGCTTTATTGACAGCACAAAGTTCCTGCAGAAAAACTGGCATTTCAGATACTTAAAATGTACTTGTATAGTAAAGCTACCCAACACTTTTGTATATAGCATGTAGCCAATTTGGAAGCAATCTCATATCCAGTATCACAGCTAATCTGCATATCAATGTGAGAAAGACGCTTGATTTTGCAGATGTGAACACTAAGGATTGTAGAGATGTAATGATCTGGCCCGAGAGGCACAGCTAGTAGACCCAAGATCAGAGCCGATCCATTAAACAGATGTACTGAGTTCACTGCTCTGTCCACTGTGCTACATAGTCACACCGTGAAAAAAAAAAAAAACCTTCAAAAGCCCTCCATTCTCACAAGATTTGTCCTCCAAAGTGATCACTAATATGGAACAAATATTCTAGAAACCCAGAGAAAAACTTCAATAGATCACAAATAGGGATCCCGGTGCCATGATGGTAGTGTGCCAAATGAGATCTTTTTTTGCTCGGAGGGAGGAGACTTGGAAGTGACCCCAAAATGGGATGTCTGCCTTCTCGACGCAAATATGAGAGCTCAAATCCCAGAGAGCTGCCAGAGAGGCGTAATGATTGGGGCAATCAGATCAAGCAATTTCCTTCAACTGCTTTTCTGTCACTTTTGTCACGATTTTAAATCTGAAAAAATGATGACATACATTACTGCTCTACAACTGAATATAAAGGGATCCTTCACAGTTTCTGAAATGCGGTCAAAGTCCACATTCTAAACCAGAGAGGAAAAGTAAAGCATGTCTTTTGCTCTCTCTGGATTCTAATGATCACAATACTAATGATAATGATGATTATGATGACTGTAATAGCTTGCACTTCCCAAGTGCTTACCACACATAAGGTGCCATCTTATTCACCCTTCACAACAACCCTAAAAGGAGGTTCCATTCTCGCCATTTACAGAAAAAGAAACTGAAGCTACAAGACGTAAGTGACTCGGATGAAGTTCCACAGCCGGTCTGGACCCAGAGGCTTCTCCCGCAAGGCACCTGGATGTATTGTATGTCACAATGTCATCATAATGTTAACGTGGCTCTTGATTTGCCCCCCACTCCCACACTGCCCAATCCACAACATCCCTGTCTTGCTCAAGTCAGCTGGTGGCACTTCCATTCACTGAGCAGCTGGGGCCTAGAAGCTAGGAGTCGTTTCTCTCTCTTCTCCCACCCACTCTCGCCACATCAGCAAAGACTCTGCATCCCGTCTGCCAGTGACAACCCCAACCCGCGTACTTCTATCTCCATTACTCCAATCCCAGCCCATTCCATCACCCCTCACACCACTCCTCTCGCCTCTGCTCTTGGTTCCCCCAGAGTCCATTTCCCACCCAGGAGCCAGCCTCATCTTTTAAAAACAAAAGCAATGATATCAGATCACATCATCCTGCTTTCCACTCCACTTGAGTAAAATTCAAACTCATGCTTCCAGTCCTCCAAGTTCTCCATAACCCGGCCTCTGTCTACCTCTTGTATCTAATTTTCTACTACTCCTTCCCTCTTTCGTCTTCTTCTAGTCCCATAATGGTATTTGTTCCTTGGTATCCTACAAGCTAGTTACTACCTTGGCACTTTTATAGCTGCTGAACCCTCGACCTGGGTTGCCTTCCTTTCTTTGCTGGGTCGCCATCATCATTGCAGGTCTCAGTTCAAAAAACAGGTCATCAAAGAAAGACCTTCCGTGACCACTCTGCCCGAACTCCCTATTGCCAGCAGCCATCAGCATATGATTGTTTTTTAAAGATTTTTTATTTATTCATGATAGACATAGAGAGAGAGAGAGAGGCATAGACACAGGCAGAGGGAGAAGCAGGCTCGATGCAGGGAGCCTGATGCGGAACTCGATCCCGGGTCTCCAGGATCACACTCTGGGCCAAAGGCAGGTGCTAAACCTCTGAGCCACCCAAGGATCCCCGAGCATATGATTGTTTTATCATCCCTGTGGCACCTTTCAATAATACTTGTGTATTGTCTCTTTCCTCTTCTATTTCCCCAGAACCTAGCATAGTGCCATGGACATCATAGATGCTTACTAAATATTTAGTGGATAAATTCACTGAACCTGAATCTATCCAATGAATTCTAAAGGCTGATTTTTCTTTTTTGAGGCAGAATCTGTGAGTGCTATGTTAGTAGAACACTAAGCAAGCCATAGTGGTGGACGTGGGGGAGAATGGCCTCAAAACTCAGCTGGTGACAGAAATCTTCCTTTATCCTCCTGCCAAAATGGTCACTTATCTTAATATGTCCCAGCCCCCAGTCCCCATATACCTCTTTCATATCACATCAAAATCACTTGTGAATGATTGTGCATCCCTTTTGGATGTGCTGACGGACACGTTCACCTTCTGAAATGCAGGAGCTGATCTTTCCTCATTCACATATCCTACTTAGCGCAACTCCCTGGACACGTTGGGTTCCTTACCAATGCTGTCTGGTAGTGGAAGGACCAAAGAGGCCATGGCCTTTCAAAGGAAGCCCACACACTGAGGTGGGCACTTGACGGGATGAGCACTGGGTGTTATTCTCTATGTTGGCACCAATAAAAAATAAATTTATAAAAATAATAAAAGGAAGCCCACGATGCCACAGTAGGAAAGGCACACACACACAACATACTCACCTGTAGGGTCTGAGGCTTGAAGAGACAAATGGACCCCACCATATAAAACCGATCCTCCAAAGGAAGATATGTAGGAAACGATTCAGCATAGGTGTGGCTGGGGAAGAAGCTACTGAAGAGCACCAAAGGCTCTAAGGGAGACAGAGACACACATGTGACAACCAAATAGGAAGGCAGCCTGGCTACACAAGATGAACACCTGCCACCTCAGTGGGATGTTTGACCCTTAGTCTCCAAGACACATGACAAACATAGGAGACAACCATTCTGTAAGCTAATTGTCATTGTTTATTTACTCATTCATTCATTCATTTGTTATATTTTCAGACCTCAGTGACGAAGAACTGAGTTACTTACACTCTTAGTTCATGGCATGTAATGAACACAGTCTCCACTCTTGTTTTTCTTTCTGCCCCTTATCCACCCACAGGCACCCATTGCCATCTACCACCTTTGATATATACACTTTAAACTATGTAGTCTGGTTTTATGTGTATGTGTTTACCATTTAGAAAGGTGGCATTGTGCTGTGGACCTCATTCTGTTTCTTACTTTTTTTTTCAATGAACAATATGGTTTTAAGATTTAACCATGTTGTAACATGTATATCTAGAGATCATTGCTTTCAAAGTTTTCCACATGGTATGTCTACCACATTTTACTTATCCATTTCCCTAAAGATGCTCACGTAAGTCTGACTCTAACTCCCTCCTACCACAAACAACACTGACATACGTAGTACGTGTCCCTTTATATACAGATCTCTCTGCAAGTTCGCCTCTGGTATATTTCCACGCAGTGATGGGATTGCTGAGTCACAGGATAATTAACATAACTTAAGTTCACCCTGTTTTTCAGGAATGCTTCATGAGTTTACATTCCTCTCAACACTGTATTAATGCTTTAATTCTCACCTCTTCACCAATATTTGCTTATTATTCACACTTTCTGAATGCTGTCATTCTTATGGGTGTACAGTGCTATCTCACTGGTTTTTAAATTTTTCATTCTTTGCACACCAGTTAGTTTAAGCATCTTTTCACATATTTGTTGTGCCATTTACCTCTGCTTCAAGCCCTAGATGTTTTAATGGCCCCAAATCAGTGTTTATGTTAATTTCTCAGCCTACAGTTCCTGAAACCTTAAAAACTATAAATCTGGACCCCGTATCCACACAACACAGATTTGAGTTTTGATTTCTTGTAAAGAACACATTTTTTTTCCCATTCAAATTCTGAGGGAGATGGCATACTTATTCTTCCTCTAGGCCAGTGGACAGAATTTTACCAATCATTTGAAGTCTCTAGGCTTTATGTGTTGGTCCTTGAATGAATATTAGAACTCCAGACACCAGCCAAAGGAGCCCATGTATGATTTATAGCCCACTTAGGCCACCACCTAGGCCTCCTGTTACCATGACAATCTTGTACTTTTTCCTTTAATTTCTGGCATCCATGGACTTTCCTTTCCTTTAAGCTTGGCTATGCATCAAACTTCTTTTATGTTTTAAGAATTGTTTCCCTGTTTTTATAGAAGGAAAGAGTCATTCTTATTAGCTCAGTCCATCATGTTACCATGTGGCCCTACCTTGTAAATTTCACTATACTTTTAAAGTGAGTATTTAATATACTTTTTAAGAATAGAAGGATTGCAACAAGGACGAGAGTTTTATAATATATGTGAGATATTTCTGTAAAAGGAATTCCATTTTTCAAAGAAGTTTCCCTTATTTCCCTGTCTTTTCTACTTTCCACAGAGCAATAAACAGTAATTACAACTCTCATAAGTAAGCTGCTCCATCGTACTGGACAGTAATCATATCTTTATGTTTCAAGTCCTCATCATCTCCAAAAGCTCCTTTCCTTTCACTGCGCAGTTTCACTGCACTCTTTCACAATAACATTGCACTCTGCTCAAATTCAAAGAGCCTGAACAAAAAAGCTAGAGGCCCAAGGATTTTTGGGTACTGATTTAGTAGCAGTGTCTACTGGCACAAACCTTCTATTTATTCATAACTGCCGTAATAGAAATGAAAGCTACTTTAATGAACAAGGAACTGAAGAATGAGATCATTAAATATAATGAAACATTTTAAATATAATATCATGTGTTTTCCGATTAGTGTCAGGTAAGTATCTAAGCTATCTATCCTGAATTCTGGTCACAGAGAAAAAGGTCAGAGACAATTACAAGCAAGGTGCTTCGTATTAGCAGGTCCATTTTTAAAACAATGAGATCCTCTGGAACAATTACTTTACTCTTTCTTTGTATCAGAGGTTTCCTTTGGTCCTTTTGTTTTAATCCATTTATGTCTGTGCCTTTATTGTCTACTTTGCCTTTTTTAAATCATAGGATTCTTTTTTAAAAGTCTGAATAATGTCTATAGCCAAAACCTGTGGTCATAGGGATATCACAGGATGTGAGAGTACCACCAGCAGAACGGCATTTATGTCAGCAATGAAGGGCTAGGTAACACATTAACTTCATCTAGATCAGATTAAAAACTGAATTGCTTACCACTTGAAATATCTTTGACTGTGATGATGAACTTCACGTATTCATAAGTAGGGCTGCTACTATGTTCAACATCTCCTCTCTTAAAATGACAGCAAAAATCAATATGTTTTCCCACTAAGAAAAAAGAACAGATACAAGTTTACAATTGTACATTACCATATTCTGCAAGATTATTTCATAGGACTATCATCTTACTTAGAACAGATTTTACAAAAACATTATTTTCTTTCCAGGAACATTAGCACTGCATAAATATCTATGCTGTATCTGTAGAGTGGAGTACCAGCTAGAACATTATTTATAGAACACTAATGCAATTATATGAAAACTGAAATAATCACAGTTCATGATAAAGAACAAGGTTTAATGGAGGAGAAATTTTTTAATACTAGAAATATAATTTGTGAAATTACATTAAGTTAATACATAATCAGCATCTATATTGTCCCTAATGTTTTTATTTTTATTACTTCTCTGAGTGACTGCTACTTGTCTCTAAAAGAAAAATCTAAGAACTTACAATTGAGAAAAAATGATCTGTACCTGAGCTTGACAAAGGAAGTTTGAGAGCAATCTTTCGATAGACTTCGTTTTTCTCATTATCAGGCAGAAGACTTAATAACTTTTTGCCTATGAGATCATTCTTGAGAAAGAGAGGATACATTTTGTTATATCTGCTACTACTGTGTACTTTCTTCACCTCCTTACCTCCAGTAAGCTTATCATCATCTGCTCCCCCTCAGCCACCTCATGGTCATATGTATGTATTATGCCTCTCTACAAGTCCCAGTTCACATTATCCCACTCTACGCCCAGTACCCCCTACCTTTCGCAGTGCACTCACGCAAGTACTCTACCTCTCCCACAATAATTCCACACATTGAGACCTCCAGTCCATTCCCATCACATTTCCACTGGGCGTTATCTCCTGCAAATTGTCACATCCCTCCTTACTCAGCTCAGATCCCTTGGTGGATCACTATAATCATTATAATCACTCCCATGTTCTCTTTCTGTCTATCTGCCTGGGAAAATTTCAAATCTTGATCTACCTTCTACCTTCACCCAAGCAACTGCTTGTCTATGGCAAAAAAAAACCACAACCATGTTATATATCATTTTATATGGGCACTCAGATCTCTTTAAAATCATTCTACATTTCCCTAGACAAAGCACTCTGCTACTCTTCGGTGTGACTATTTTTGCCTTTTTCTCCTTCTTTAAATCTCCAACCCTCCCTCATTCCCCCTCATATTCAGCTGGGGATCTCATTTCTTATTGTGATTACAAACAAAGAGTAAAAGAAATGTCAATATCTTCCTGCCATCAAATATACCATACCAACCTATCTGTTCCTGTGGCTAGAGACCTACTTTTTCTCCTATTCCAATGAATAAGTTTCCTCAACTAGTCAAAGATATCATTCCAGAAATTTCCCCGTCCCCCACATCATCAAGCTTTCCCTCTCTACCAGGACTTTCCCATAGCATGCAAATCCTTTATAAGAGACGCTACTGTATCAGTCATCTTAAAAACAAAAACAAAAACAAAAACAAAAACAAACAGAAAATTCCAAAAATCCAAAACCTTCCTTGACCCTACACTCTCTCCTCCAGTTCTTCTCTGCTCTACTTTAGAACAAAAATATTTGAAAGAACTATATTTGCTGCCTCTCTTTTCTTCAGCTCTCACTATCCCTTGAAACTACACTAATTAGATTTTTACCCTAACCACTCCACTTCTGTCAAGGCCACCAATGTCCTCCACACTGCCAAATCCAATAGTCCATTCTCAACCCTCATCTTACCTGACATTGTAGAATTTGATACAACAAATCCTTCCTTCTTCTTGAAACACTTTGTTCACTTGGCTTTCAGGATACCATACAAATATGGATTACCTTCTGCTTCAAAGGCCATTCCTTCACAGTTTTCTTTGCTGGAGTTTTCTTGGCATTGGAGTGCCTAGTCATTGGACTGCTTTCACTGTACTGTCTCCCTGGGTGTTCTCTTCCAGTTCTATCTCATTAAATACCATCTATCTTCCTACCTCTGGTCCAGACTTCTTTCTGGAATCTTCTAGACAACTCAACTTAGATGTCTAACAGGATTTCAATTTTAAGATATTCAAAACACTGTACCTGGATCTTTTCCCTCACAAAACATGCTCCTCCCACATTTCAGTAAAAGGCACCACTGTTTACCCACATGCTTGTCCTTGACTTGTCTTTTTCCTCTTACACACCAAACCCAGCCCATCAGCAAACTCTTGGTAAAACAGTCAAAAGACAGGCAGAATTGGTCCACTTTTCACCACATGGGCTAAGCCACTATCTCTAGATTGGATTACCACAAACAGCTTTAACTGATCTCCCTGCATCTATTTTTGCCACACCCCGGTTCTCAGTCCATTCTTCACAGAGCAGTTACAGTGCTCCATTTAAGACATAAGTCAAGGGATGCCTGGCTGGCTCAGTGGTTAAAATGTCTGCCTTTGGCTCAGGGTGTGATCCTTGAGTCCTGAGATCAAGTCCCACATTGGGCTTCCTGCATTAAGCCTGCTTCTTCCTCTGCCTGTGTCTCTGTGTCTTTCATGAATAAATATATAACATCTTTTTAAAAAAAATAAAACATAAGTCAGGTCAAGTTATTCCTCTACCTAACATTTTGCACCAGCTACCCGAATTATTCAAAGGAAAAGCCAAAGTACTGTCAATGGCTTATACAGCTTTCTGTTCTGGTTCCTTGCTATCCATTGACCTTAGTCCCTCCCACTTTCATTCTTTCTCACTGCATTCCAGGTACACTAAACTCTTTATTTCCAAATACACCAAGCAAACAAGACACCTTGGCGCCCTTAAACTTGCTCTTCATTCAGTGTGAAACATTTTCTCCCAGATATTTATGATACTCTCCCTTATTTCATCCAACTCTTTACTCAAAAGTATTTGAAAAAGCACCAATTTCCTGACTTTCTCTTCCTGCTTTTTTTTCACAGCACACTCATCACTATCCAATATTATAGTCCCATGTACATTTTTACCTTCATCACTATCCAATATTATAGTTCCATGTATATTTTTACCTGTTTATTATCCATCTCCCTCAGTAAAATGTAAATTGCATTAGAACAGAGACCTTGGTTGTCTTATTCACTGTTACATCCTCAACACTTAGAGCACAGCTTGGCACAAGTGAGCATTCAATAAATGTTGGTTAAATGAATGAATAATGCTGTACCATGTAGCTGAAATATGGTGACATATGGATAAATTGAATATCAGACATTAAGTAATGAGTTTTTAATGTGATAGGAACAAAGTAATAAACTATTCTTTGTAGCTAAATAATGGTTTTGGGTGATGAACCACAAAATCAAATAATTTTTAACTGATTAATATTAATAATATACAGTCAAAATTCAGAAATATATTTTTATGGCCTATTTGTAGAAGCCAGCATAGCCTATGAGTTAGCCCATGCTCAAATTAGCAGATGGATCCTGTCTCAATCAAGAAAAAGCATGGTTCAATTCAGGGCAGAAATATTACCTTAATTTAGCAAATAAAACATTATGAAATTAAGGCGACATATTTTGACAATGAAAGTCACTCAATAAGAAATTTACTTCCCAAAAGAAATCTAGATATTTTTCATTAAACTTAACTTTTCCAATAAAAATTCTTTTATTGGTTTAGTTATAAAATAAACTTTAGGTACCAAACCAAGTTACCTCTGGTCAGTGGAGCCCACTCGTCCATTCATTTGTCTAACCCATGATTAACAACTGCTCTATGCCAGACACTGTGCTAGGTGTATTCATATAAACTAGCTTACATAATACCCTAAGAGAGGAAGAATTATCCCATGTTTTGTTCATGAGGAAATTAAGGCTTGTCCAATTATTGAGAGGTCAGAAGTTCAGAGATAAGATTCACACCCAAGTCCATCCAACTAACTCTATGTCCAGTATTCCCTCCAATACACCATGGCTGCCTCAAAGCCCAATTTGTATCAGGAGCAGATGACTTGCTATTGGGTCAGTTTCTGCACTGTGGACATTCTACATGAAGCAATTTATCAAGTTATTTTTCTGAGTACTTATAAGGGTTAAAAATGATCCTCTCATGAATTCTAATTTTAATGAATACATAGTTCAGTAAAGCAGATGAGACAGGCACAAAATTATGATGCAAAGTATACAATAAGACCATAATAAGAGGTACAAAGTGCCATGCCTCACCAGTTCTTTCTTTAGTAGAAGAATAAAGGATAGCATTGTTACATAAAAGAATTAAAAGTGAGCAGTCTTAAAAAAAAATAAAAATAAAAATAAAATAAAATAAAAGTGAGCAGTCTTTTGATAGTGTACATTCCCTTGGATGGAAATACTGGCAATTAGTTTCTTATTAATTAACTACATTCTTTAAGGAACATAATAGTGACAATGAATGCCCTGGAATTGACCACCAACTAAAAAAAGTGAATGTAACGATCATTCCAGTGATCCTGCTCCATAGTTCGATAAGGGCAGAGATCTGAAAACATTATCAACATCATATTATTTTTGTAAATCTTTGGCATTTGCTCTTCTTATTACACAAGGCAGAAAGATCAAGGCACTCAAAGCTTAATGAAGCAAGGATTAAATACCAGTGAAAAGTTAAGGAGGTTTTTCAAGAGCCAAGTTTGCAAATACCTATCAGTTGTCCCACGAATATTAGTATGGTGAGCCTCAGTCATAACAAAAAAAAGTAAAAGAATTTACTACACTCCATAACATTTACTGAGAATCCAGGCAAGAAGTATCTTTTTGTTGGCAGAGACATTCACATTAAACATGCATTAGAAAACTGTTCAACTGTATAGGGCAGAGGGAAAGATAAGAGCCTCTGCATGAAATTCAGACTGCATTTTGATTCAAACAAGACTCATCACTAGTAATTCTCTACTTTGCTGTAAGCTTTGCAGGGAGAACAGAACAAAACTAGTCACAATTATCGTGAACTAACCATATATCTATGTTCGAAACCTGCTAAAGTTTCTGAAAAACTCAATGCTGGGAAACTGCTTCCATGAGGAAATGTGTTTGAAAAGTTTCATTTGTTTTAAAATTGTAAGAGAACAACTATATGTAAATTCACAGTTTTAACTTTTTTTTGGGGGGGGAGAGTGATGAAGTGGAGTGAGTAGGAGGGCAGGCTGCTAGAAACTACAAGTTGCTACTACAAGTGACTGCAAGTTTTTCCAAAGGAAAACACTCTCAAGGAAAATAAATGATTGGGAAAATACAACGGCAGATTTCAGATATAAACTTAATACCATGATGATGATAATATGCTATCATTTTAGTCATAATTGCATGTGTTACAACACCATACCTTGGACTCCTCACATCTTTTTGTCACACCCCTGTCTAATCCATCAACAAAACTTATTTTACCTATAAAATATTGATGACTTCCATGTCCACCTTAAAGCAACCCATCACCATCTAAGCCTGGACTATTGCAACAGCTTTCCAAGTGGACTCCCTATGTCTCATGCCTGCCCCCACAGCCTACTCTTTTTTTTTTTTTTAGTTTCAGCAGAGTTAACATACAGTGTTGTGTTAGTTTCAGGTGTACGATATAGTGATTCACCACTTCTATACAACAGCCGGTGCTCATCACAACAAATGCACTCTTTCATCCCCATCACCTGTTTCACCCTTACCCATCTTCCCACTGGTGAACATCAGTTTGTTCTCTATAGTCTGTTTCTTGGGGCACCTACGTGGCTCAGTCACTTAGGCATCTGCCATCAGCTCAGGTCATGATCCCAGGGTCCTGGGAGCCTCATATCGGGCTCCCTGCTCAGGGGGAAGCCGGTTTCTCCCTCTCCTTCTGCCTGCCATCTGCCCCAATCCCCATGCCACGCTTGTGCTTGAGCTCTCAATCTCTCTGGCAAGTGAATAGATAGGATCTTGGTAAAAACAAGAGTCTTGCTTTGTCTCTCTCTCTCTTTCCCTTTGCTCTTATGTGGGATTTAAAAAATAAAACAAACAACCCATAGCCTATTCTTAACATAAGAGCCAGAGTGATCCCGAAAAAACAAGTTCAGATAATTCCCTTCATCTGCTCTAACCACCACAATGGCTTTCTCCCATATTAGAGGAAAAGGCACATTCATTATAACGGCCCTAGATGGGATCCCTGGGTGGCGCAGCGGTTTGGCGCCTGCCTTTGGCCCAGGACGCGATCCTGGAGACCTGGGATCGAATCCCACGTCAGGCTCCCGATGCATGGAGCCTGCTTCTCCCTCTGCCTATGTCTCTGCCTCTCTCTCTCTCTGTATGACTATCATAAATAAAAATTAAAAAAAAAATAATGGCCCTAGACAAGGCAGGCTTGTGTTACTGCTCTGACCTCATCACCTCCTAGTACTTTTACTTTTGCTCAAAGTGCTCCAGTCACAACAGCCCCTCTACCATACATTTTCCACACCAAGCACACTTGTGCTTTAGTGCCTTCTCATTTGCTTTTACTTCTGCCTGGAACATACTTGCTCCAATTATCTGCAGGACTCACATACTCACTCCATTCAGGCCTCTGTTCAAATGTCACCTGAAAAAGGTCTTCACCAGCCCCACATTTGTAATAGCCCACCTCCAGTCACTCTCTAAGTAGTGTTTTTTCCCACATTTACAGATGAGAAACTAAAACTCATGTAGCTGGTGAGTGACAGAGCTAGATTTTAATCTCCAGATTATTTGACTTCAAAGACAAAGTTCCTCCCACCCACAATGTTATCACTTTAGAGTTGTCCAAGAGACAGAGGTATCTTGATATTTAGTGAAATTGTAGATTCCTGGAGCCAGGAAGATACTCTAGAAATGTTTTAGCCTCTATATTAATATGAGTTATAAAATTAAATTTTAAATCAAAGCCTGGAAAAAAATTATGTGTTGTTACAAATTAAGAAGACTTGGGACTTAATGAGGAAAAGTGTGAAATAATGCCTCAGATATAGGCTTTTTTTTTTTTTTAGCAACACTATATCCATCTCAGGTAATCAAATCCATGATTTAAGATTGAACCCCACATCCCAGGCTCTTTTACTTTAGGATGAGTCCATGCGTGTGTGTTACTGAAAATGCTGAAAGATGAAAGATCCTCTTGAGAGTGAAAACTTTAAGCCAAATTACATAAAGAAACAAGGATAATACAACTAAGACCATCCCTGTGTAAAATCCTCATGTAATAGGAAGAATTCACCAGTCTCACTCAATGACCAATTTGTTTTTTGGTTTTTGTTTTTTTTTTTTTCAATGACCAATTTGGTTTAAGTAACATCTAATACAAGAATTTGGGAAGTTTTCTGGTCTTTACTGTAACAAAACTTAACCTGTCATGGATTATACTCATACACTCTTTCTGTAATATATATTTAATAAAACCATTCTTCCATGATACAAGTACTCTAAAGTCCAATTCAATGAAAATCTCTAATAATTGTATTTTATTCGGCTGTTTTGGTATCCTACAAATATTAAGCTGAATTTGAAAATGTAAACCTGTTTTCTAAAAGAAAGAAAGAAAATGAGAAAGAAAGATATAGATCATACTATCTGTAAGTAAAGAGAAAAGAGCAGAAAAGCTCTCTGTGCTTCCAACTGGGACATGCAACATATTGGCTGGAATGGCATAACTGGTGGAATAAGCTTCTAATCTATTTCTAACTTAACTAAAGAATAATGTAATAAGACTCCTATTAATTTACATATTCTAAACTTGAGTGCTATAGATCTCTGGGTCAGAGTTCGTCAGGTTCTTTAGACAGCTCTGTGGAATGAGGAATATACGGTAAAAGCAATGATCCAAATATGATTCACACAATTAGACAAATGACAAAGATTTCAGGAGTGGAGGTGGATGTATTCTACATATCTTCTCTTCACACATATGCATTAATGGGATAGGAAGATATGTAGTACTTTCATTGTGCAGCCTGAAGATCCAGAAAGGTTTTTAGGAAATCATATATTCTAAGTCAATGGTCCTATGAAGAGAGAGAAAGCTTTCCTAAAGAGGGGCAGAGTGACACCAAAGAGCTCAGGACTGAGTGACCTTTCTGGACACCACAGACCCTGACTACAACTCATAGGTAGATGTCTCTAGCTAAACTATGTCATCCCTTCTATATTTTTTCTAAATGAGATCATAATTTGTTCTGTAATCTAAAGAAACAAAAAGCAAATCAGATCTGGGAATGGATGCCATGAGCCAGCATAAACAAATCATGACATTCATTGTTTAATCAGTACATAGCAGAATATGTCCAAAACCCAACACATCTATCCCAGTGAGGGCTGCCTCGCAAAGCAATCACTTTGGAGGCTAGCCACTGGATTCTGAGGAGACTGACATTTCAAAAAGCACATTCTTCTTTGGATTTTGCCTCGGGGGCAGTTTACAACCCCCCCCCCCCACACACACAGAGTATTGCATTACCTATCAGAATTCGTTATTATAGATTTAAAACTGAAACCAATGAAGATGACGATAAAACAGGTACACATTTCAACAACACTGAAAGAACATCTTCTCTGTTGAGTTAAATGCTCCTGAAAACAAATAATGAACCCCTGAAAAATAAACCAGAATGATCCTTTCCCCAAAACTGTAAATACTTACTGGTAAATGGCCAAGGAGACAAGTGACGTTTCCAGCGACAAAAATTATCACTCCATCTGTGCTCAATATTATCATAAAGCCATCTAATGACTAATGAAGAGAGAATAATAATGTGATCAAATAGTAGAATAATAAAATGATGGCTTTATTTCAAAATGTATAAATAATTATAATAGCACACTGAAAATGATTGTGGTCCTTAAATATCAATAAAGCAGGCACAGACTTAATTAAAATTCCATTCTTCTGCCTCCCACACAGAATCTACTTAACCTTAAGCATGAGATGTTTATCAAACGATGTGTCACTTAGAGAAACAAATTTTAACTTACACCCAATTAACACAAAACTCTCCAATATAAGCTAGGAAGATTATTTCTGTATGTAGGTTGTTTCATATTCAATTCAAAATTAATTTCAAAAATGCTAAGAATATTCACAGGGCAGTTTTATTTGTCATTATTTTAGTCATCTACTTATAAATATGGATTTGCCATTACTTTCCTGCTATATAATGGATCTGATATCAAGACAAATGCCTACTGGTAGAGAGAACCCCTAAAATGATGAATAAAATATATAAGAACTTATATTTCAAAAGAAACCAAGCTTAATGTAAAGTAAAGCAAACAGTCTGATATCAGAAATGACTAGAACATGGGAATTAAAGGGTAAGGGGATATTGGAGCCTGTATTTGCCTTGGAAATATCTGCACAGCATTGATGGCATAGAGACTGGGGGAGAGAAAGCAAAGTCAGGCCTACACAAGGTGGGAAGTGAAATCAGAGACTTCTGTATAAGACCAAGCTTCCCAAAGGGTAATACTGTCAGCAGGCAAAATAGATCTTATCCAGAAAAGGGACAGAGTCAATTCACATGCCTTCCTCAGCCTCAGCTCTGGCTAGAGAAGGAAAACTAAAGCTAGCCTCATCTGAGAATTGCTAATCAGAAGTCCAGACTTGGGGCACCTGGGTGGCTCAGTGGTTGAGCGTCTACCTTCGGCCCAGGGCGCAATCCTGGAGTCCCAAGATCGAGTCCCACATCGGGCTTCCTGCATGGAGTCTGCTTCTCCCTCTGCCTGTGTCTCGGCCCCTCTCTCTGTGTGTCTTTCATGAATAAATAAATAAAATCTTAAAAAAAAGAAGCCCACACTCACACAGATTTGGAGCTGGAATTCACTAACTACCGGTGTAGACTTCCACACCCCAAGCCAATTATTTAGTGTAAAGTGTTCCTGACCCCAGATCTTCTCCAGAGAATCATTCTAAAACCAGGGTTCAAAGAATTCATGTGGATAAAGTTCCAAATAACAGGAGCTTATAATAAGATACTACTAGCACAGGAAGAAATGAAACATCATGAACGAGGGACAGTAATAAAATGAAGAATCATACTCAAAACCAGCAGATATCATAATTATTGAAGATAGAATATAAAATTCAAGTTTGCTTAAATGGCTTAAATAAATAACGAAGGGTATTGGAAATATGATGAAGGAACAAGATACTCAAAACTGGCCAAGTAGATGTGAAAACTAAACAAAATGTCTAAAAATGAAATTATCATTAAAAAATAAAAACTCACTGTACAGTTAAATAGCATGCTAGAACAGAGCTGGAAAGAAAACAGAGGTGAAGAAATGACTCAGACTGCAATACAGAGAGACATGGGAATAGAAAATACTGGACACTGAACAGCATGAAGAAGGGAGTGAGGAAGTGCACTAAGACATTTTACACATGTCTGCTTTATTCTCAGAACAAATCAGTGACAGAGATTTTTTAATACCCATTTTACAGAGAAAGAAATCAAGGCTCAGAGATAACTCTCTCAAGGACACAGAGCAGGTAAATGACAAAGGCACAATTCTATAGCCCCATCTGTCTGACTCAAAACACCATGATCATTCAGGCTTTGGTTTGTGGCCTTTGAACTAAGTGAAACTAAACAGTGTCCTTGGAGATAGAAACCGTAAACACCTCATGTCCTTGAGAGGAAAAAAGAAGACTTGAAGGCTTGTTATTTAGAGGCTAACTTTCTACGTTGAATGGTCTACCAGATATTATTTAACTTGCCACTAACCTATGCGAAGACTTGTTCATATTTGCTGTCACTCAAGATGAGTGGTTTTTGAAACTCAGTTGGCATAAGAAATGTCTGGAGAGCCTGTTAAAAATGCAGCCTCCTGGCCCTCTCAGAATTGAGACTCTGATTCAGACAGTTTAAGTGGGTCGCAGAAATCTGTATTTTTACTAGGGTCCCTAGGTAAATCTGATATGCATGGTCTCCTAACCACACTGCAAAAAACACTATTCTTTATCTTCTATTGGATGTATTCTACCGGTGAAGTGAAGTAATCCAAGAACAAACCCCCTCTTACTTGTAGTGTCTTACACTTGAAGTCTTCATAGCTCTGGAATGATGGAATCCAATTAGATCGCTCTCTAGAGGTTTCTGGATTGACTGTGCCTTTTTAGAAAAACAAAGAAAGGATAGAAAACTGTCACATTAAAATGATTAGCTATGGGTATTAGATTTTTCAAAGTTATAATTAATTTTATAGAAAAGACTCTCATGAGAAAATGCTGAGCGCTAATGAAGGAGTCGATGTAGACTAACTAATTGCTTGTAAATTATCATAAACAGAGAAGTGTTTGGAATTGAAAAAGACCTTGAAGATCATCCAACTCAATTTCCACTGTACACACCTCTCCAAAATCTTTATGATTTTCAACCTCTAGTTCTTTCCTTTCCTTGACTTCTGTCTTCTGCATTCCACCAAAACCCAGTAAGAACATGCCAGAGAAGGTATAGGCTGTGTCAAGGGCTCTAGGCAGATGCGGATACCTAACTAGAATGTCCCTAAGCCCCATCTCATATCTCTTCAAAGCTGTTAACAATGCTGTATCTCCCATCTATCCTTCTTCATTCTTCAACATTTTCTGGTTTTACCAATGAGCACTGTTTTGCTGCTGTGCTCACTCAGAGCCTTTGCTATCCATATCTGCCCCCTCCACTTCCCCCAATCCCACCTACTCCGCTAACATCACTAACACAGGTATTTCTCTAACACAGTCGTCCAATCTCCAGTTATTTTAATGCATGTCAATAACTATCAGTTTCCTCTCCTCACAGAACAATTAGAGACCCAGAGCATACAACTTTGATCCCTTTTAAAAATGTTAAACCCCCTGACAAAGATAATTCTGATAGCAATTCTTGATTTCCTAGTGGGTATGAGTCTCAGATCCTTTCCTATCAGTATATTTGGATAAGAAGGAGGCCAAGCATGAGCAGAAAAGCTCTGAAACTGTCACTAAGGAGGGAATGAAGAGAGTGTGTGTAACTGCATGGGAAATGAAAAAATATAAAAATAAGCCACACCAATTGCACAAATGCCACAAGATAAAGGTTTCTGACCACTCTCCCAGCCTGGAAACTCAATTCTGGTCACAGCTCCTCGAGATCAGGAAACAACCTATGACACTTTCCCATATCTGATCGCTGAAGTCATTTCCCCATTGATTTTCAGCTCTACTTAGTGATTTTCATCTCCTAGACTCCCTCCAAAGAAATAAATAAGACTGAAAAGAATCTACATATTTCCAAGAAAATAAAACCAATGTATCTTATCAATCAACCATAAAGGGATTTTCCACATTACCATTATCCATAGACTTATTCTTGTTTTGCTTGCAGGATGGGCATCATATCCAATTCTTCACTAAACCCCCTGTATCCAGCATAGTACTTAACTCATAATAGGGGCTTGGTAATTCTTATTGAACTAAAACCTTACTCATTCAGTTATCTAACTAATATTTTTTAAAAGATTGACTATTTATTTTAGAGAGAGAGAGAGCACGAGTGAAGGGGCAGAAGGAGAGAGAAACTCAAACAGACCCTGCACTGAGCATGGAGCCCGACACAGGGCTCAATCTCATGACCTTGAGATCATGATCTGAGCCAAAACCAAGAGTCAGATGCTTAACCGAATGCACCACTCAGGTGCCCCATTATTTAACTAATACTGAGCTGTGACCATGTGTCTTATTCTGTTTAGAGGCTCAGAATATAGTATGAACAATACAAGTGATGTGACAATCCTTTTATATCTTACAGACTGGTGGGGGTGGTAGACAGATAATGAACACATGGACAGGAATGACAGGAAGACAGCCACAGGAAAACCTGGGAACAAAGAATCTTGAGCAGAGGAAGCAGTAGTAAAAAGTGAAGCAGGAAAGAATTTTGCCTATTTAAATTACAGACAAGAGGCCAAAGTGGCTACAGCAGGGTGACCAAGGGACAGAGTACTAGGAAATGAAGCCTGAAAGATAGGCAGGGCCACATCATGTAGGGCATATGTTAAGGAGATGGCATTATTCTAAGTGGAATATTAAATACTTTTAAGCAGCAGAGTTATATGTGTTTTTTTAAAGGATTTTATTTATTTATTCATGAGAGACACACAGAGAGAGGCAGAAACACAGGCAGAGGCAGAAGCAGACTCTGTGCAGGGAGTCTGTTGTGGGACTCGATCCCAGGACTCCAGGATCATGCACTGGGCTGAAGGCAGATGCTCAACCGCTGAGCCACCCAGGCGTCCCATGTGATATGTGTTTTAAGTGGGGGTCATAGGGAGAGAGAGAACCTTAAAGCAGGCTCCCCACCCAGTGTGGAGCTCAATCTCATGACCCTGAGATCATGACCTGAGCTGAAATCAAGAGTCAGATGCTTAACTAAGACACCCAGATCCCCTTGGAGTGATATGTTTTTAAAAGACCACTATGACTGATTGTGCAAAATAGATAAAATTGAGGAGCAAGAGTGGAGGCAAAGTGTCCTAGGAGACTTCTACAAAAGTAGAAGGCTGGCGGCCTGGATTAGGTTGGTATATCAAGGCTATGGAAATGGGGAGAAGTGAATGGATTTGAGATATATTTTAGAGGCAAAACCAAAAGGACTTGCTGATGAATTGGGTGAGAAGGTGGAAGAAATGGAGGACACAAGAATGATTTATAGAGTTTTAGCTCTGGCTGCTGGAAGAATGGGTGGTGGTGCCAGTTACTGGAATAATGAAAACTGGGTGGGGGGTGGAGGGGTATGAGAGGCAATGGAGTGGAGAGGGACCAAGACTTCCTTTACAGCCATGTTAACTTTTCTATTAGGTATTCAAGAGAAGAAGTCACATAGGAAACTTGCTGATTTAATAATGAGTACAATTTTCAAGTACAGAGCTTAAATAATAGGTCAGTGCTAGAGACAGATTTAACAAGCAGGGGTCACTGACATCCAGGTAGCACTTCTAGTTAAGAGACTGGATGAGATTACCTAGGAGATAAGTGTAGACAGAGAAGAAAAAAAGTCCAAGGACTGAGCTCTGAGGCACATAAGTGTTCAGAACCTGAAAGGGAAAAACAGAAAGTAGGAAAAAAAATAAGGAGCAGCCAATGAGCTAAGAGAGAAACCAGGTGAGTGTATTATTCTGGAAGCCAAGAGAAAAATACTTCAAGAAAGGAGTGGTCACTTGTACAATGCTTTTAAAAGGCCAAGAAAGATGTGGAGAGTTAAAAACCAAATAATTCAGCAATGTGGAAGTCACTCATTCCTGATAAAAGTAGTTGTACTGGAGCAGTGAGAGCTGCAGCCTCAATAAAGTGGATTGAGGAAAGAATGAGGGATGAGGATGGGGGGACAGGGTCTATACAATCATTTCAAGAAGTTGTGCTGTGAAGAGTGTACAGAAACCGTAATAGAAGTATCACAAAGTCAAGAAAATATTTTTTTAAGTAACAGATTTTTACAGCATGATTATATGCATATGGGTATAAAACCTGTTCAGATGTTTTGAGTTAAGCCTACTTAAGTATTATAGGTACTATTTTCCACCCTCAGGGCCAAGTTTCCCTTAGCAACATTTACCATATGCTTCAAGTGCCTAAGACACAGAAATTTGCATTATTATTGCCCAGTATACTCTATCAATTCTCATTTCCTTGTTCCCCTTTTGCATGAACCTTAACAATATCTTCAGCATTGGCTATAAACAAACTTATAAATAGAGAGAAACTAAGAGTCTGTGTATTAGAAGATGCTTCAGGAGATCCTCTATTCATTAATTTCTCCCAAAGATGCTTGAAGTAAAGGGAGAGACCCTGCTGTCCCACCCACAACCAATTTTCAATATAGGTAATCAAAAAGCTGTTAGGATGGGTTGGGGTGCCCAGACCGAACCTTTCTTCTTCTGTGAAAGTGCAGTAGTGCCCTGTGATGTTTTAGATCTGTCTCCTTTTACGGGATAACCATGAGTTTGAAGCATGGCACGCAGTTCTGTGAAGAAGGTATTGTATTGGTCCTTCTTTTTATTTTCAGATACATTAGATACATCCCTAAGCAACAAAAAAAAAAAAAAAATCAGTGTTGTTAATGGTAAGGGTAGGTCTAGGAATTCAGATGATGGAACAATTGATGGAGAACAAATAGGAAGGGAGAAAAGGGAGTTGTTAATGTTAACATTCGAGCAAAAATCCAGTCCCTTGATCATTCATAGGACAATAATAACTGTCAATATTAAAATGAGGAAATTAAAAAAAAATAAAATGAGAAATCAAAAGCCAATCTCATCTCCTTTAGACTGTGAGGCCCTCGAGGATAGGGACCACATCTGTCTCAGAGTCTTCCAGAGCAAAGCCCAACAGAGTAACCTAAGAATTATATGAAATAAATTAAATCCAAATTAATGTGAATTTAATGGTGGATCTTTGTTCCACCATATATTCTTACCTGTTTTTACAAGAGCACTCCTGATTAAAGACAATTCTTTCTGAATGATATATAATTACTCAAGAGGCTCTTGCAAAGCTATTGCTCCTGCTCAGAGAGAAGGCAGAGCAATAAAATGTTAATTGAGATCTTTTTTTCAACCTTTTAAAAACAGATCACACTGAAAAATTTGGACAAAAACTTTTCCATTGGTGCAATGGAATTTACTTTAGATGCTTGAACTGGAAAAATAAGGTAATTTATCTTTTCAACAAATATGAATTCAAGCTCTAGGCAAGCCATGGACCCAAAACAGGCTTCTAAACCTATCAGGGAGTGTAAAGCACTGATTTAGTGTCAACGCTGGGCAGCCACTGTGTAAGTCATAGGAGACACAGTTTGATGTGGGAGGCTGTCAGATACATGGGTAATGCAGTAAGTATTATTACAGAGTTGGAGCTAGAGGTTATGGAAAACCCACTGGAGAGACCAAGTTTCCCTGAGTCAGGCTTCCCTGAAGAAGCAGGATTTTGTTAGATGTGAAACAAGAACAAAAGACAGGGGGGAGGGCTTTGACAGAAATATCAGTTATGAATTCATACCTCTTCTCTTTTTCTCTTTCAGTCTCATCCATTATTCAGTGATATAATGAAGAATTCTGAAATCAAAGTGGAACAACATTTTACTAAGGTATCAGTCTATGATGAATCACAATAAAGCAATAAGACTAATCAAAATTCTCAATTGCATAACACCTTTCCCTTAAGGAATGCCTACTTCTGTTAAAGATAGAATTTCATTAAGTACCAATAACCCTCTCAGACGTTATGTAGATGCGGAAGGCTTGCTTTGTTGTCTGATCCCCAATGAATGTTTGTCACAATAGCATTACAAATGAATGAATAGATTTGAAAAAGTTACAAAAACATTCTGTGAAGTATGCACAACTTAATCCAAAAGTATCTGTAGATTTAATTCCATACCATTAAAATTCGTTTAACTTCCACTAACTTGAAGAACAGTTAATGAAACAGATGTGGGTTAAAAGCTTCATATCTACCTCCAACAACATGCCACCACAGACAAAATGTGCATTTATTGCTGCTATCACAGAAATCCTGGACGTATTAAAAAAAAAATGGCCCTGAAATCACCAAGATCCTCTGCTTTGAACTGTATGATTAGACTCACACATCACCTCAAGGTCAAATCCTCAAGGCAGAAGTTAATGACATTCAAATACATGTCTGTTAAATAAGAAGCAGCAGCTAACACACAGCAAACATCCTTTAAAAGCTCTCCAGAGGGCAGCCTGGGGTGGCTCAGCAGTTTAGCGCCACCTTCAGCCCAGGGTGTGAATCTGGAGAACGGGGATTGAGTCCCACGTCGGGCTCCCTGCATGGAGCCTGCTTCTCCCTCTGCCTGTGTCTCTGCCTCTCTCTGTCTCTCATGAATAAATAAATAAAATATTAAAAAAAAAAAAAGCTCTCCAAAAAGTAAGGGAAAGTTTAGGGGTAAAACACTGACAAGATACTGAAAACCAACGCTGGTTAGTACACGGACCTGTGCTGTTGTGAGGACAGGGAAGCAAAGCTATGCAACAAAGGACCTGGGGTATTAAAGCCCTCTTGGGTGCAGGAGAATCCAAGCAAAGCATTGAAACTAACACCCACATATAGGCAGGACTCCAAGAGGCTATGGTTTCATTTAAAAAAAACCCTCCTGACAAACAAACAAACCAACAAACAAACAAAAAACCCTCCTGACAACAAAAGAAGAAAACAAGGAAGTTTGGCTATCTCAGCATATTCTCTGGGTAGAAAAAAAAAGGGTGCTATTATACCAAATAAGGTTCCAGGAGATGCAAAGAAAAACCCATTCTGGAGAGATACTCTCTTAAAACAAGTCCCACAGAATTTCCACAGATAAGGCACTGCTGAAGATGAGCTCACCATCCAGAATTAGAAAATATGTAAGGAAACAACCCAGCATATACCAGAATTAGGACACACACACACCAGCATCCCCAGCAGTATGAAACCTCCAAGAACTTAAAATGATTAAAAGATCTGAAACCTATTATATAACAATTCTGCTTAGAAATATGAAAAATAAAATAGATGAAACTAAAAATATGAGAAAAGTCAGGTAGACATGAAAAAGAAAAGTGAAATTCTAAAAACAAAAGCATATTCAAATGAATTAATTTCAAAAGGATGGATTAAGCATGTATTAAGGAAAACCAGGTGAGAGGCGCCTGAATGGCTAAGTTGGTTGCATGTTGGACTCTTGGTTTCAGCTCAGGTCCTGGCCTCAGGAGTCATGGGGTCTGGCTCCAGGCTCCTCAGGGAGTCTGCTTCCCTCCCTCTCTCTCTGCCCCTCCCCTACTCATGTGCATGCACACTCTATCTCTCAAAAATAAATAAATAAATCTTTTTAAAAAGAAAGAAAAAAACAGGTGAGAAAATTAGTAAATGGAATACAGATATGAAGAAATTTATCATATTGCCTTTACAGAGAGACAGTAAAGTAGGAAATATGAAATAAGAGATTATAAAACATGTATGACAAAATGGGAAAGCCATATAATACAGTTCTAACAGAAGGTCCAGATGAAGAGAATAGCAAGAATTTGAGAAAGGCAGTAAAGAAATAATGGCTAAAATTTTCCCAGAATGGAAAATGTGACCCAATCTGGCTGGATAAATTAAAATAAAACCACATCTAGAATCATATAGTACATTTCAGAGCATTAAAGATAGCTAGGACATTCTAGGCCATAGAAAGATCAACAAATTCCAAAGAACCATATGCTCTGGCCCTGATGCCATTTAATTAGGGATCAAGAACAAAAAGATAACATAAAAACCTGTATATCTGTATATTTAAAACAACAGCAACAAAAACAAAATTTCCTAAATAGCTCAGGAAATCAGAAATATTTAGAACTGAAGGATTATAAAATACTACGTATTAAAACCTATAAAATGCAGCTAAAGCAACCTGAGGGAATTTAGACTCATAAAGCTCATGAGAAAAAAATGAAAATAAATGAGTTAAGCAATCAACAAAACAAATTGTAAAAGTAAGAGTAAAGACAAATAACGGTGATGCAAGGAAATAAAAGAAGATGAGAAGACAACATGATAAAAAGGAAATAATAGAACAGGTCAAAAAAATCTGTTTCTTAAAAAAACAATAAAATATTATTATAGCAGACTGATCAAGAAATAAAAGAGTTGACACATTCTGGAATGGAAAGTGCATACATAAGAATCTGAGATGCTAAAAAGCAGTATAATCAACTCCACGACCATAAATTTGAAAAGAGATGAAACAGAGTATTCCTAGGAAAAAATGTGTTTTCATCTGTGAAATCTATTAAATAATACAAAGAAAATTGGAAGAAATCATAGAAATGTAAAGAAATTAATGCAGTAATTAGAAATCTATCCACAGAAAAGCAACCTAACCTAAACAAAACAGTCCCAAGGGATTCACAGATTGATACTTCCAAACATTTAAATAATAGGTATCTCATACCTCATGCAAATTATTCAAGAAAACAGAGAACTCACCCAACTTATTTTATAATCCTAATATATTCTTTATACCAAAACAGATAAAGGAAGCCTCAAAAGGGAAAATTTTATAAGCCAATTTTATTTATGATCCACATGCAAAATCCTAAATAAAATTATCAAACCCAAGCCAAGAGAGTATTTAAAAATTTGAGCTAATTCTAAAAGTACTAAGATGATTTCACATTAGAAAAAAACACAATTCAATATATCAGACAAAAAGAATGTGATCATCTCAGTAGATGCATAAAATGCATTTGATATCATTCAAAACATGTTTAATTTTTTAAAACATATTCTTAATGGAATAAGTAGAGACTAGACCTTCCTTAACCTGATAAAGAGAAACAACCAAAACATACAAAGATCATATTTAAAGGTAGAGCATTAAAGGAATGTTTTAGATTCAAGAAAAAAATAAGACTGGATGCTAAAACATTTAATATATAGTGCTAAATGTACTAAACAATGCATTAAGATGAGAAAAAGAAATAAAATGAATAACTCTTGGAAAGGAAAAGTAAAAGTCCTCTTTCTTGAACACTGATTATCTATACATAAAATCCAAGAGATCCTGCAATTTGTTAAAATAACAAAATAGTTCAGCAAATTTGTATACCAGATTAATATGTAAAAGTTCATTTTGTTCCTATATACCAGCAACCACAATTAGAAAGTATTTCTTTGAAGATACAGTCAAAACAGAAATTTATAGGGACTACTGAGTATGGCCATGGAATAGCCCTCCTGCCATGAACAACTAAGAGACTGGACAAATTAGAGGAAATATCTATTTGGAAACATTGGACAGCAGGCGGCACATGCCTGTAATCCTTGTGATAAAAGCAAAAATGATATGAGCCCTAAAATAATCCCAGCTTTCTACCTAAAGGCACTTTCAGACCATGGTTCAGGAAGCAGAATCCCAAGGAGAGTACAGTGGTCTCACTGGGATTAGGAAACAGAAATAAGAGTTCAGGAAAGCCAAGGTGGCTGGAATTTGTGAAGTAGAATACCAGAAAGAAAAAGCTATGGCAAAACAAACCAGCAAACTCCAGAAATGTGAATATAGATTCTCTTGAACGTTTTGCTGAATACTTAACCTGTGTCTGTGCAAGGTGACACTCTACAAGACCAATTAAGGGACAACTACCAGGGAAAGAACAAATCCAGTGAATTCAAAACAATCACAGCTTATGCATAGCTGGAAGGTAGATCTGAGTTTCATCCAGCAGAATGGAGAAAAAAGACTGAGCAAATGCACAGAGCCACACTGTGAGATAAAATCAGGCAATCTAAAATAAATGTACTGGATTCCCAGAAAGGGGAGGCAAAATAATTTGAATAATGGCCATGTTTTCCATACTGGATGAAAAAATATAAACTCATATATTCAAGAAGCTCAATGAGTCCAAAAAAATAAACACAACAGAAAAACTCACCAAGGCATATAATAAAGAAACAGATGAAAAACAATTATAAAAAGAAAATCTTAAAAGCAAACAAAAATAAAAAACACATTTAATACAGGAGAAAAAAGGATGACCTCTGTCTGACTTCTTATCAAACAACCCAAGCCAAAAGAAAATGAAAGATCTTTAAAGTGCTGGGGGGAGGGCATTGAAATCAAACTAGAATTCTGTATCCAACAAAAATATACACTTCCAAGAAATTGAGGGTAAAATAAAGACATCTTCAGATGAATAAAATCTGAAAGAAGTCAAGGCCAGCATACTAGCACTACCAGAAATGTTAAAGGAAGTACTTCAGGTAAAAGGAAAAGGATACCAGATGGAAACTTAGATTTACATAAAGACATGAAAAGTACTGGCAATAATATATATGTAGATAAATACAAAAGAATTTTTTTCAACTTTATGTCCAAGAGAGTTGAGATAAAACAAAGGACTGTAGGCTTTATAATATGTGTAGAAGTCAAACCTATGACGATAACAACACAAAGGATAGGAGGGCAGAGAATAACAATGTACTGTTGTCAGGTTCTTACATAATATATGAAGCAACAAAATAAGGGTTCACAACACACAGTAATAAGTTAAAGATGTATATACTATAAACTTCCTAGAGCAACAAATAAAACACACATGTGATACAAATTGTAAATTAAAAGAGATAAAATGGTATACTAATTAATTTCTCATTTAATCCAAAAGAAAGAAGAAAAACAAGATAAAGATAACAAAGATTAAATGGGAGAAGCAGAAAACATATACCAAGACAGTAAACTTAAATTCACCAATAAATATTAACTGCCAATGGACACAAATGTAAAGTCTGGGACTGCTAAAACTGGATAGAAAAGTAAGGCCAAACTACTTTTGAACCATGTGGGGAGGTTAGGGCACTGACCCCCCTATCACAGGTTGAAAATGCACATTTAACTTTTGACTCCCCTAAAACTTATTTTTAAAGATTTTATGTATTTGTTCATGAGAGACACAGAGAGAGAAGTAGAGACATAAAGAGGGAGAAGCAGGCTCCTCACAGGGAGCCTGATGTGGGACTCGATCCCTAGACAGAGATCACACCCTGAGCCAAAGGCAGACACTCAACCGTTGAGTCACCCAGGTGTCCTGACTCCCCTAAAACTTAACTACTAACAACTTACTGTTGAGTGGCAGCCTTATTGATAACACAGTCAATTAACACATATTGTGGATGTTATATGTATTATGTACTACATTCTTACAATGAAATAAGCTGGAGAGAAGAAAATGTTAAGATAATCATAAGAGAATATACATTTACAGTATTGTCCTGTATTTATCAAAAAAAAAATCCACATATAAATGGACCTGTGCAGTTCAAACTTATGTTGTTCAAGGGTCAACTCTTCAAGAGTCTAGAAGATACCTTAATTATAAAGACACAGCTAGGTTACAAATAAAAGAACAGAAACATATATACTATACAATCCTAATGCCAAAAAGCCTAAATGGCTAATTAATATCAGACAAGACTTCAGGTAAGGCACAGTACTAAGGGAAAAAAGGGATGTTTCACAATGATAAAGGAGCCAATCAAGAGAACCTAACAATCCTAAATAGGTATGTACCTAATTAGAAAGCTTCAAAATGTAGTAAGAACTGAAAGAAGAATTAAATGAACTCAAAATTACATTTGGTGAGTTCAACACTTCTCTAACAGTAATGAATAAAGCATGTAAAGAGAAAATAAGGGAGGATATTGAAGACTTGCTGCACTGCCAAGAAACTTGGCCCCATGTGTTTACAGAACACGATGCCTAGCAACTATAGAATACTTGTTTATTATGTATAACTGCTATGAAGATTCAAAATATGCTGCATCATAAAACCAGTTTCAGCAAATTTAAAGCATTAAAATCATACAGATTATGTTACTTCAGTAATAAAAATACTTTTTAAAACTATTAGCCTACTTAAGAAAAAGAATGTATACAGTGCTCAGTAGTTAATTTAACAAAAATGTGCTAAAACATTACACAAAAAATCATGTCTTTATTGAAGCAGACAAAAGATCTAAATAAATGGAAAGATATGCCATATCCCTGGACAGGAAGTCCCAATGCCATAGATTTATCAGATCTCCCCCAACTAATTTACAAATTAATGTAATTCTCATCAAAACCCAGTAGAGGGACACCTGGGTGGTTAGCGGTTGAGCATCTGCCTTTGGCTAAGGGCGTGATCCCAGAGTCCCAGGATTGAGTTCCACATCAGGCTCCCTGCATGGAGCCTCTTCTCCCTCTGCCTGTGTCTCTCCCTCTTTCTGTGTGTCTCTCGTGAATAAATAATTAAAATCTTTAAAAAAAAAAAACATAGATTTGTTTAGGTTTACTTTTCTTTTCTTTTTCTCTTTTTTTTAGGTTTATTTTTCTATATAACTTCAGAAGTTAATGACAAAATTCCTATGGAGAGCAATGAGAAAGATCTATGATAATCTTGAAGAGCAACAACAGTGTCAAAGGATGTGTCCTACTAGACACTGAGGCTTATTATAAAGCTACAGTTATGTCAGTAAATGGATAATGGTGCAAAACATAGGTATAGAATAATGAGACAATAGAGATCCATCAAGGAACAGATATACAATAAACTGAAAATTTGATTTATGACAAAAGAAGCATTATAATTTTGAGATTTCTACCATGGAGTGTGTGTGTGTGTGTGTGTGTGTGTGTGCGCGCGCGCGCACGTGCATTTCTTTTTTGGTTCACAAGAAAATACACTGAATAGATGGATTATGGGACTATACCATGAACTGAATTCTGTAATTAACCATTCGCTCTCTGTAGTTGAGAATCACTTATGAAGATAGCTTCTAGTGTGCCAATTATGATGACACAAGTTATCAGTGTTCAGTTGGGAGAAGATCCACAGTTCAAGGAATTTTCACTCTTCATCTCTCAGTCTCAAAACTGCCATAGCCAAATAAGTTATCAGATTCTCAGTTCATGTTCCATGGCAGTATCAGTACTCTCTGGAGACAAGCGACTTGCTGATCAAATCTGGGCTCCTGTTGCTAATGTTCTTGAAACATTCTGCAGGGGCCACATCTGAGGCCTGTGTGACACACACAAAACATGTGCCACCATCTTCCAGTTGAAAGAGACTAAATGACACTAAAGGTTTAATCCTGAATTAGAATCAAAGTGAATACATCCTGAGAACTATTTCAGGACTCAGCTAGGCTCATAGTTATTACACTCTGCAGCTGTGGAGGGGAGAAAAAAGGCTGGGGAGCAGCAGAGTAGCAGGATCATGACCTCCTTTGGTTGCAAACATAGAGGAGTAGAAACTTCAGATTGAAGACAGCATTGTAATTCAAGGAATTTACTTATATATCTCAGGGCTGATGATGACCCTTTCAACAAATTCTCTGAAATTTCAGACTCACCAACCTTTGCTTATTCTGCTTGAGGATTTATAGACTTGAATTTTAATGAAGCTCCATGTGAAATATCTACATTTGTTGCATTCTTCAATTTGAAATAGAGCAACATTGGCCCATCACTAGGAGTTGAGCTCTCTTTATCATTCCTCTTGAGGTTACATGTCTTATTTCACGGCAAGTCTCAGCATTTGCAACAGCACCCAGTGGATTTTTTAATCAGTGAAGAGGCCACTGAAAAGCATGTTTGTGAAGAATCTGTATTATGAAAAAATACTTGTTATAATACAGGTGAAAAAGGAGGTCACATGGGACACCTGCACCCCAATGTTCATAGTAGCAATGTCCACAATAGCCAAACTGTGGAAGGAGCCATGATGTCCTTCGACAGATGAATGGATAAAGAAGATGTGGTGTCTCTATACACACATACACACACACACACACACACACACACACATATATACATATACATATACACACATACATATATATATATTCCCTCAGGGAGAGAATCGAGGGCAAACAACTGGCGATGCACAGGCTTCTTGATGCCACTTGTGACAAGAATGAGAGAACCCTGAGGAGATCAATCACCATGCAGTGGACCAGATGGATAAATCTAATATGTCACGAGTAAGTAGTGTCTCAGGCCAGAGACAGAGGCGGGCTGTTATGCCACCTGATGTATGTCCTCATCACGAATGTGTGGTGAAGAGCAGGACACTAGAGTGGTACTCAGCTGCACAGAAGCGAGATTCTCCCCAGAAAAATCAACAGCTTGCATGTAGGAACAGACGAGGGAGATGATCAGATTGATCTTTGCTTGGGGGTTTTACCTCACACCAAGGAAGACAAGAGACACTTGGGATCCTGGCCAGATAAAGTACTTGAAATTGGACCTCAATGGAAAGATAGACTGAGAAGTTGCAGGCGAGGGTAGGGGAGATTCACCAGACAAAGTACAGCGGCCAAGGGGCTGGAATAATTCTGCAGAGGGCAAAGAGCAGGGCTACTAAAAGTGCCATGGAAAGAGCAACAGATGAATCGGGGCTTCCAGCATAACTGGGAAGAATTCCATTGAAAACGTCACCAATAGTTTCTGGTAATAACCAAATGCAATCATGAAAAATATTTGTTTCATAAAGAGAAAGACCGGGGCACCTGGGTGGCTCAGTAGTTGAGCGTCTGCCTTTGGTTCAGGGCGTGATCCCGGGATCCCGGGATAGAGTCCTGCATTGGGCCCCCCGCAGGGAGCCTGCTTCTCCCCCTGCCTGTGTCTCTGCCTCTCTGTGTCTCTCATAAGTAAATAAAGAAATTCTTTTAAAAGAAAATAAAGAGAAAGATATAGCAGGAAAGAGCACACCTTCACCCTGCCACGTGTGAGGAGACTGAAGGTAACCAGTTACTGCTCTGTAACCAAGGAGCAACTGCCCTCTCTGCAGGGCTGCCTAGCCCCAGGCAGTCACTGGGGGGCCTAGTGAGCCAGTCAGTACATTTAGTCCCTGACCAGGCTCTGCTGATCAGTTTGCCCGCCCCCACTGCACCACCACCACCACCCCACCCCCGCCATCCCAACCAATCTGTCAGTCAGCCTGGCACGCCTGACAGAGAGAAGGAAATGCTTGCAGCCTTCACAGACCAATAATGGCCAGAAAGTGTTTGGCTCATGTAAACATCATTTAAAATGTTTATGTGGAATTCTAAAGAAAACCAGATAGGGTCTGAAGAAAAGCAGAATGTAACAGTGAATCCATCTTTGGCTATTACTCTGGTTACAATATTTGTTTATTTTAAAATAAAAACCTCAAAGTATTTAAAATGCCATTGTGGAAGATAATCATGTCATATATTTGTAATTTAAAAATTTGCTGTGCATTATCAAAGACCAACTCTTTCTTTATACAGAGAGAGAGAGAGAGAGATGTACACACGCACTTTTTTTTAATAAACAATTGCTCACATAAAGGAAAGTGGTCTTTCAAATCTCAATATGACTCTGGGGATTTTTTTAAGTTTATAGGGTAAAATGCATGATGGCATGCTTCATCAATTTGAATGAAGTCATCATCTCTTACTCATATAAGGTTTATTAAAGATATTCAAAGAGCAAGAAAGAATGAAATATTTATAAATCTCATGTAGGCAGTAATGATGTTAAATGTGTATGGCATAAATATATCAACCGAGTCATGGAATTTTCCAATTTATTTTCAATCAAAACTTACTTCAAAAATTACATCTTGTAATACTATATTTCATCAGTTACTCACCCATCTTAAAGGAACATGATTTTTCCAAAGGATAAAATTAAGAATGAAAATTAACCTAGACTGGATTATGTAACGTGTACCAAGTACCATGCTGAATAAACCAGGAAAGGGCAAGTGGCAAAGTCATGCCCAAAAGAGATACAGAAACAGAATCAGGCTTTCTTATGCCTTTGCATGATCCCCAGAAGATGTCTTTTCTCTAACCTGGGTTCTTTCAGTGAGCTCTCTGTGCAGGCACGGGCCTTGGTCTGGGTGAGGTGGTGGGGAAGCTAGTCACTGAAAAAAATGAGCCCATCTACATAAGAGCACACATACCTCCACAAGTAAAATGTCCGCTTTTTCCTAGACCAAAGATGATGTCCATTTTGTGCACCTCCTGTACAAAATGACCCTTCTTAGAACTGGGTCAGGTGATTTGTCTCCACTGTTGTATTCCCAGCACCCTTAATTCTTCCTGGCAGAAAACCTATGCTGAATGAATGTTTGGTGGATGAAATTAGTTAAAGAAAAACACTGAGTCCTACCTGGAAAAATGCTGATGAACAGCCAAAAGTTGCTGAACATCTCTCATCCTGCTAATTCTGTTCTGTTCCTAAAAGACAAACAGGGAGAGAGAGAGAGAGAGAGAGAGAGAAGAAAGAAAGAAGGAATGAAAGAGAGGGAGAGAGGGAGAGAGGGAGGGAGGGAGGAAAAAAAGGCAAACCCAGATCGATAGAGAAACAAAGTCGGATCTACAAGTATATTTCTTCCTGGTTTTGCACTTTGGGGACTTCTGTATGCCATATTCTCTTAGTCTGAGGCAATACTAAAAAAAATCAAAAGGTCTCATATCCTTCAACATTCTGGCAAGATATTTCCAGTTTCTATATGGTGCAGTAAAAACTGAACATGTCCCTGCAAGAAATCAGCAATTTATTAAATTCTTAATCTTACTCATATTCCAATGAAGCCTCTGGATCGTCTATAAAACCTTTCCATGGTCCTGCCAGTTCTGAAATTTCAGCAGTTCATTCAATCCCCGAGCCCATCAGAACCTTGGCAGCACACAGGCTTATGGGAAAGGCTGACATCAACATGAATCCACATATTCGAAGCAAGGGGATTATCACTACTGGACTAGAAGCTTCACAGAGGCATCTGAGATCATAGTGCAACGGATCCAAAAGACCTGAGCCAGCAGATAGAGAGAAGAGGACCCCACAGGCAGCAAACAGAGGGCGAGTAAAGCAGCAGGGTGGAACATTACGGTAGGGTGACATCAGACTGTCTTTACTGCTGCCTAGTGTGTGAACCTGGGCAAGTCATCTGACCTGTTTGGGCCCCAGCATCCTCAACCTATAAAATGGGAAGAATATTAGCACCACTTCACCGGGCTGTTGTGAAGAGTCACTGACATCATGGACAGCAAAGTGTGCTAAGAAACAGAAAGTAAGACGGCGGTGACCAGGGACTGGGGAGGGGAGAAACAAGGAGAGCTACTGTTTAACAGGTATAGGCTTTCAGTTCGGGATGACAAGAAAGTTCTGGAGATGGAAAGCAGTGATGGCTGCAAAGCAGTGGGAATGCACTTAATGCCACTGAGTCGCACGCTTAAAACACAGTTAAAAAAAAAATTAAAAAAATTAAAAAAAATTAAAAAATTTAAAAAAAAAATTAAAAAAAAATAATAAAAAAAAACACAGTTAAAATGGTAAATTTTATGTTATGTGTATTTTACTACCACAATAAAAAAATGCAAAACAAAACCAAAACTAAAGTGCCAGGCCTGCTCAGCAAACAACACAGTGTGAATGAAATCAAGAATGCTTAGGAAGGTAGGTTAGAGCCAGAAGCAAGAGCATTGAATATGAGGCTGAGAAGGAGTATGAGTTTGATCCACCCCAGTGTCGCATGCGAACACCTGGAGGTGCCACAACTTGGACTGATATTTTGCAAAGATATATTGGATATGGATATTCATAAAGATCACCCTGGGGGTGGGTTAGAGGATTACAAAGAAGTTGAGGCTGAAAGAAGGGAGGCCAAGTAGACTTCTGCTATCTAAAGTGTGGCCCCCCCGGCCCAGCAAGGTTGGTCTTGCCTGAAAGTAAATTCTCAGGCTGCTCCAGATCTGCTGAAGCAGGATCCTCGTGCTACAAAGCCTCTGGCGAGCCTATGCACATGAAACCTCTGGGAAGCCTGGGGTCAGAAGGCCCAAGGAAATCAGCTGGGAGAGGCTTAGGACTGACAGCAGGGCAGTGGCAGCCATCATCACTAACATTTATGGAACTTACCACATACACACTAGGTTCTGTGTATTTCCAATCCTGCCATTTAATCCTCGCAGCAGGCCCATGTGACAGGGCCTATTAATCCCATTCCTCACATGGAATACACTACCCAGTCACAAAAGGAGGGAAATCCTGCCATTGGCCACAACATAGATGGAACTTGAGGGCATTGTGCTAAACAAAGTAAGATGGAGAAAGACAAACACCATAGGATCTCACTTATACGTGGAAGCTTACAAAAAAAAAAAAACATGTCACAGAAACAGCAGACTGGTGGTTGCTCTGGGTGAGGGGTGGGGTGAAGGACACGGGTGAAGACGGTCAAAAGGTATAAACTCCCCGTTGCAAAATAAATAAGCTCTGGAAGTGGAATGTACAGCGTGGTGACTACAGTTAACAGTACTTTATTGTATATTTAAAAGCTGTCATGAGAGTGGATATTAAAAGTTGCCATTACAGAGGGAAAACGTGTGTGACTATGTAATGCAATGGATGTTAACTTACTGCGGTAATTGCTTTGCGATATATCCATAAATCATTATGTCATACACCTTAATCTTCTACAATGTTATGTGTCAATTATATCTCAGTAAAACTTTTTTTTTTTACCTAATGACCAACTTCTTTCCATTGTTTTTTTATTGGAGTACAGTTAACATACAGTAGTATATTAGCATCAGGTGTTCGGTATAGTGATTCAACAAGTCTATACATTTCTCAGTGCTCATCAAGGTGAGTGTACCCTTGATCCCCTTTATCTATTTCACCCATCCCCCTCCCACTCCCCTCTGGCAACCACCAGTTTATTCTCTGTATTTAAGAGTTCGGTTTTTTGGTTTGTTTTTTTTTCTTTGTTTTGTTTCTTAAAGTCCGTATGAGCCAATAAAGCTGAAAATTTTTTTTTTCAATTAAAGTTGAAGTAACTTGTCTGAGGTTACATACCTAGTACCTGACAGAACTGGGATTCGAATCAGTCTGTAAACATTGACTTTATCATCTCTTCTGAGCTGCTTTTCGAACCTCAGGGAAAATGAGCTTGCCCTGTCTTGCTCCACTACCCACCATCTCTGTTATTAAATCCTGAGATGATTACTCTGACAGCTCTCTAAACTATTTTGGAAGCCCACCTGATATGGATGACAGCATATGAATAAATTGGAAACTTTTGAGCTCTCTAGCCACCCACTTGGATGCAGTCTTCTACATCCTATCTCCCACCTTTGCGTGGGTATAGTATACATGCAGCCCCTGAGTAATATGCTTCCTGGTCAGTGGTCAAACTGAGTGTCCCTTCCACAAGCCTGTCCCATCCAGAATCCCAAGGCTATGCTGGAATTCAGCTGATCAGCAACAGGGTGGCATTTAATGTTTGCTCCTTTCCTTTATTATCAAGGTAACTCAGCATTTACTTCCTTTGGCTACAACAACAAAAGCTCTCCAGAATTAAATTTCCACTGTAGTATACAATAATCCTCTAAAAGGAGTAGAAAGTCCAATTCTTCATCTTTACCCAGCTATATGTCAAAACTCCTCAAGGGTGAGCATCAAAACTCTATACAAATGGAATTTGCCATGTTACTTTCCATACCTCTCTTCCTTCTCTGCCCTCACATGGCCCCCATCTGATCAGCGTCCCTGGCCTAAGAAGCCCACCTCTGCACTGTGGCTCATGCTTGCCTACTCCTGCCTGTCTTCCACGCCAGACTTCAGGCTCAGGCCCTTCATCTCAATCCCTACAACCACCCTGTCCTCACTGGTCTCCACTCTTAGCCTGCTTCAGTCTATCCTCATGCAGTAGCCAACACAATCCAATACACCAACCTGATCTTGTGTTCCTCCAGAAATCCTCTCTTGGGTCTCCCACTATCCCAGACTTACAAAGAGGCCCTGATCTCTCCAATAAGCAACTTACTCAATTCTCACAACACGTCTGTGAGGTAGGCTCTGATGTTGCCATCTCAGTTTCCAGGGAAACTGAGGCACAGAAGGGTGGCCCAAAATCACCCAGCTAGTAGTAGTATGTGGTCCATCTGAGATTTGAATCCAGGGAGTCTGGTGTTGGGAGTTAAAAACTATACTACACTGCCTTCCATCACTGCTTCCAGGAAGTCTTCCCAGGTTTCCCCCCAAGTCTTTCCTTCAAAGACCCCTATATAAACTGTGTCTTGTATGCATGAGAATGTAAGCTCCTTTGGAGCATAGGAGTCTTATTCTGATTTCTATACCCTAGAGTATTTAGAATTGTTCTCCAGATGTACCAATTACTGGGTATTTGTTTAATCCAATTAACTGTGCACAAGCACAAAAGATGATAGAATTCATGATACCTCTTGTGAAAGAGCTGGTGCCAACTACCTCACTTTCAGAGTTCTCCTTTTCTCTTTGCCAAGTTCACAGTGACAGAATATGGTCCTATACACCCAGATGATAGAAAAAAAGGAAATGGGAACTCAGAATGTCAAAAACCAAAGGGATGTGGTCCTCAAGAGTCCTAGGATTTTAGAATAGAAACCCTTTCAGAGAAATCCAGCCTATTCAATGTCAAAAGTGAATTTTGCGTGAGGTTCACCAATCTTACTGTGTTTTCAGAGATTTCAAAGGGTTGGAGGATGAGTAATGGCCTACAGAAGCATTTAAACAAGATAAACAGATTCCAGGTTTCTCATACCTAATGGCTCAAGTACTGTTTCGCACTCTCTTTAACTGCCCAGGGCTATCTCTGCTCACGACAGGCAAAGGGAAATTCAACATCAGTTTGATTTCCACTAAAAGAACAAGTTCTTTCTGAAATACTTCACTTCCTAGAAATGCAGAATTGATCCAAAGTCTCTGCTGCTCTGATGTGCACATTATCTCTGCTAGCCACAACAGCTAGACTATAAAGTCTCACAAATGAACTCTATAGATGTCCAGGTAACAAACAAGACTTGTAGGATTTTTTTTAAGACTTGTAGGCTTTTAAATAGAATTCAGCCAGCCTGTAGAACCTAATGGTTTCCATTATTCCCGAAGCATGTCCTCGCACAAAGCACAGAAATCAATCCTTATAGAAGCCTTCACCCCTGAGATGCAGAAAAGGAGCTTAAACAATGGAAGATTCACTGGACAATACTGGTTTTCTTCCAGATGTCCTGTCTGGTGCCATCTTTCCCTGCCTGATTCCTTCAATCGCTATTCCTAGGGCTAGTCTTTCTTTAGCAATGAGAGTGACTGTGGGGTTTGGAGGAGACTTCTATTTTTTTCCAGCTTTATTGAGATATAATTGACACATAACACTATATATATTTAAAGTGTATAACGTGATGCTTTGATATACACATACACTGTGAAATGATTACCAAGGTCATGTTAATTAACACATCCATCACCTCACATAATTATCTTTTTTGTGGTGAGAACACTTAAGATCTACTCTCAGCGAATTTCAAGTATACAATGCAGTACTCTTAACTACAGTCACATCACTATACATTAGATCTCCAAACTTCGCCTTATAACCAAAAATTTGTACTTTTAAAACTTGTTCAAAATCCCTACATTTCTAGCTATGCCACTCTATATCAACCTCAATTTTCTATTAATCCATGAAATGTATAATATTCTCCTAATTGACATTTTTTTAAAAACCTAGTGAGAACTAATAGGGAAGCATCAGTAGATTTTTCTATCTTTTTTAGATCCTCTTTTGATTTCCCCTAGACTGAGGAAATTGAAGCAGTCATCAAAAACCTCCCAAGACACAAGAGTCCAGGGCCAGATGGCTTCCCAGGAGAATTTTATCAAACGTTTAAAGAAGAAATCATACCTATTCTCCTAAAGCTGTTTGGAAAGATAGAAAGAGATGGAGTACTTCCAAATTCGTTCTATGAAGCCAGCATCACCTTAATTCCAAAGCCAGACAAAGACCCCGCCAAAAAGGAGAATTACAGACCAATATCCCTGATGAACATGGATGCAAAAATTCTCAACAAGATATTGGCCAATAGGATCCAACAGTACATTAAGAAAATTATTCACCATGACCAAGTAGGATTTATCCCTGGGACACAAGGCTGGTTCAACACCCGTAAAACAATCAATGTGATTCATCATATCAGCAAGAGAAAAACCAAGAACCATATGATCCTCTCATTGGATGCAGAGAAAGCATTTGACAAAATACAGCATCCATTCCTGATTAAAACTCTTCAGAGTGTAGGGATAGAGGGAACATTCCTCGACATCTTAAAAGCCATCTATGAAAAGCCCACAGCAAATATCATTCTCAATGGGGAAGCACTGGGAGCCTTTCCCCTAAGATCAGGAACAAGACAGGGATGTCCACTCTCACCACTGCTATTCAACATAGTACTGGAAGTCCTAGCCTCAGCAATCAGACAACAAAAAGACATTAAAGGCATTCAAATTGATTTCCCCTAGACTTAGTGTGAATTCTTTTAGAACTAGGAGAGATGAAAGCACCCTAACTTAAAAAGTTAAAGCACTGCTCATATTTGCAGTCACAGAGTGCCTACCCTGTGCCATGCTCTGCAATGCTGAGCATGGGAATCAGGGATGAGGATGATACAGTCTCTGCCCTCGGGAAGGTGAAAGTCAATAAAGGAAGAGGCATTTAAACCAGCAGTTTATAATCCCTCAATTAAAAAGGATTTCCTTGGGGCACCTGGGTGGCTCAGTCAGTTAAGTACCTGCCTTCAGCTCAGGTCCTGGGATCAAGCCCCAAGTCAGGCTCCCTGATCAATGGGGAGCCTGCTTCTCCCTCTGCCTCTCTCTCTCAAATAAGTAAATAAAATCCTTTAAAAAATTAAAAAATAAAAAGGATTTCATTAAGTTAAAGCAATCTGTAAATTCCAAAAAACAAACAAACAAACACACGCAGAACTGAAAAAATACTGCAAACTTTTCAATTTAATAACCAAGGGTAAGTCTCTATCTCTTCTCTTTGAAATCACAAAGAAACTGGGGTGGAGTTTGCTCAGAATCTGTCTTCAGGCCCCTTGCTATAAGGGCTCTGTAAAGATGAAAGCAACCTCATTACAATGTTATTTTTACATTTAAGCCATCAAGCAAGCCCCCTTGGGATAGGGCCCAGACTCAACCACATTCACTGAATTTAGCTTTAAAGTAGTAGAGTAGTAGGAAGAGAGAAGACTTTTCAAAAAAGTTACCCCAGTAATAACATTAAGTCATCTTTATTAAACACTTATTACATCCAAGGTTCTATTATTACCGTCCCCATTTTACACATGAGGAAAATGGAGTCCAGAGAGGTTAGTTAACTTTCCCACGGCCACCCTGAGAGTCAGCGCAGTGCCTGAACATTTGTTCGCTAGTGTACCGCCTCTCCATGACTTGGCATTGGCCCTCTTTCAATACTCACACCCATCTGGAAACGTCACGTGTCATCTCCCACTTGCCCTCTTCCCACCCTCTTCCACCTCCATTCTCTGCCTGTGACCTTCCTAGCTGACTAGAAATAAGCACAAACATCTCATGTTCCTCCCAACTTTGGTTCCTCAGCCTATTGACAAATTACTTTGAAGTGCTGTAGCAATCACATTTATGTCCAATAACCTTTCTGCAATTGATCATGTCCTTGAAACTCATCAAAAATCATAAATATGCTGACAAACTGTCTAAACACATCAGTGTCCTTTGCTGAAAAACATAGGGGAGTTTGGTTTCTATCCTGGTGAGGGCCCAGTCCCTTGACAGTGATTTGTGAGACACAAGATTTGAGTATTTGAGAATTTCTGGTCTATAGCAAAGAGTGACAGTCTGGTGTACTTCAAGACTCTAGACAGCATCAAGGCTGAAACACAGCAGTACTCGGGCTTTGTAAAAGGCATGAATCTTCAAGTGCATTCCATTGACTCCTTCCCACCTTGGCTCCCTCCAGTGGTTGGAGATGATGGGTTCCAAGCCCCGTCACAAGTCTCTCCCACCCAAGAGCTCTACCAAAGCCCCCTTGCGTGTTCGCTGCTGTGACTATCCAAAGGGACGATGGAATCAAACCAAGGCTAACACTCTTAGACTCACTCAAGACCCAAGAATGCATTGTTGAGAATATTGGCCCTGAAGTCTTCCCGTCAATTATTTACACAAAAAATTTCCTTGTCTATCCTTCACACATCATAACTCTCTCCTACCTATTTCAGCTACACACTGGTACTGTGCAAAACTGAGTGACTGGGGCTGGCTGTGCAATGCCTCTCTTTCCAGGCTTAGTCAATGGACACTTTCTTCCTCTATTCTACTCTTTCCCTGTCCCCTTTTTTCATCACTTAGTCCCCATATTCCAATATGGTTTTATCAACCCGAGAATTTACCGAAAATGAAGAATGAGCAACTCAGAAACTGTAACTGATGGCTCCTGTGTAAGGAAAGGAGTACAGGGAAGACATGAGAGGGGAAGAGAGGAGAAGCTCCTATATCCCAATACCCTGGTTCTCCTCCCCAGACAGTTCTTAGGAAAAAGAAGACATTTGACTGTGGAAGTAAATGAGTGCTTCCCTTCATCAGACAACACATCTGTCCTGAAGGATTGTGTGTAAGTTCAATTCCATTCATTTATTTATTAGACTTTTGATAGACCTCTTCCAGGTGAGGACTCTACAGCAGACTCCGGGAGATAAAAAGATGAAGTAGACTTAGACTGCCCTTTGAGAGATCAGACTTGTAAACAGATAACTAACTAGAATACAGGGTTGAAACTGGCAAAATCACAATTCACATAAAGTGTTCTGGAACTAAAAAGAAGAAACAGAGAGGAGAGGCACGGGAGGAACACAGGAACAGAGGCACAGAAGCTGTAATCTGATGTTACAGGTGGCAGAGGAGCATCTGGGTTAAAGTAATCATGCTGTTTCTTAAATATAACACCCTGAACTCTGCTACCGTGATGCTCAGGATTCCCTAGCCAGCAGAAAGCTTGAGCTATCATCCTTAGAACCACAGAGAAAGTAGATGTGAAACTGTTATGGAGGATAAAACAAACCATTATCAATGAAAAACTATTTTTGATCCAATATATCTCAAGAGAACTTTGATTTCAATCCATTCAGGGAAATCAATGCGTTTTAATCTTGCCTAACAATAAAAATAAACCATTAAAGTGTAGCCTCCAGGATTCTAGAAGATAAGCTCACCCTTCCTTCCTTCCTTCCTTCCTTCCTTCTTTCTTTTCCTTCCTTTCTTTTTTTTTTTCTTTTCCTTTCTTTATTCCTCCCTCCCTCCCTCCCTCCCTCCCTTCCTTCCTTCCCTTCTTTTTCTGTGCAAGAAACCACTGGCCTCAGGAAAATGGCCACACATGTTTAGAGGTCCTGGATGCCTGAAGGCTGGTGCATGGGAGCAAACAGTGCATGCTGCATGACTTGACCCCCAGGCTCTCCAGGCTTGTCTCTGGGTCCAGTGAGTACAGGGATAGGCAGGGCCACAAGCAGGGGGACATGCCTGGCTGCCAGGGTCAATCTTGCTTTTAAACTGAGCTGCTAATCCTGAAGCTCTTTCTTGTCTACACATCTTCCCTAGACCTCCCATCCTCACTTTTGTCCCCAAATTGTTACTGGGTGACTAAATAAATTAATAAATTAAGTAACCATACTTTAATATTGATTACAACACTAGAATTTGCAAATTATCTTATCAAAAATTAGAGCTGAATCAAGATTATACTCATGTTACTCTCATGTTTATCTCAGTATGTCTCCTTCCCTAAAACATCTGAGGTTTGTAGGCTTCCTAGGGAGTTATGCCTTTGCTCTTCACAAAAGCTGAATAGTAACTCAAACTTTGACTTGGGTTCCATAAATCTATGTAACACTTTTCTATTATTACTCATGTAGGGGGAAAGCTTCATTGCACATATTAGAACTTACAGAAACTAAAGTGTAATCTAGTCACTCCTTAATTCAGAAATTTTATAAAAATGACAAGATACACCACACCTAAGAGACTCATATTTAACTTTCAAGATTTTTAATTATGAGTCTTTACTGATTCATAAAATAAACATTTGCTATGAAACTGTCCACATTAGATCTACTTTATATACTATATAAACAGAAACTGACTTTTTTAAATTATATGTTAAATAGAATTCCAATCATATTCATTGAAAAAAAACCACTAAAACTTGATGCCAAGGACTTCAAAACTCTGCAGAATGGGTAAATTACTTTTTACTGTTTTTTTAAAGAAAAGTTAATTTGTCAAGCCATATGCAAACTCAATTTTCTACAGTGGAAAAATATGGTTTCTCAGAAACATGAATTGGATTTGGTCTGTGACCCTGGTGGCTCAACAGAGGATTCCTCAAAAAAGAAAAAAAAATCCAATAATATATTCTAAAACTCTTTCTTTAAACCTTACTCTCAGCTCAGAGGAAGCAACACATCCTCTGAGCTTTCCTGGAAGGAGAGGAGACTTTGTCATCAGAGGTGTGATGCTGGTCCCCACACTTCCCCTCCAAGGCCATGGATGTGGTTACCAAATTCTACTTTCTCAAAGCCACTCAATCCAGAGGGAGAAGGGGAGAGATCTTTGGCGAACGTCATCCCTGTGCAATAGCATCTCAGAGCAGAGGGGACTGTGCCAACAAATCTCATTCTTCATTTTGGGAGCTGGCCATTGTTTTCCATCGTCTCTGCAACAGAGAAAGTGCTAAGCCTGGGAGGCCAGTTTCTGAACTACTGGAGATCCACAGGAGTTTTTGCTACATTCAAACCTGCTGGGCCCTAAAAATGCAAACATTCATAGACAGTTATTCTAGGAAGTTGGAAGTTGTGATTAACCACTGCTAATCTTTTTTGCTCAGAGATGGCTGGTCAATCTTATTCCTGAGGAGTTTGAGAATACCAGGCTCAGATGCCATTACTTACATGTATTAAATGGCATAACACAAGGAACCCAGACCTTCCTAAAGGTCACTGCTGCCACAGAACACAACACCAAAATATGTTAACAGGTTTGAAGAAAATATAAAAATGAAGTGTTCCTTGGTTGGGTACATTTGGAAAATGCTGATTTAAATATAGTTAAGCAAATTTTTTGACTACAGGAAATCTCAGGGCTTTTCATAGATTTTAGGAGCACTGAGAATCTCCAAGATGACTTCATTGAGTCTTTGGTTTGCTTTATCTTCCATCCTCAAGCACCTTCAATGACAAGAAGCATTTTAGCTTACAAATGACAGAAACTAAGTTTTGAAAACCTAACAATAAATATTTCATGAGCTTTGGGACGTAAACACCAGTCTGGGATACACACACACACACACACACACACACACACACCTCAATCCAAAATCTACAATTTATCAAAACCAAAAACATCTTTTCTTCACTTCACTTTATAATTCTCTCAGGAAATGGGTAGAATGCTACATTTAGAGTGATCGAGTACAATCTCTTAAGATAAAATAGTTGAATTTAAATCTGTAGTTGGTGAAGATCAGGGACATCTATAAACAGATATTTTTATTTGTGTTACACAACTTGACACGCATTCATTTCACTAGTGTTAAGAATTGATTGTGGTGCTTGCTTCAGCAACACATATGCTAAAACTGGAACCATTACAGAGATTAGCAAGGCCTCTGCAAAAGGATAACACGCAAATCTGTAAAGCATTCCATATAAAAACAAAAAAAGAATCAACTATGATTACTTGATGTTACATCTTGACCTGTGCTTTAAGCCTGACTGAGCATGTCTTGATTATATGAATTATTGATTAATTCAGGTCCTATTATTATTTAAAATGCAACTCACTAATTGGATTTTCCTCAATCACTTATGACTTGCTGATCAGTTTCAAAGCACAGAGGACTCTTTTTTTAATTTATTTTTTATTAGTGTTCAACTTGCCAACATATAGTATAACACCCAGTGCTCATCCCATCAAGTGCCCACTCAGTGCCAGTCACCCAGTCACCCCCATCCCCTGCCCCCTCCCTTTCTACCACCCCTTGTTTGTTTCCCAGAGTTAGGAGTCTCTCATGTTCTGTCTCCCTTTCTGATATTTCCCACTCATTTTTTCTCCTTTCCCCTTTATTCCCTTTCACTATTTTTATATTCCCCAAAAGAATGAGACCATATAATGTTTGTCCTTCTCCGATTGACTTATTTCACTCAGCATAGTACCCTCCAGTTCCATCCACATCAAAGCAAATGGGTATTTGTCGTTTCTAATGGCTGAGGAATATTCCATTGTATACACAGACCACAGCTTCTTTATCCATTCATCTTTCGATGGACACCGAGGCTCCTTCCACAGTTTGGCTATTGTGGACATTGCTGTTATAAACATCGGGGTGCAGGTGTCCCTGCATTTCACTGCATCTGTGTCTTTGGGGTAAATACCCAGCAGTGCAATTGCTGGGTCACAGGGCAGATCTATTTTTAACTCTTTGAGGAACCTCCACACAGTTTTCCAGAGTGGCTGCACCAGTTCACATTCCCACCAACAGTGTAAGAGGGTTCCCTTTTCTCCGCATCCTCTCCAACATTTGTGGTTTCCTGCCTTGTTAATTTCCCCCATTCTCACTGGTGTGAGGTGGGATCTCATTGTGGTTTTGATTTGTATTTCCCTGATGGCAAGTGATGCAGAGCATTTTCTCATGTGCTTGTTGGCCATGTCTATGTCTTCCTCTGAAGCACAGAGGACTCTTACTTCCATTGGATTATAAGTGCACAGTAAAATATAAAAGATAAGTATAAAAGAAAAGTCTAAAACATAAAAACTGTTTTCTTACCCAAGAGCAAGAGATAAGGAAACTAATCAATGTTGTCTGTGGACAGTGGATATTCTACTCACATGATCTTCAAAGAAAGAAATGTTTCTAGATCAAAAATAGCCCTTCTGGGATCCCTGGGTGGCGCAGCGGTTTGGCGCCTGCCTTTGGCCCAGGGCGCGATCCTGGAGACCCGGGATCGAATCCCACATCGGGCTCCCAGTGCATGGAGCCTGCTTCTCCCTCTGCCTATGTCTCTGCCTCTCTCTCTCTCTCTGTGTGACTATCATAAATAAATAAAAATTTTAAAAAATTAAAAAAAATAGCCCTTCTAGCGGCACCAGGGAAGTGGATTACCATGTAACTGCACATTTAAAATAAAGATAAGGACCCTTTTCAACTACCAAGACTTTCCAAGTTAGAACTGACTTGTCCATACAATGCTATGAATGATTCTCATAGCAATGCTTTGGGATGGAGAAAGTAGGATTGCCCCTCACCCAAGAGGGTTCTTAAACTGCTTCTAGTTTCTGCATGAAGACAAATTTCCTTAGTCTCCTCATAATTCCAGCCCCCTTTCATCCTGCTTGACCAAAGGGACTGAGCTTTCTGATGCTATCTTGTCCAGTGGCCTTGATATAGCCCCTAAAGATGACATTAAGATTTGCCTCTAAATAAACTCTCCTTTATGTACAATTAAGAAAAACTTCTGCGTGTAATCCTCAACTTGGTTCCTAGATACAGGGGTGTTGATGTTCATGAATTTCTTCTAACAGTTGCTATAGACTTGCTTCATATTAGGTAGACAGTATTCCCACTTTCTCTGAGGGACACATGATCCTTGCACCACCTGAGCTGTATCAATTCTACACAGCCAAAGAGCACAGTCCCAAAACAGAAATCTGTTTCTGATGTTTGATAAACCTATCCTACAGCTTTTAAGAGGCCTGAAGGTATCTGGGGATCTGAATATATGAGTTTGGATCCAAAAAGATATCCTTTTTTTCTCAAGTTTTTCCAGAATTATGTAGAATGCTCTTCTGTTCATGCTCTCCTCATATTCCTCCTCCACGAGCTCCAAGGAGTTCACGGTCTACTACTGTTTCACAGCACTTACCACTTTCTAGGGTGCTTGCTCATTATTCCAGCCCTCATTGGTCCCCCCCCAACTCAAGTATGAGCACAAGGCCAGGCCTAGCACAGAGTAGAAGCACCAGAAGCGTGCACTGAAAGGATCATGAGCCACAACACTGCTCACATCTCCTGAATGCTGGGAAGTACTTGCAATGGCCCAAACACACACTCTTCACTGCCTCCCACTGCCCTTGCTTGATGACTGTCTCCCTGCCCGGAATGTCCTGCCCCATGTCTTTACCGATTGAAGACACATCTATCCTCCAAAGGCACATTCCTCAAAGCACTGTCTCCAAGAGTGCTTTTCTGATTCTCTTTCCGGGGCCCCTGATGGCACCTTCCCTCATTGGCACCTGTATGAAGGTCATGTGTTGCCAGTCTCTTCCTTCTGTTGGGAAACAGGGTTGGTTCCTCTCAATTACTCATGGTTATCTGAACCTAGCTTATAAAACTGCGAGGAATAAATCACATTCAGTTGGGTAAGGACTATGACAAGAGCTTGCTGTCTTCTCCAGAGACCCTACGGTTCAGGGAAAGAATGACCGAAGATATAGAAAAATATGTTGGAAACAATGTAGGAGAGATGACTTCTTATGCAGGGCCCTCTCTTTACATAAAAGTGTATTTGAAGTGAACCATTGAAAAAGGTCTTAGTAAATCATTAAATTAAGAACCTGATAGGTAAGTTTTCTCACCCCTCAGTTCAGCTGAAAATATTACAAGCCACCTGGTGAAACAGACCAAAGAAAATGACACTCAAACTCCTCATAATAGAACTTCCTAAACAGGGTGATTAACATACATAAAGTAGGAAATCCTGAATTTGAGTCAAGAACCTGCAAGTATTACAGATCATATTGGAATATTGTAGGCCATTCCTTGTCCTTGTCCATATTTAGTGTGGTTCATTCTACTTGACTACTAGAGGAAGCTACCAAGGAAGCAAGAATGCAGTTTTCAGGGATCTGATTCCTACACTTCTGGTTTCTGGGCAAACCAGGGTGTCTTCCATTTATTTGCTCAGCCGTTCAGGTCCTAAACAGTTACATACTAGGGGCAAGGCACTGTGTTGGCTAATTTTACTATTGCTGTCATCAGCCCTGAAAACTCAAAGAACTACAGAGAAACAACAATTATTATATCAAAGGAGAACTGTCAAAAAAATTCTCTAAAAATCAAGTAGTCAGAACGTTGAAGAGTCTAAGAATCAAACGGAAAAATCAATGTGGTCAGACAGGTTGGTTTCTCTACCCAAAGACATTAACATTTTTATTTATTTTGTAAGATAGCAGGGCACCACTGCAAATTTCTGAGAAAGAGACTTCCAAGATCAAACCAACTCTAAGAGAGATGATGCAGGGAACTCAAGCAGACAGGGTGAGGAAAGAAAGGTTTGAGTTTAGAAGGTAGTTGTTATAGAAGGAAGAGAAGAAAGTTGCAAGAGAGGGTGGATTTCAGACATGCTCTACAGGAGGCGGAGTAATAGGAAAAGGGAATAAGGGTAAGTAAGGTAAGAGGCCAATGTGATACTACCTATCATGATGGGCCTGGGGACAGTGTTAGCTGGAGTGGTTGAAAGTCACAAGGCCAGAGAGGTTTCTTACTAAAGGGAAAGTGGGTTATGGAAGAGTCTAGAGAGAAAATTCACCAGCTTTGGGTTCTCTTACATGTTTAAGCATCAATAAAAATGCTAGAAAACCCATCTTTACTTAACAAGAATGATCAATCTGACCACACAGATATGAGAGATGTTTGGGCAGGTGACTTGGAGATCTCTTTCAGTTTGGGAGAGTTCACAATCCTACTAGACACGTGCACAGAGATAATCTGAAATTTGACTAATCACTGGAGTGCTCTAAGGGAGTGATTTAAGGAGAAGACAAAACCTCGGAAATACTCAATTAGAAAGATGGAGGGAGTAACCAGGAGCTTCTCCACTCCAGACAAAATGAGGGTCAGGGAAGGATATGAAGAGAATTGGAAACAAGAGATACAGACGTAATAGATTTTGCATAATGTCAAAGATCAACAATTTCAGCACTCCCGAACTCTATGCCACTTTATTCTATTTGAGGAATAATTTGTTCTTTGTCAATAATTTCTTAATTGCATGAAGTTTTTTTTTTTATCACCAGTGTTCAATTTATTAGCAATGGTATTTATAAAAACCATTTCAATCGGCCTTTCTTCCCAGGAACACCTAACCTGGGCGATCTCCTTCCCAGCCCTGCACAAAGCCTATCTGCCCAGAATGGCTTAGCCGGTGTCTGTCTCAGGGGGGGGCTTGGGACAAAGAAAAGAGATTTACATAAAGGTGGTCAGCTGAACACAGCCCCTACATGAGGCTGTATAGAACTGAAAGGGCCATTCTCCAACCTGGCAGTGTAATCCTCATGGAGAGCTTTTGTCCCAGAGGCCACGGTAGGCTGCTTTATTCAGCTGACAATAGGCAGAGAAAGAATGAATGAACCGCCTCCTTTTGGTAAAGCTAAGGCAGCTGGTAGCCCACAAGCCTGACAGCTTATGGAATAAGAGGCAGGACAATTGTTAGTCCCAGACCCAAAAGGTGTTCTGTAAGGGAGTGCCCACTGCTAGTGCTCCTGGCTGCACACTGGGTGTTCACCGCTCAAGACAAAGGTCCTGGAACCACCTTCACATCAGAAAGGAGCAGTGGGATCTGGAAGCTCCGGCAAAGCCCTGCCCTACAATCCTCCCGAAAGAAAAAGAAAAAAAAATTCTGTCACTCCATAACCCCTTCCATAGCTTTGTAGAACACTATAATCATTTCCATTCGAATGCTGACAAAGAGCCAGCCTTCTTGTTTCCTTTGACACTTCCTTTTTAAAAAGAAATTTAGTTTTCTTCTTTTTTGGAGTGTTAAATTTACAAAATGGAACGGAGAAACAATACAAACATAATTTGACCACTTAATATCGCCATTCGGATGATTTCTTTCCAATCGTTTTAAGGAGCTGTGAGAGCTCTATAAATAAAGTTTGTTCCCATGGCAAGTCTAACTGATCCCTATTTATCACCTAAGGAGCAAGCCCTGCAGAAGTTAGGTGGCTTCTCCTGATTTATTTTAACCCCCTGACTTTAAGGTAATTTCCCAGCCTGACCTCCAGTTCTCCTCAACCCTAGTCCACTCTTCCATATACCCTAGGCTGCCTTATTCAAAAAAACAGGGAAGCTGTCACACAGAATCCATTGAATAATGTGCTTATTTTTTTTAAAATAATATTTTATTTATTTATTCATGAGAGATACAGAGAGAGGCAGAGAGAGAAGCAGGCTCCATGCAGGAAGCCTGACATGGGTCTCGATCCCGGGTCTCCAGGATCATGCCCTAGGCCTAAAGCAGGCACCAAACCGCTGAGCCACCCAGGAGTCCCCTGAATAATGTGTTTAAAAGGGGCCATGTCCATAAACAAAAACCCATATGCAACAAAAATAACTTAAAATTAATTTATGAATTATGTGCCAATATAGCATGAATGATTAAAAATGTATATATACCCCCTCGGTAAAAAGTTTCTCAATCTATTAGATACACGGTTCTCAAATTAGAAGAGGGGCCAAAGAAACCTCCCATTTCCTGAATGAAAGACTGAGGACCTCGTCACTTAAATGATCTCCCTAATCAGTGCCAACTCTTGGCCTTGCCCAAGCCACGTGCTTTCTGGCCCACACCACTCCCGGCCCCCACTCCCACCCAGTCCCTTTTCTTAATGCTGATGGTTAAGACACAGCCACGCGGCAGAGCAGCTCTGCAAAGTGCCCTCGCTGAAGGCTCCAACAGCATCTCTGCTCCATAAGCTTCAAGTGTGCTCTGTGATTACATTTGCTGGAACTTCACACCAAAGGTTCCAACTTGTTTCTTGTGGAATGTAAAAAGAAAACAGCTCTCACTGAGAGTTTCCAGATTTTTCATGTTGATTGACTTTGTTTGTGAATTTCACCTCAAAGGACAATTGTTTAGTGCAGACCTCACAATTTCCCAAAGTCCTGCCTGTTACTTTAAAGCTTTCCCATTTCCAAGCACTGTGTGGTCCACACCATACAGCACGGCTCACACCTAGGTTCCTCGAAAACATCAGCAAATGGAGCTCGTGCTAGAAAAGGCTAAGAGTAAGTGGCCTTTATGAAGTCCTGTCTGCAGAGCACTCGCAAATGTTCCAAAGTGGATTTGACATACTCCGAGGAGGAGAATGAAGCTTCCACAACTTCTCACCTATACCAAGGAGATACTTACTGCTTCCTATGAGGAAACAGCTGACTTAGAAGTTCACCCTCTAAAAATGATTAATCCGATGGCTTAACTAGGGAGATGGCAAAACTAATGGAGATCAACAATATTCTTGAAGTCAGCCTGCTTGGGACCTAGTTGCAGTTCTGCACTAGCCACGTGACCTTAGGCAAGCCATCTGGCCTCTCTGAGTGCCCACAAAAAGGTGCTAAGCCTGGACGTGGCCACCCCATAAGGTCCTCTCAAGAAGATCAGATAGCATAAAGGAGGGCAAGTTCCCTGAAAAGTCTAAGATGCACTGCACACCCACGAATTTGGTGAGTGCCCCAAAGGCTAAGGTTCACTTTCACCTCCAATGTTAAAGTCCACTCAAACAAGGGGACAAGTAGCACGAAAACATACTGGGAGTGCAACACCTTCTCCTGAGAAATGGTAGCGTTCCTGAATTCAACAGACACTGCAGCAAGTACAACATACATCGTCAGAAAATAAAAGGAAAAATCTCGGAACATTGTGTGCATACATATATTATGGTTAAATATCGATGCAGAGAGAAGAACGCTAATCAAATTCATGAATTTATGCTTTAATTTCCAAAGCTAAATATTAGCTTGATTGAGTAATATCTAGTGTGCCTTGATCTCAGGTATTAGCATCTGAAAGGCTGACTGCCCTTAGCTCCCTGCCCTCCCAGAGGTGCAACTTGTATATTTAAATATGGGGTACATTTATTAGTGATCATGAACGCTCTATAATCAAAGAACAACCTGTTACTTAAACAGTGTGCTTAATTGTTAGAAGCAGAATCAGAAGAAAAACTCATCAACCTCCAAAGCACCCTTCCCTAGTGGGCCATTAGCTCAACTCAAGTCAGGACACATACTCCATAAATACATATCGAATAACAAGAACAATAGTCTATTCCTCATAAACAGCATTTGTAAGTCAATTTAATGTTTGTGTAGTGTGTGGGAAAAGCCTTACAGAGGTCTAAAGCTCTTGATAAAGGACAAAGGGAAAAGGCAAGGTTTCTTCGCAGACTGTGAACCGGGAAACCTACTTCAAAGGCAGTTTGTATGCTCTATTCAAACACCTGACTCTTGTCCTTCAAGAGACCAATATTCTGGGATCATCGCCTTGAAAACCCGGTGGGAACCTGTGTCACACAGAGCTTGCCCCTATCAACATTCAGACACGGCATGAGTTACACGGGCATGACAGGGGACACAGTAGCTTTTTATGGCTGGAGTGGGTAGGCATGACTCAGTTTCCCCACGCCAGAGCTATAAAGAAGTGCTAGGAGTCCACAGAAGCCTCTGCCAAAGGGAAACCTCCAAGACTCTGGGCCTTTATTTCCAGCCCAGACCGTTCCCTTGAGCTCTGGCCCTGGATGCTTCCTGGATGTCCCACCGGTACCTCACACTCAGGTGGTAAACTTGCCCCTAACCGTTCCTGCTTTGGTGCTCCCCATCTCAGTAAATGGAACTAGTTATACAACCCAGAAAGCTGCAGTCATTCTTAACAGCTCCCTCTGCAGAATTCTTTCCCCAAATCCAATCCAGCACAGCAAGTTCCAAAGGTCTATCTCCCAATCAGATGTGGCATCTGTAAAGGCTGCTTTGAGGCAACAGGCTTGAGTGATGGAGACCTGAATAAGTCCAAGGGCCCACAGTGACCACCCGGCTAAATGCAAACAGGCCAACTTAGTGACCCATCTCAAAATAGCCAGAGGCCCTGGCTGACCAATGGGCTGCTTACAGGTACCAAGAAAGGAAAATCATCACACATTCCCATACCCCCCACTGTTTACTACAGCTCCCCACCACTGCCTCCTGGCAGACAGGCTCTCCTTTGCTGTCCTGTCCACTGCTCCCTTGCAGTGTGCTCAGTAAAGTTCTAGCTCCTTTGTTCTGCCTTGCATGAATTCCTTTACCGCCCCGGGCTGCCGGCCTCCAGTCTGTGGAATCAGGCTCTTTGTTAAAACCCTGCCACGGCTCCCTATTGTCCAAGAAATGAAACACAACTCCTCAAACTGACCCAGCCCACCTGACTGTGGTTCCCCAATCCTCCCCCGGTAGCCTCAGGACTAGTGACCCTCACTTGGTCACCTCCTGCTTTGGAAAACCGCAGGCTTCTTCAGTCCCCCTTGATTTTGTTCGCCCTTCCGTCTGCTTCTCTTTCTAAGGATATGGAACTCATCCTTCAAAGCCCAATCTAAATCTTCCTCTTTGGGGCACCTGGGTGGCTCACATCTGCCTTGGGCTCAGGGCATGATCCCGGGGTCCGGGATCGAGTCCTGCATCAGTCTCCCTGCAGGTCTCCTTCTCCCTCTGCCTGTGTCTCTGCGGCTCTCTGTGTCTCTCATAAATAAATAAAATCTTTAAAATAAATAAATAAACAAACAAACAAATAAATCTTCCTCTTGAGGAAGATGTGCCAAGGCCCAGCTGCCCTCACCCCGCCCCAGGGGAAGTCAGTCACTCCCTCCTCTGCTGTACCAAGGATGCTGTCACATATTCAAATACAATGCAAGTACTTCATGGTATAATCGCCCCCTAGCCTGGGGGTCCCTGAAAGCAGTATCTGTGTCATATTCCACAGGCTTTTCGCCAGTCCCCAGCTTCAAGAGTGCCTGTAACAATGTGAATGTGTTGAATGACATCTGAACTGGGGCTAAATCCAGAAGAATTTGGCTACACTTTGATCACAATTCTTTGTTTAACCACCATTAACCAACTGCTTCCCCTACAACCATAATTACTACATTAACCTAAACAGTTTTCAGTTAATTTAAGAGGAGTAGGAGGATTTTTTTTGTCCAATTCATTATAATCACTAAAGAATCTGGGTACCTGTAAATTGATTTGCAAACAAAGCTGCACACAATGGTCCTGGCTTAGTGTGGGAGGGGAACACAGCCGATATACCTGCTCCCCGCAGATAGAACAAGGGCCCGGTTCCTTCCACTCCCCAAAACTGTCAAGCCATGCTGGGCCACGTTCAGAGGCAGAGATTTCTCTATGCAGTGACTGACTCATGGGAACGGGTATCCAGGCCTTCTCCAACTTGGCCATCTTGGCCCACATACTTTCAAATCCATGAGGTAATGCTTTCCAGAAATTTCCTGGAGTTTAATGGACAAAAATCCTCTTGCGATGCCTTGGTGTAGTCACACCTCAATGCTCCCTTTTCTTTTATAACACAGAGAGAAATAAGCAAAACAAAGCTACGTACTTCAGACACAACTGGACTATTTTATTTTTTTAGAGCAAGCACTTGAGTTGGCAGTATTTGTTTCCAAGTGTGATCGCTGCAAACGCCCCCTGGAGTGATTAAAATAAACTGATTTCTCTCTCTCTGTCTCGCATGAATAAATAAAATCTTTAAAAAAAAAAAAAAAAGGGCAGCCCGGGTGGCTCAGCGGTTTAGTGCCACCTTCGGCCCAGAGTATGGTTCTGGAGACCCAGGATCGAGTCCCGCATCGGCCTTCCTGCATGGAGCCTGCTTGTCCCTCTGCCTGTGTCTCTGTCTCTCTCTGTCTCTCGTGAATAAATAAATAACATATTAAAAAAATAAAATAAAATAAACTGGCTACCTATTTGACTATAGAATTGCTTAATTTTATAAAACAAGAGGAATCTATGATTCCTCCAGAAGTGACATTTTCTCCCTTGTACAGCTGCAGCTCTGAGTAAGAAAAGGACCATGTTAAGAGGTCATCATCATCTGAGATGGACTTTTGGCCTGAGATTCTCCATCTGCCCTGACATTCAGAGTCAAGTGACTAAACCTCAGAATAAAGGAGAATTGTAGGATCAGAGTGGGAGTTAATTCCATTAAGAAGAAACAGAAGAAATTTATTACTGTGCTATTTTATTTATCTATGGAGATATACCATACATGAAACCCTTTCTCAGAACTGTTTAAAATGTATATATACAATGAAATATTCCTCAGCCATTAGAAACAACAAATACCCACCATTTGCTTCAACGTGGATGGACTGGAGGGTATTATGCTGAGTGAAGTGAGTCAATCGGAGAAGGACAAACATTATATGGTCTCATTCATTTGGGGAATATAAAAAATAGTGAAAGGGAATAAAGGGGAAAGGATAAAAAAATGAGTGGGAAATATCAGAAAGGGAGACAGAACATGAGAGAATCCTTACTCTGGGAAACGAACAAGAGGTGGTGGAAAGGGAGGTGGGTGGGGGGGTGAACTGGGTGACGGGCACTGAGGGGTGCACTTGATGGGATGAGCACTGGGTGTTATGCTATATGTTGGCAAATTGAACTCCAAAAAAATAAATATATTAAATAAATAAATAAATAAATAAATAAATAAATATATTTTCCTGACAGAAATATCAACATTCACAAGGCAAAGATCCAAAAGAGAATCATTTTGTAGTCAAATAAGCAGCCAACATGAGAAAATCTAAGTGTTCCTCCCTGGGTCATCACACAATTAACCCTCAGTGGCGTCACCACCACCCAAGGGTCCCCTGTCACAGAGGACCTCAAGCTGCTGAGCTACATACACAAATAAAGGGCCACGTTCATTTTAATCCAATTACATATGTAATAACCCCAGCTGATCAAGCCAGAGCCCTGGATGAGTCACTGGCCTGCTGGCTCACACTGTTTTCCCAGTATCAAGCAATTAGAACTCTGGAGCTCCTCATCTGCCATTTTAAATTAGAACAGGAAAAAACACAGTTTTTCCAGGGGTTAGTCATTATATGAAAAGTTGATCCTCTTATTTCTTTTGTTTAAAGGAATAAGGCAAAAAATAACAATGCAAAATTCTCTCAATCAGTATAATGAAAATTATGCTTGCTTTTAAATTCCTTCTTTATGTGCAGGGTCAGAGAAATTGGTAGTCTACTGATGCATATACCTCAGAAGAACAGTAGGGAAACTATACATACCTTGTCCTGTCCTTTCCCTCTCTCTCTTTTTTTTTTTTTTTTCTCCTGGCCTTGGTAGATATATGACTATCTATACTCTTTATCTTTCAGGTTTTGCTTCCACCTGGGAAAAAGCAAAATTCCCAGAAATCTTAAACATACTAGCTTCAACTTTGCTCACAACCTCCGAATCACTTGGTGCTTTACCTGCGTTTCCCTAGCGTGCTAGGCACTGACCTTGTTGCTTCCACCACCACTGCCACCTGTGGGGCAACGGCATGTAGACCTTCATGTCTTAAAAGATTTAAGAACTGATCACATGTCATGGCCATGGCTTTTTGTTTTTATATATATATTTCCATTTTCAAACTCCTAGCACATGGCTTCACGGTAGCCTTACTTTGAGAATCATAAACTACATAACTATTTACATGCAAGATTTGGCTTTACAGAATAAAGGTATATGTGTTTGTCAGTAACATAGTAAAATTTGGGACCACTGCTAAAATACCTCATTAAATTTCTCTAGCTATACATTGAGTTTACCTGGTTGATTATTAAGTAAAAACTCCATTTCTGTCACTCAGAGGAGAGTTAAAAGCTGCAGCTGCCTCCACAGGCAATCCAGCACAGAACATGCTATTCTTCCTTTTATCGATAGAAAAATCACTCAAAACTACCAGAGTTCCTTCTCCCTCACAGTCAATTTGGCTATATTTTTCAAAGAAAGAACAGCCTCAGAAAATCAATTTAAGCACAATAAAACTATTTTTAACACAAGTTGTTCTACCAACCGTAAAAGCCTCTCAAACGGAGTTGTCTACTTAATTTGGTCTTGTTTACTTTGCTTACTTCGGGAGGTCCTATTGACTTATTGCCATAGGGGCATTTGTTTATATTTATGTAGGCGTCACTTATGTATACTACAGGCTTGTAGATTCATACAGGGGGTTCAGCTTTTGTGTTATTATCTTTTTTAAATAATTCTAAAAGAAAGCATTTTTCTGCAGTAGCTTAGAGTTCTACGCTCTCAGTCCGGATGGGCTCAGAAGGGAGTCCTTAATGCAGACGCCCGTAGGTTTTGAAAAACGAAACTTCGGGAACCCCACGGGGGGCGGGGGGAGGGCTCAGCTGTTTAGCGCCGCCTTCTGCGCAAGATGTGATCCTGGAGCCCCGGGATCGAGTCCTGCGTCGGGCTCCCTGTGTGGAGCCTGCTTTTCCCTCCTCCTGTGTCTCTGCCTGCCTCTCTCTCTCTCTCTCTCTCTCTCATCAATTAATAAATAAAATCTTTTAAAAAAAACAACAACAACGAAACCCCAAGGGGACCGTTTGAAAATTCGCGCTTGCCCCACGGCCGTCAAACCTGGACGGCGGACGGCCTGTCGCAGCACAGCGGCCCGGCCCGCTCGAGCCGGGACAACCTCCCGCTTTCCAGGCCGCGTCGACTGGCCCAACGCGCCGGGGAGCGCCTCTCTGGCTCTGCTGCTCGCTCCGCTCACCTGCCTCGCAAGGGTGCTCGCCACGTCTAGGCGGCTGCTGGGAAGCTTCTAGAAGTTTCCGAAGAGGGGCCAAAGGGGGCGTCCCGCAGTGGCAGCCGCGATGGCGCCCCTCCGGAGGCCTCGAAGCGCCGGCCTTGCCAGCCACGCACCCCGGGCCTTCGGGCCGAACCTCCCTCCCGGGACGCCCCGAAGATGTACCTGGGCGCCCGCGGCGGTGGCAGCCGGCAACGCGCCCCCCGAAGCCTGTTCGCTGCCGGGAGCCGTCGCCTGCCTGTGCCCGCTCTCTGCCTTCTGTGGGGGGAATGAAGGAGGTCTGAGGGGGGCCGGGGGCGGCGGCGGGGGCCCTGACGGTCGGCGACGGCGGCGCTGCGTCCGCCAGCCACGAGCCCACGGGACCCAGCGGGGGGCACAGCGCATGTCCGTGGGAGCCAGAGACCGCCCCCGGAACTGGGGTGCAGGACGCCCTTTCCGCACGGCCCCCCGCTGCCGGGCCCCAAGGTTCCGCTCCCTGAAGGCGCTCGGGCTCCCCAGCGGACCTCGCGCTGTCCCTTCTCAGTCGTTGCACAAAATAGGTGCATGTGGGTGACGTAAAAATACCTCAAGGCCGCACATCGTACACCTCGAATATGTATTTTTTTGATTTGCCGACCACGTCTCAGTAGAGCTGGGGGGGTGCACCACTATGAGAGGAAGTCTTTGGATGTATTCTTTTCCCCATCCTAAAACTGAAGTGAAAACCCTACTACCCCCGAAACTACCGTAACATTGTCAACTATGCTCCCATTAAAAACAAGTTAAAATCCTGCATCCTTATGGAGTCTAGAAGGGAGTTCTTAAATGCAGTTTCACGAAGGACTCGTTTGAAGACATGACTCTTCCCAAAGTGCGTTTTATTTTGTTTTTTTAAAGATTTTATTTATTTATTTATGATAGTCACACAGAGAGAGAGAGGCAGAGACACAGGCAGAGGGAGAAGCAGGCTCCATGCACCGGGAGCCTGATGTGGGATTCGATCCCGGGTCTCCCAGGGTCGCGCCCTGGGCCAAAGGCAGGCGCCAAACCGCTGCGCCACCCAGGGATCCCCTCCAACGTGCGTTTTATTTTTATTTTTTTTTAAGATTTTCTTTTTTTTTTAAATTTTTATTTATTCATGATAGTCACAGAGAGAGAGAGAGAGAGGCAGAGAGACACAGGCAGAGAGAGAAGCAGGCTCCATGCACCGGGAGCCCGACGTGGGATTCGATCCCGGGTCTCCAGGATCAGGCCCTGGGCCAAAGGCAGGCGCCAAACCGCTGCGCCACCCAGGGATCCCCAACGTGCGTTTTAAATAGACTGTTCAGATTTGTGGCTGTAGCACCGTCTTCAGGTACCTCAGACCCTATGAAGTGTAACAGCTTCAGCCTGGCCTAACATCTGTTGAAATAACCAGGAAATGATAGAGCAACAAGCTTAGTGAGGCAGGCATGTACACAACACTTTCTTAAATCCTAAAGCCCAATGTTCCAGGACGGGAGAAGAGCCAGGTCCCACTCTCCCCGACTGTCATGTTCTTGTCATCCTAAAACAAATCAGTTCTTTCCGTGCCAGATTCTATGTGAGGAAGTAAGGGTCACATGTAGGTACGCAATGTCAGTCATTTGTAGAGCATATCATCAGCATTAATTAACTTTAATTATATAATTAGTACCGCGTTGTCAAAGACAACATTCAAAAGAGAGAGATGATTAAAAGCATTCATCCTGATAATGACCAATCAACCTTCCACAGAAACAAAACCATGACTCGCCCCAAAAGCAGAGCAGGAGAGTCTGTGCTTAGGTATAAATCTTGGCCAATCTTAGAGACTGCAATTAACTTCTCTGAAGCCACAGTGTCCTCTCACCAATGGACCCAGTGATAAATAGCACCTGCCTCATAGAGTACACAGGGTTCGATGGGAGGATGCACGCAAAGTGCCTGGCACAGGGCCCAGCAAGGAGGAGGCCCTGGTCAGTGAGGCTGTAATTCCCATCGGGAAGCCCAATAAAATACTCCCCAAAGGCAGGCAAAGGCTTCCAGATGTCCATCCCCTTGGAACACAGCAAGTAGGATTTGGGGGACTTCCACTGAGATTCTTCTGGTCTTGCCTGGAGGTACCACTTTACCCCTGGTCTCTCTCACGGGGGACCTGCCAATATCACAGAGTAGGCCCCCTCCTCAGAGAAAGGACAGCGATGGGTAGCCTCGACGGCAAGCCCCACAGTTCCATGGAAATCTCCAAAGTCTCCCCACAACACAAAAACAAAACAAGCAAATCAACAAGTGACGGACCATTTTATCACCGTGTGGGCATCAAACTGCCGGTTGTTTGCTTCATCCCCAGAGGAAATAAGTATCCCATTTTTACATCTCTTGAGGCAAAAGACAACACACTTGCACAAAATCGACTTCAAGTCACTCCTGGCTCATAAGAGCACTCACACTCTGTTTATCTCCAGTTGAGTACGATGTCATTTGGTGAAAAGGTAGTAATATTTCCACTACATCTGGAATACATGGATCGATGTGTGATTTGAGTTTCCATTAAAAGTCCCTCATTTTTCCTGGTATGATACTAATACCTAGTGCTACACTTTAGTGAAATATTATCTGTTGTAGTTGTGGGAAAATTCGATGTTAAATACATGAGAAAAATTTAAGGAGTGCTATTTCATTCCATCTTGATTAAAAAAAAAAAGAAAAAAGCAGGGACGCCTGGGTGGCTCATTGGTTGAGCATTAGCCTTTGGCTCAGGGCGTCATCCCGGAGTCCCGGGATGGAGTCCCACATCAGGCTCCCTGCGTAGAGTCTGCTTCTCATTCTGCTTCTCCTTCTGCTTCTTTCTCTCTCTCTCTCTTTCTCTCTCTCTCTGTGACTGTCATGAACAAATAAATAAAATCTTTTAAAAAATAAAGATTAAAAAAAGGCAATCAGTGAATTCTGCAAGAATCCACTTTTTTAGTCCACATCTCCATCAGCTCTGGCCTGCACCACTAACTGCAGTCCTTCCTATTCTCATTCTTGTCCCCTCCAAACTGGTCACCAGCCCAGCAGCCAGCGTGGACTCTAAAAAAGTTCATGTCACATCATTCCCCTGGTGGGAACACTGTCTGCTCTGCCCCATTGGCACTTCTGGCTATTGAGGAAAAACCCCATCCCATTCTCACCACCTCTGAAACCCTCTCAGTCATAATGGCTGCTCTTCTCTCCTCACTGCCCAACAGTTAGAACTTTGCTCTGGCTTTTACTAAATATTTTAATGTGACAAACTAGAGAAGAGCCATATTCTGGCATTGAAACCCAGAAAAAAAAAGTTATTTTATTTTATTTTATTTGGTTTCAGGCGATCGTTAACTGAAAAGAAAGACCAGTTGTTAAAATATGTTCCCAGAAGTCCTAAAGGCCCATGTGTTCTACCTATACTGTCAATTTAGTGATTTTGGAACATTCAAACTATGTATGCTATCCAGCCTACAGACTGTGAGTGAACCCTTAAGGGTCTCTTCCAAGGATGGGAGTGGGGTGGAAATGTGGAACTTGCTGGGGGCTCTGCCTTAGTGATGCTGGCATAGCTGAGTGGGTCCCTACTGATGGTTTGGCCCAATGCCCCTCATTTTCTAATTATGGACATTGAAGCCCACTGAATCCTACGGGAAGGATTGTCCAAAATGTGAGAGCTAGAGATCAGTCGTGCCCAGATGAGAAGGCCTGGCTGCTCCCACTATATCAGGCCCACATGTATATTTTGCATCCACAAAAAGTCCCTATGTGTGGTTATAAGGATGTGCTTTTACTTCTTAGTATAGGGAGGGTATTTTTCATACGAGAGATTTGTGTCCTGCTTTCATGGGGACGGAGGAGGGCCTGAGTGTCTGTGCACTGGTTGTTTCCCAAGTAACATCAATTCAAAATAATCAGTCTGCCCCTGTGGTACACTTTGGGCAGCCTGCCCTTGGCGCCCACACCACAGAACCTTAAGGTGCTTTTATAGGAGAAAACATCTTCACCTAAAGACTGAACAAGACATGTTTTTGTTCTCTGGTCATTTTTTCCCAGTATTTGTATAATTATTTGTACTTTCAGTTGCTATGGAAAGCAAACACTACTTACCATGACAACCGTAACAGCCTAAGGTACGCAGCGTGTTTCAGACTGAGAAGCTTCAAACATACTGAAGTGTGTGGGGCTTTAATATCCCTCCTTGAAAAAAAAAATCAACCAAATGTTCTTCTCCCCAGAAAAGTCACCTGAGTATTCTCCACTTTCTCTGTGTTATCTGTCATGAAAAACCAGCATACCTCAAGGAATACCTGAGGGCTGAAATCAAAGGAAATTTTAGTAAAAATTGATTAAAAAAAAAAAAGGTTGGTAAGAATCAAAGAACAAATAAATGCAGATTTGCCATGTACCTATTCTGCACCAGAAATGCAGAAATTCTTTTACCTACATTTCATCTGATTGTGATTGTATCTCATTTTACAGAAGAGAGAAACAGATCCAGAGAAGTGAAATAGGGCAGCCCGGGTGGCTAAGCGGGTTAGGGCCACCTGCAGCCCAGGGTGTGATCCTGGAGACCTGGAGTCGAGTCCCACGTCGGGCTCCCTGTATGGAGCCTGCTTCTCCCTCTGCCTGTGTCTCTGCCTCTCTCTCTCTCTCTGTGTGTCTCTATGAATAAATAAATCTTTAAAAAGAAAAAAAAAGAAAAGTGAAATAACTAATCCTGGGAGACAAAACTGAGATTCAAACTCAGAATGGGCTGGCCCCACCCAGCCCACCATACATGGTTTATTCCAGCAGTCTAGTCACCTGATTATTTTATTTTATTACTTTATTATTTTGTTTTTTTAAGATTTATTTATTCATTCATGATAGACATAGAGAGAGGCACAGAGACACAGGCAGAGGGAGAAGCAGGCTCCATGCCGGGAGCCCGATGCAGGACTCAATCCCGGGACTCCAGGATCGCACCCTGGGCCAAAGGCAGGCTCCAGACTGCTGAGCCACCCAGGGATCCCCTCACCTGATTATTTTAATCAGCCCAAAACCGAGGGTTCAGAATGAATTTTTGTTTAAAAAATTAGAAAACTAATATTTCTTGTTTTAAAAAATCAATCCAATCACTGGCCTTCTTGTCACTATACCTTAGGAACAACGATAACCCCCTCTCGTCTGGCTCCCGCTGCCCTGGGTCAGGTCAGGAATTATCAGGGTGGGCAGTGGGTTGGGAATTCTTGCTGCAACCCACAAAACTGGCCCTCAAAATGACAGATAATAAGTAGTATTGTTGAGGCTGTGTAGAAATTGAAACCCTCATACAGTGCTGGTGGGAATGCAAAGTAGTACAGCCACATTAGAAACCAGCCTGGCAGCTCCTCAAAGGTTAAACCTAGAATTACCACAGGACCCAGCAATTTCACTCCTACATGTGTGCCCAGGAGAATTGGGAATATATGTCCACACCAAAACTTGTACAGGCACGCTCACTCAGCATTATTCATTACAGCCAAAAAGTGGAAATAACCCAAATGTCAATCGACTGATAGCTGGATAAAGAAAATAGGGTCTATCCATACAGTGGAATATTATTCAGCCATAAAAATGAGTGGAGTACTGACTCAAGATATAGTATGGGTGAAGCTTGAAAACATTATGCTAAATGACAGAAAGTGGTCACAAAAAGACACATACGGTATGATTCTACCTAGATGAATACCTGGAGTTGTGGATTCACAGAGACAGAATGTAGAATACAATGGTGAGCTGGTTCCCAGGAGTTCGAGGAAAGAGGAAATGAAAAGTTGTCATTTATGGGAATAAAGTTTCAGTATTGCAACATGAAAGGAGTTCTGGAGATTGGTTGCACAACCACGTGAATGTACTTAATACTATTCAACTGTGTGCTTTAAAATGGTTAAGGGGCACCCGGGTGGCTCAGTGGTTGAGCATCTGCATTTGGCTCAGGCCCTCATGATCCCGGGGTCCTGGGATCGAGTCCTGCATCAGGCTCCCTGCAGGAAGCTTGCTTCTCCCTCTGCCCGTGTTTCTGCTTCTCTCTCTCTCTCTCTGTCTCTCGTGAATAAATAAATAAAATCTTTTTTAAAAAAGTAAAATAGAAAGTTTCATGTTATGCATCTTTAACCATAAGAAAGATTCCTCTTATAAGGAAATGTCCAGAATAGGCAAAGCTATGAGGGGCAGAGTACATGAGAATAGGTTGGGGGAGGACAGGGGGACTGCCTACCAAAGGGGACAGGGTACCTTTTGGGGGGGGGAGGGGCAGGGTATCTTTGGGGAGTGATGATATGTTCTGGAATTACATAATGGTGGTGTTCACACAATCTTCTTTATACGCCGGAAAACCACTGAATTGTACTCCTCTAAAGGGTAAATTTTAGGATATGTGAATTATATATCAATCAAAAATCGGAAGTGAGAAAATGAGAGTCTAGGAGTGAGAACTGGTGTGTATGGCGGAAATGACAGGGAGGGGAGGAGAGGAAGTTGACAATTATGAGAAACCACGCAAAGGCAAGGAATGCACGGACCTGCTTGGCCACAAACAGCTCATTGTACTGTGGTTGCGGACAATCATGTGCCACAGTCAGCTCAAGGCAAGGGTGGGCTTCATGGCTGGAGACCAAATATTTGAACAAAATATGTACACTTCTTTATGATTATTTTAACTTTTTAAAAAATTTTTATTTATTTATGATAGGCACACTGTGAGAGAGAGAGAGGCAGAGACACAGGCAGAGGAAGAAGCAGGCTCAATGCACCGGGAGCCTGAAGTGGGATTCGATCCCGGGTCTCCAGGATCGTGCCCTGGGCCAAAGGCAGGCGCTAAACCACTGCGCCACCCAGGGATCCCTCTTTATGATTATTTTAAATGTGACACAAAATTACTGTGAAACTCAGTTGATAACTAGCGGCTAACTAGTCAGTAGCTAACTAGAGGCTACAAAGAAATAATTAATGAACAAATGCTGAGACTCTATTTGCATACAATCTGAAAGCATATCTTTTGAGTAAGTCCTACCTCGGCCTCACCACCGATGTTGGATAATAGAAATCACTGTGGACAGCTACCAGGATACTAGGGTAAATTAACAATGAGCATCATTTATTTAACCTATCTGAGACAATCTACTGCCTACTGCATTTGTTACTAGTGCATCAAAGCCCTTGATTTATGGCAATTTATGGCACAAGTTCCTGGCTGTCCCATGGAACAAGGAATTGCCACAAACCCTTTAGAATGAAGGAAAGCGAGAAAACTGTTGGAAATGGAACTGAGCCTTCAACTTGAAAAGAGCCCTTGGCACTTGTGGAACACTGAACTCAATGTTCTTCACTATGGAACTAATTATCAACAGAAGTGTTGCCTATACCAAATCCAGCAGGTGAGCCCCTACTCAGATTGCTCTTGCAAGCTTGTTTTTTTTCTTTTTTTTTTTGTTTTGTTTTTTTGTTTTTTTGTTTTGAGGACAACTATTACTTTCCTATCACTGAGGAAAATGACCAAGGTTGAATGCACATAGAGTCAATCTCAAGTCATGCTAGAGATACTATTAAGCTTAAGCAGACCATGGAACAAAATAGAGTTCAGAGGGCGACCCAGGTATATATGGGATCAGAGGATGTGATAAAAGTGGTGCCACAGGTTATAGGAAAGGATAGATTACTTGGTGAATGGTGCTGCAAAAATTGTCTCAGTTTAGGCAAAAAAAAAAAAAAATCAAAGTAGGTTTCCATCTAACAATCTATATGAAGGCGGATTCCTGATGGTTTCAAAAATAATTATCAAAGGAAAAAATAACATCGGAAAGGAAATTGCAAAAATATTTTTTCATCTTGGAGTAGGGAAGAATTCCTTAAATAAGAAAATTTTTGGTTTTTTTCTGAACCCAAAGATGTGAGATGAAAATGAATGCATTTGATTTCATTCCAATTAAAGATTTTTGTTTAATGAAGGACATCATGGATAAAATTGAAGACAGATGGTAAGATGGGAGAAAAATTTGCAATATCGAAAGCCAACAACAACTAATATTTTAAAAGCATCACCAAAAGGATAGGAAGCCTAATAGAAAAATGGAAAAAGAATAAAGGAACAAAACATTTATAAAAGAGGAAACCCGAAAAGCAAGTACATAAAATATTACAACTCATTAATTAGTGCAAAATAAAATATTTATGTGGTATCACCCTACATCTGTTGGCCTGGAGAATATCTGAAAGTTATAGATTACTAATTGTTGACAAAACTGAGGTATTACAGGAATCCTCATGCTTTGCTGTGGGAGCACAGACAGGGCCAGCTTTTTGCAGAACAGTCCAGCACTACTCAGTTAAATTAAGTATACACAATAGCCTGGCAATTTTGCTTTTGTATATCTGTTTGCATGTATGTATTTGTGTACGTATATGTGTAAAATTTTAACTTGTACACATGTTCATAGCAGCATTATTCATGATAGCTATAAAGGCGAAAGCAATATAAATGTCCATTGACTGATGAATAGATAAACAAAATATGGTATATCCGTGTGATGTGATGTTATTTAGCCATAAAAATGAAGTACTGATTCATGCTACAATATGGATGAACTTTGAAAGCATTATGCATGCCAAGTGAAGTAAGCCAAACACAAAAGGACAATTACTGTATGATTCCATTTATATGAATATCTAGAACCCATATCTAGATGAAGCCACAGAGAAAGTTAATTAATGATTGTTAAGTACTAGGGATACAGGGAGATGGTACTTGGCTGATAAAGGATATGGCATTTCTTTTTTGGGTGATGATAATGTTCTAAACTTAGATTGTAGTGACTGCTATGCAACCTGTGAGTATATTAAAACCATTGAATTATGTGCTTTAAACAGATGGGTTTGTGGTATGTGAATTATATTACAATAAATCTGTTATTTAAAAAGGAAGGAATGGCTGAGTGAAGTAAGTCAGTCGGAGAAGGACAAGCATTATATGTTCTCATTCATTTGGGGAATATAAATAATAGTGAAAGGGAATATAAGGGAAGGGAGAAGAAATGGGTGGGAAATATCAGAAAGGGAGACAGAACGTAAAGACTGCTAACTCTGGGAAACGAACTAGGGGTGGTGGAAGGGGAGGAGGGCGGGGGGTGGGAGTGAATGGGTGACGGGCACTGGGGGTTATTCTGTATGTTGGCAAATTGAACACCAATAAAAAATAAATTAAAAAAAATAGAAAATAAAAAGGAAGGAATGAATGGATGGATGCATGAATACATGAAATAAATAAAAATATAAGCAGGGTTTTGCATGGACTTATGATGAGAATGTGCCCAGAAGCGGGTGATTAATTCAGTCTTCTGCTCCAGTGGTATCTGCCTCTGAGATGACAAGTCACTTCCCAGAGATGGCTCTAATTTGAAGCAGAAAGGGAGAGTTTGGGGCAGCCAGAGAGAAACAGGTGAGTATTCAGAGAGCCCCAGATCTGCCCTGGGACCTCCAGGAATTCCAGGGGGAAGCTAGGGTATATACCATAGGGGGAAAGAGTTCTCAGAAAATCATCTAAACTGCAAAATTAGTTCCATAAAAAGTCCTTTCAGTTGACTACTCAATAGATCCCTCTTCCTATGTGGTTAGAAAATATATTCTTCGTGAGGTCTACTTTTTCTAAGTTTTCTCTATTTGCAGTTTGTTTTTTCATGCCCAATTATCATGCGTAATTTAACTGCATGATTTAATTAACTACCAAAATGCAAAAGTGCAAAATTTTATGTATAAATAATTAGTGACACAGGCAAATTCTTGTTACTTTAGAACGAACAGCTGGTAGCTAATTGTGCTCACAATTACCTAATTGTAGGTTTAGCAACTTTCGGACTTGTTTTATATTCAAAATAGTTTCCATCTTCTTTAATTTAAAAAATTGTTCTAAATTTAAAAGAAGAGTACATCTAAGTGAAAGGTTATAATACGATTTTGTAAAACATTCAGAAGAATACTATGTGGAATAAAATCTAATTACAACACAAATTAATGTTCCATCGAGAGTAGATGAGATGGAGTTTAGGACTGTGTTTATTGTCGAAGGTAACAGATTCTCTAAGACTGACAAAATCCAACGGGAGGAGATGTGAAAACATTCACAAAAAGTAAAAGACGGAAGAAAAAAACCACTGTGAAGTAAATGAATGTATGTCCAATGGTTTTATATATCCTGGGGGCACAAATGAGGAAAGATGTAAACAAAAATTAGGTTAGGAAAGGAGCTAAAAACAAAAGAAAACCAACCAAACAAACAAACAAAAAAAAACCCCTGCAACTCCAGTAAGAATTTTGAATCTCGAAGTAAGCAATGTTGGGGGAAATGAAACATCTTGCTTCTGTGTGTTGTAGCTAACCATTGGATGACTCATTTTTCTAGCAAGTCGGAATCCTTGGAAAACAATATGGTGGCTGACGTGTGTGAGCACAGCCTTTGACACAGTCATCTCCTTCCTAATTATAATCCCCAAAGGGAAAACAAATCTGGCATAAAGCTACACATTATAGGTTTGCACAGTATATGAATGATTCCAGGAATGGAGCATAGCAACGTGAATATTGCAAAATAAATAGATTAAGTTCTAAGATTTTAATAAATAAGCAAAGTGAAAAGACTGCCTCATTCAATATTATGCTCAGGGTGTTTTCAGAAAGCCATTAAAACCAATTTAAAAGTATATGTCCTTTAAAAATAGTGAAAGGGAATGAAGGGGAAAGGAGAAAAAATAAGTGGGAAATATCAGAAAGGGAGACAGAACATGAGAGACTCCTAACTCTGGGAAACGAACTAGGGGTGGTGGAAGGGGAGGTGGGCTGGAGGTGGGGGTGACTGGGTGACGGGCACTGAGGGGGGGCACTTGATGGGATGAGCACTGGGTGTTATTCTATATGTTGGCAAATTGAACACCAATAAAAATTTTATAAAAAAAAGAAATAAAAGTATATGTCCTTTCTCATAATGAATCTTCCACTTTGACATAAGAGGAACAAGAGTTAATATCTTGGTTTGAGACAAGACATATTTTTGGCTATTTTGTTTGTTATGGTGACTATTGTTTCCGGTCAATAAACTTCCACAATCAGCATTAATTCAACTATGCAGTTTCAAATATTTTGAATGGAACTGAACCAAATATATCTGTCGATGTTTGATTTTTAAGACTAGCATGCAGGTGATTCTTTTAAATCCTGCTATGTTTTAGACGAATAGTATATTTGGGGCACAGCTCACTTGCCAAATAAGAGTCCAAGTTTAAAAACAATATATATGTATATGTTATCTATATCTATTATCGACTCAGAAGAAAAACTAAACCCTTTTCATAAATCCATGCTCTCGTATCATTTACTGAGTATTTGTGAAGCCGAGTCCCTTTCTTTTCTACTGATTTATTCATAATCATACAAATTCAGCTAGTGGCTTTAATTCTCAACTCAGTTTGATTCTGTAAGCACATACTGACTATCTACTATACACAAAGCAACACATTTTTTCAGGAACATTTCATCAGAAATATTTCAGCAGCAACATTTCAGAGCTATTTCCTCAGAGAAATACATAGCTTGTTAACATTAGAATTGCTACTTTACATACAATGGCATTTAGATTGGGGATGTTTATATTTACATATTAATCAAACCAAATGCATCAGTCTTCACCACCATCCCCTCCTCCTGCTTTCCAGCTTCTAGTCAAGAGAAACTATTTTGAAATGGAAAGGAGAATCATTTTTCCAGATGCTTGACACAACTGTGTGTTTTTTTTGTATCCTTAAAATCACCTGTTTCATCTCCTTAATTAACCACACCATCCATTTTGCCTAGCATTGATTTTTGCTCTTCTCTAACCTTTAATATCAACATTCTCTGTTGGATTATCTATTTATGATGATAAACATCCTCTAAGACTTACTTCTCTAGCTAGATGATAATTATGCAAGAAATGGGGACCAAGCCTACTATTTCAATGTGTTTTTTTTTACTGTTGAGAACACAACCTGCCATAAGAACACAAAAAGTAAATGTGGATTGATTGCTTGATAACCGTGCAGTATAATCTGCAAATAAACTGTAAACAACTGATGCACATATTAACTCCTTAAAATTCTGGAAAAGCTATAATCAGTCTTTTAAAAATGCAACCAAATTTCAAAAATCCTAGCAGACACTGGGAGTTGTCCTAAAATATTTAAAAATTGAGCTTAAGGAACATTTTAAAAGGCATTTTCCTTATTTCTACATTTGCCAGCAACACACACGAAGGTGCAAAAACAGTTACCAGGACCTGTACCAAGATAGAGGTAGGGATGACACGCAAACACGATGCCACTGACTTAGAAATGAATGACTTCAAATTTACTTTTAAGACTGGGATCCTCCTTAGTTGTATGTCCCTTCCCTACCCACACCCTCAAATGCACGCATACATCCACATTAGTAAACATCATCTTGAAATCTACCAAATATGAAACTTCAATGTTTCTTGGCTTGATTTATGGTGAATTCAGAATGTCTAAGTTAAGAATTTGTAATGTTTGATTGTAGAGGAAACTCATGGCTGATCAAGTAAAAAAAAAAATCTCTTGGGGAACTTAATTTAGGGTTTCTCCCTTGAAGGAAAATGACCAAGCCCTGCCTAACGTCAGCCCCAGGGAAAGACTTCAGGATCAGGAAGAAGGATTTACAAATTCTTAAAATTGCCCTCTGTTTATAGTTTAATTTTGAAGACTCAACAATTCTGTTAAATTCTGCTCAGTGCCTTAACCAGAGTGCTTCCATATTGAAAGCATTAAGTGAAATAGCTTCTGGCTGGAAAATACAAACAAGTTTCATTTATCTCGATCACTAAGAACTGGAGAAGGCCCACCCTGCCTGGCAAATGAGCAATTAGCTTCTTGGATTTGTGCGGCTCATTGAAAATACTTAATGAACTTGCTAATATTCACTGCCTGTTGAGGAATTAGCTGATTCCGCAGCCCCACATGTATATGATGAGGGCTGGAAGCTCTTGGGCAGGTTGTTTCAGCACTTCTGGATCCCACCAATGGAAATAAAAATCACTAATAGTCTAAGAGAGAAAGAGAGAGAGAGAGAGAGAGAGAATCAATATTAACAAGCATCTCAAAAGCCATAAGCTGCCCAGTGCATACAAACAACAGGGCCCTAAAAAAAGTGCCTTAACAAAAGTGTTCGGGTCTTCTTTCCCACTGATTTCTTAAAACCTCATGGCCTTACATTTCGTGGAATGCAATCAGTTCCACCTTACAGGAACCTGAGTTTTGTCCCGCTCCTACATGAATTCACTATTTACTCACACCTAATACTTGAAAATGGGCTAACGTGCAACATTGGCCTGGGGGACTGGATAGTGTTTGGTGTCAGGCCAAAAAGTGGAAAATGATTCCCTTTGAATGTTTTCAGATTGTATACTTCCTTGCTGATGTGGTAAAATAAGCTCCAATTTAGATGGCCCTTCTGGATAATGTTGCATGTTGGTTTGTTGTTGGACATCACATATCTCTTTTCAACTCTAATTATTTGTTTATTTGAACTAGTCTTAGCTGTGGTCAGTGGTGAAATGTGAAGGGCTAATTTCAGCAGATGTTTGAAGCCAGCTCTGCAGGGAGCCTCTACCCAGGACCCCTGTGTAGGATGACGGGGGTAGGGCATGGAGGTCAGGGTCAGAGGTAAATCAGCATCAGCTTCCAGAGAGTGAAAGCAGAATCAAACCAGAGACAGGCCAGGGTCTGTCTGGTCCTGGGAATTGGGAAAGAAAGATGGCACACAGTGAGTGATAAGTTTGGTATAGAACACAGAGGGAGGCAATGATGCAGGGAGTTAAGGCCCAAGTAGCCGAGAGCAGAGAGAAGCTAAACCAGCATCTAAGTGTATGGATGGGCTGAGAACAGGACCAGACCAAACTTGATGCTTAGTCGTTACCTTCTAGAGAATGAGGTATAGGAAGGAGAATGTGTGCTATTTCCCTGCTAATTATTGCTACCCAGACTTACCATTTTGGAAATATACCTCCTTGATCACAAAAACAGGTTGAGAGGAGAACAGGCAAGGCTGAAGGGACCCTTATCCATCCACACAGCTGTATGAGTCAGCAGTGCCTTGGTGCGTGAAGGGTCCTCTGAGCATTCATTTCCATGCTCATCTCCTGTGGAACATCTCAAAGAAGACCCTTGCCCCTTTGTTCATTTCAAAATAGATTGATCTGTGTCTGAGAGATGTATCTATCAAACAGGGACAGATGATCCATCAGCTGATTCATGAGTTATTAGGGCAGCTAGGCCCACATAAATACAAACGGTATTCAAATGAAGGTAACCTTTCTGTACAAAAAGGTCCCTGCCAATTAAAACTTGTGAAAGTTGTCTTTGTCCTTCGTGGAACAGCATGGTTGTTCAATAGGTGCCAGTCCATTATGTTGAACTTTAAATTGAATATTCAAAATATTTACATAATACCTCTTCAAGCTAAATTGAAAATTTCAAAAATATATATATTTAAATCACACTCTCATTGGGTGAAAATAGAGGCCATGGACAAAATGTTATTTTTGTTGGAGAGTAAGTGACCTTTTCATGTAATAATTTCAAAGGGTCACTTAATCAACAGACAGATCTCTGGGGTTATCATTTGTGTTTTTTACCAACATTATCCCAGCATTGTATTGGCAACTGTGAAGAGTATACATTGTGCTTTTCAAAAAACAGAGACTAATAGGAATTGTTTTCCCTATAAATAATGCATCAGGAAGAAAACAGAGTCCTTTTCATTATTATTTGTCAAGTACTTTACTTTAATCATTTTGGAACAATTGAACATACATCATCTTTGTCTCTTTTTATGATTATAAAAGCAATGTGTCTTTGTGAAAAAATTAAAAACTGGCAGGACAAGCTTAAAAACACATAATCTCATCAGGCAGAAACAATCATGATACTGACTCGGTACACTTCCTTTCATTTATATTTCTTTTACATAATTGAGACCACATTGTGCACTCAATTTTATACTCTGTAGAAATTACCATTATCATAGGTTTCTTCATGTAATTAAATTAAACTATACAACCTGATTTTAACGTCTGCATGATAATATATTTTATGGAGACACCATAATTTATTTAAACATACCCTTCATGTTGTACAGACTTACCCAATTGTATGTTGTGCACCTGAAATGAATGTAACACTGTGTGTCAATTATAGGTCAATAAGAAAATACCCCCAATAAAAAAAAATACTATTTAGGTTGTTTCTAATTTTCCCTATTACAATGTGATAGTTGTGCATAAGACGATTGCTTTAGAATCATGTCAAAGAAATGATGTGCATAAAGGTATTTCCTTAGAGTACAAAGAAATGGAATTAATTCTTAACATCAAGAAAGGTCTGATGGCACCTTGATACACATCGCCAAATTGTTTAACGCAAGATGGCTAAAAACTGATTTTTTCAAATGACTAAGTTCTCCAATAGAATAGAATTTGAATAATTTTGAAAGGAGCTGTTTTACTTATAATCCAGCTTTGTTTTATCTGTTACTTCTGGACTTGCTGATATCAACTAACCAATAACTTAACATGTATGAAAGCATAGCACTCCTAGAATTCTGAACAGTCCGAGCTTGGAGACATCTTATTTTATAGGAAGGGACTTCTGGAGCAAAGAGACATGGGACAGGGAACCAACAAAGCTGAGACTCAGCTTTAAATCTCCTGAGTCGCAGCCCAGCGTTCTTCTCATTGCAGGGTTTTTAAAAAATATTAAAGATCCCCACAATTTCCTTTTAAATCTTGACCAAGTCAGCCCATTAGCACCACTGTGTTTCAACACAGAAGTTCAGGTACTTTTTTTACTATTAGCCAAGGATTTCATACAGCAAGTTATCTGGAATGGATATATATGATTGTTCACTTTCTGATCCTTTTTCGAAGTGTACCTTACAGTTTGTGCACTTCTCTCTCATCATGTTATACTTAAACACATTTAAAAATCCTGGGCTATAGTATATAGAGAAGTTGAATCACTGTGCTTTATACCTGAAACTAATGTAACATTATCTGTCAGTTATACTCAAAATTTTAAGACTATTAAGAAGTTTTTTTTTTTTTATTGGTGTTCAATTTACTAACATACAGAATAACCCCCAGTGCCCGTCACCCATTCACTCCCACCCCCCGCCCTCCTCCCCTTCTACCACCCCTAGTTCGTTTCCCAGAGTTAGCAGTCTTTACGTTCTGTCTCCCTTTCTGATATTTCCCACACATTTCTTCTCCCTTCCCTTATAGTTTTTTTTTAAAAATCATACATTACATAGAAGCAAGAAATCTCTAACTCAATAAATCAGGTATGACACAAAAAGTATACTCTCCTCTGCATACATGGAAAACCGTCTGTATACTCACTGGAAAATAAAATGTTATATGTTTTCTCTTTTAATTAAAAATGATTGCATCCACCTGAAAAATGAAGGCATAAGATCTCATCAACAAAAATTAGATCAAAGAGACAATAAATGGATAATTATAGACTATGAAACAATGAAAACCAATAGAGTTTATATCAAATCTATGAAATATATCTGAAGAAGTATTCAGAGGTAAATAGATGCCTTTTAGTATTTTTTAAAAATGAAAAGAAAATAAAATTGCTAATATTTTGGAAAGGAAACATTAAATCTCAGATAATGAGGCAGTGTGATAGATGTTCTGACCGTGGGCCCCCAAATCAGATGGCTTGCACCCAAAATCCAACTCTATCACATTCATAGTGGTATGATGTTGGGCAGGTTATTGAACTTCTCAGAAATTTAATTTTCAAAACTGGAAAATATCCAGATAGCAAACATTCTGTGTTAAGAGAGTAAATATTTTAGGCTTCTGTGGGCCACTGATGGTCTCTCTCTCAACCTTAGATAAATAATGAGTGTGGCCACTGGGTGGGGGCAAAACATGCTGCTTCAAAATGCACCACTTTGGCATATTGATTATTTCGAATTAAAGTTACTTAAGAAACAGCCAGTACAAAAAGAACGCTCTGACCCTCCTTTGTCTCCCTGAAAACAGGAAATAAATCTCCCATGTAAAAGGTATGCTCCCTGTACCAGGAGGAAGAGAGGCGTTCTTATCACCAGAGATAGGGAATTTAAGGCTGCAAAACCTGTATAAATAAACCTTGTTACTTCCTCGCTAATTTACCACCTCCAGCCCAAACTTCTTTGTCTTATCAGTTCTTCACAAATGCCTTGTTTCTCTGCCTAAAAGGCATAAAATCTGCCTGCTTGGGTCACTTCTTTGAGTCTCCTATTTTTAGGAGGTCTTATATATACAAAATTAAATCTGTTTTTCTCCTGTCATTCTTTCTTATGTCAATTCAATGATTACATCAGCCAAAGAACCCAAAGGGAAGATGGAAAAGGTTTCCTCCCCTACGCTATGTTCCATTTGTCTCACTAAAACTTTATTTGCAAAACAGGCAACTAGAGGCAGAATTTAGTCCCATGTGGGCTGTGGTTTGCTGCCTTTAAATCACAGTGTTTCATGATATTTAATTAAATATAATAAAGTTTGTGAAGTACTCTACAGAGAAAACTAGGATAGTATAGAAAATACCGCCCGCCCCCTTACGCACACATACATATAACATTGCATTCCTAGGCGAAATCCTACTTGGTCATGGCACATAATCCTTTTTATATGTTGTTGGATTCACTGTACTATCACTTTGTTGAGGTTTTTTTTTTTTGCATCAATATTCATAAGGAATATTAATAGGTAGTTTTCTTGTAACATCTTTGCTTTTGGTATCAGGGTATAACACTGGCCTCACAGAATACATTGGGAAGTGTCCTCTCCTCTACTATTTTTGAAAGTTTGAGAAAGATTGGTGTTAATTCTTCAGACATTTGGTAGAATTCAGCCATGAAGCCATGCGAATCTGGTCTATTCACTGGGAGAAGTTATTTGAGTTACTAAATTCAATCTCTTTACTTTTCAAACATCTATTTAGGTTTCCTATTTCTACTTAAATCAGTTTCAGCATTTTGTGTCCTTCCAGAAATTTTTCCATCTCACCCTGGTTATCTAATTTGTTGGTATACAATTGTTCATAGTATTCCTTTATAATCCTTTTTATTACTGTCAGATGTTCCCTCTTTCATTCTTGATTTTAGTAATTTGAGTCTTCTCACATTTTTCTTGGTCTACCTATCCAAAAGTTTGTCCATTTTATTGATCTTTTCAAAAAGCCAGCTTCTTTTAATAGTTTTTCCCCTTCCCTGACCTCCCCTCTCTTCTCTGAGCTCCAAATCTCTGCAACATGGAACTGGAGCAGAAGAGAAATGCTGGCAGCCTGCTTCTCCTGGGGAGAAATCAGCCCTAGCCTGTAGCTGGGAATTTAGGGATCCCTTACTTAGTCTTGAGTGGTCCTAAGCTGCAGCTGGAAGGAGTTGAGCTTCCAACATGCTGAGCTTGGGGGTGGATAAGGGAGTGGGTCACTGTTCCTACTGCAATTTAATAGATTTTTAAAAAATAAATATTTCCCCATTTGCTGAATACTTTCTGAATATTCAGAGACTTTAAATAGTTGTGTTCTCCAGTAACATTCACAATTTATGGTTGTTTCTCTGGGAAGAGGGAACACAAAAGTATTCATGTTACCATTCTGCAAATTGCTTCTCCAGTCTGACATTCCTTTTGATTTCCAGATGAATCCCTTCCATTTTGAATGAGCCCCCTTTCTTGTGCTGGGTCCTCTCTGGCTTGTCTGGCTCTGTGTACTCTCCTTGGTTATTGCATCATGGAGGCAAGTGCCAGGAGGGCCCCAAGCTTATTCCTGTCAACCTGATTCCTGTTCTAATTTGACTTCCTTCCCTTCCATCTTTATCTAAGCTGTCTGCCCTTCACTTCCATTCTTCTTGTTGCCGCTGCCCATGTACTTCCTAAGGTGGCATCTGCTGCACTCCAGAAGGTGCCCAATGGGCATACCAAGCCAGCTGGGGAGGAAGCGATGTGAGGGGCAACTACTTGACAATTAAGGAAGTCCAGTTACCATCTACTTAATCACCACTGTTTCAAAAAAGGATGAGTATTCCTTTATCAAGAAAATAGGGGGATCCCTGGGTGGCGCAGTGGTTTAGCACCTGCCTTTGGCCCAGGGCGCGATCCTGGAGACCCGGGATCGAATCCCACGTCGGGCTCCCAGTGCATGGAGCCTGCTTCTCCCTCTGCCTCTGTCTCTGCCTCTCTCTCTCTCTCCGTGACTATCATAAATAAATAAAAATTAAAAAAAAAAAAGAAAATGGGAAAAATTAAAAATCTTACAGTAAAACATTTTGGATACATTTTACTTATGAAAAACTCTTCACATTGTCCAGTGGCACACAATCACACCGCAAGTACTAGTCCATGGGAGGGCAATTTGGAACCACTCACCTAAAGAACACATATGACTGCACTCTCAACCCCCACTCTCACCCCTACTCCAGTAACTGCACTGCAACTCTCTCCTAACACCCCCTCCTCCCGGCTCTCTGGCCCATTCTTGTAATCGGATGTTTATCGATGAGTTGGACTGCCTCGTAAGACAGTGAGCATCTTGAAAGCAGGGATCCCATCTTCCTCATCTCTGCATGCCTATCGAGAAGTAGGTGCAGGTGCTAGCAGAAAGTAGTCTATGAAAGTATGCTGAATGCGTGAGTGAAGAAGTGAATGAATTGATGCACATTGGCAGAAATCATAAAACTCAAACTTCTTAGCCCCACTTTCAGGGCTTTCCTGATCTACACTGTCCTACCAATCTTATCACTTCAGTTCTTTCTTCTTCCCAACAGGGACTCTCCATTCCAGTCCAGCCAGTCTGCTGCTCTCTTACCATCAAGTGTCCTGCATCACCTCACCTGCTCACTGTGGCAGTGCTCTTGCCCACAGCCCTGCTTATTTGAATGCTCCTTCTCCCTTAATCAAGGCAACCCTTGAGACTCCCCAGCCCCTTTTGCAGAGGTAGACATCTCCACAGAGCAGAGCAGATCTATTTCCATGAGGGCAGTCATAAAACCTTCAAATGTGACCAGCTGCCTCCGCCGTCTTCTATGGTAGTGCTAGAAATAGTGACTAGAACAAGACCAGGGGTAGTCCTATGGCACATGTCATTAAAAATGTTTCTCCAGTCTGACAGCAATTTTTTTAATCAGCTCACTTTGGGAACAGATGTCCCACCAGCCTTTAAAATCACCCAGTCTTCACTTTCTGGAATTTGCCTCTTTCTGTTTATGGAAAAATCAGAGTAACTTTTGCCTCTTTCAAGTCTCATTCTTCATGATTCTGCAAAGAAATTTGTTTCTTGTTCAACAAATATTTAAATGACCACCACAAGCCAAACAGGTGCTGCTTTACAAATAGTGTGTTTGTTATTCCATCTAAAAATTCCGTGGGCCCCGCGGGGGATGGATTGTGTCTATGAGAAAGAGCTTTGATTCCTGTAAAAGCGCTAGGTGTTCTCTTACCTTTGTCTCCTTAAATGTGAATTGCCCATTCCTCTTTACTGTGTGGGATGGTTGAAGGTAGCCTTTCCTGGATTGGATGGTCCCCGGAGTCTCTGTTCTGTGTAACAAGTGAACATCCACTGTCCTTTTGACATGACCCATCCTTGGAATTTGACCATCGCAAAGTTTCTGCATATCAAGAGGGAGCTGTTAGTCCATTATAATCATACTGCCATTGAAAGAATGAGCCATGGCTTCATATTGTTCTATCCTCTGTCAAAATGCTATGATCTAGCTTTTCAGGAAATAAAAACAGTTGTAATCTACTCCAGAAAACTGGGTTGGGCTGTCACATGTGTTTTCTCTAATGAGCATCTCCTTTAGCTGAAGGGGAAGCAACCAAATCACTCCAAAGTCCCAGAGCATTGATGCTGGGGAGTCCTAAGGAAATCTTTGATGGCAGTAACAGTGCAGTTGAGACGGGACACTGTGATAGTCATTCTTTATGTATGCACAGTGCATTATTGTTTATAAAGTGCTATAGGATATCTTGTCTCACTTGAGTATCACCACAAGTACTGTGAGGCAGGCAGGATGAGAATTACTATTCCCATTTATCAGAGGAGGAAACTGAGGTCCAGGGGAGCAGAAGGCTTGTTTAGGACCACAAAACTGGTAAGTGGAAAAGCTGGAAGAAGAATAGGATTTCTGACTTCCGTGACCTTGTCTTCGGGTTGAAATGGAACTGCAAGGGCCCTGAGTACCAAAGGCATCTGGGTAATGTAGGAGCAAATCCAAATGCTTGCTCTTGGGGTATCTACCTCCAGGAATGGCATTTTTGCTCGAGCTTCCAGGTAGCCGTTCATTTATTTTTCATTCAATAAATAAACATTGAGCCTCTACTATGTCACAGGGCAGCAGAAAACAAAACCAGTCAGTTTTTTTTCATTTTCTAATAGATTTAAATTTTTTTATTGGAGTTCAATTGGCCAACATATAGCATAACACCCAGTGCTCATCCCACCAACTGCCCCCCTCAGTGCCCATCACCCAGTCACCGCAACCCCCTGCCCACCTCCCCTTCCACTACCCCTTGTTCATTTCCCAGAGTTAGGAGTCTCTCATGCCAAACACGGTCTCTGACTTCCTAGAGTTTATAGTTTAGTGGAGATCTATTGGGAGGAAAATCACAAATTGTAATAGGTGCTAAGAAAGAAGAGTATAAGATGCTATGAAACAGAATAAAAAAGGGACCTCATTCAGTTTGGGAAGGTCAGAGAAGGCTTCTCTGACAAAAGCATATTTAACAAATTGAAACCTAAAGGATAGAATAGAAGTCACCCAAAGAGTTGGTTGAGGATGGTTCAGGAGCACAGGTGAGGGGGTAATAAACAAACCTGACAGCATGAGTGAAGGTCCCAAGACAGGCCTGCGCTTGGTACATTAGAAGAAGACAGAAAAGGTTCATGTGGCCAGAGGGGAATGAATGAAGAGGAAATAAGAGAAGGATGAGCCTGGAGAGTGAACACAGGCCAGATCATAAAGTCCAAGAACAACGTCCTTTTGAGCCTACTTTGAATATACTTGACTAAGGCCTAGACTACTTGAGGACCCTGGGAGTGCTTATCGATTCTTTATTCAGGCCCCTTCCCATTCATCTTAGATGCTCTGGGGCCACCTAGAGGCCAAAGCACAGTGCCCGGGAAGAGCAGTAGGCAGAAGCCCGGAGATGCTATTATTTAAAGGGCAAACCAAGGAAGAGTTCACTAGACTATACACTCCTTCGGGGCAGAGACTTCAACACCTGGTATGACAACCTGCACACAGTAGGATTCTCGAGAAATATTCATCAGACGCAGCAAGAGGAGTCCACAAAGAAGACTGGGGGGAAAGACACAGAAACACGAGGAGAATCATGATGGTGCATTGTCACAGGAGACACCAAAAGGAGAGGTCAACTGCTAAATGCAGCTCAAAGGGAGAGAAAGGTCAACTGCTGGATGCTGCTGAATAAAACAGAGGGCCCAAATAAGATCAGGAACATGTTTTTAATGTTGGTGAAACAAATCTAAGCTCATGGGCTCCCAAATTGTGATCTCTAGCCCAGAACTTTCCCCCTGAGCACCAGACCTGAATATATGCTAGTCATTTCTACGTTGACATCCCTTACAGAGGTGAGACTTGTTCCTCAATGTCCCGTGTCCCCAAATGAACATATTATCTTTCTTCTAACTCTTGGCCCTCTTCTTCTGTTCTCTATTTTATAAATGGCATTACTGAATCTCATTAACAAACTAGAAACCTAGTAGTGGTTCTAGGCTCATCCCACTCCCTCGGGCACACCATTCACTGTTCAGTCTCTCTCTCATAGTTCTCATATCTATCCACCCTGATCCAAATCATTTTCCTGCCCTGACCCAGGCCACCATCATCTCTCATGTGCAAAATTGAGGGAACCACTTAACTGGTCTGCTCACATCTGCCCTTGCTCTCTCACAAACTTTTATCCAAAAGCCAGCCGGAGGGCTACGCTCCCCCCCCCCAACATGTATATAATCTTTAAAATTTAAGCTTATTGTTAATCTACATTCAGGGAAAAAATCACTCTTTTGCTGTACAGTTTGATGAGTTTTGACAACCACTACCACAAAGGCATACAACCACTACCATAACCAAGACACAGAACAATTCCATAACTAACCCCCAAAAAGTGCACACATGCTACCCCTTTGTTGTTAAGCATCCTGCCCCCGCCCCGCACATAACATTTCCAGGATGTCCTCAAAATGAAATCATACAGTATGTAACCTTTCCAGATATGCTTCTTTCACTTAGCAGAATGCATTTGAGATTCACCCATCCTGGGAGTATCAGTAGTTTCTTCTTTTTATTACTGAGTAGTATTCCACTGGTTGGAAGTGTCACAGTTTATTTATCCATTCCTCAGTTGAGGGATGTTTGGGTTTCCAGTTTTTGTTTGACATTATGAATAAAGCTGCCAGAAACATACACGTACAAGGTTTTGTGTGAACATGTGCTTTCATTTCACTTGGGTAAATGCCTAGGGGTAAGATTGCTAGGTCACATGAGAAGTGTATGTTTAACTTAAAAAAAAAAAAAACCCAAAACTTCCAAACTGTCTTCCGAAGTGGCAGTACCGTTTTGCATTTCCCCCAGCATTGTATGAGGCTTCTAGTAGCTTTACAATCTCAAAGCACTTGTTTTGTCAGTTTTTTCTTTTTTATATATTTTTGAATATATATATATTTATATATAAAGAATATATTTTTGAATGTTAGTCATTCTAACAGACATGTAGAGACAAGTGGTTCTCATTGTGGTTTTAAATTGTATTTGCAAACCGACTAATGATGCTGAGCAGATTTTCATGTGCATATTTGTCTATATAAATATGTATCTTCTTTGATGCATCCACATATCTTTTTTGGCAAAGTAGCTATTCAAATCTTCTCTCCATTTTTCTAATGAGATTGTTTGATCTTATTTTTGGGTTTTGAGATTTCTTGGTATATTCTAGACACAAGTCCTTTGTCAGATATGTGATTAGCAAATATTTTCTCCCAGTCTATGGCTCATATTTCTTTTCTTTTAATGATGTCTTTTACAGATGAAATGTTTTTAATTTATATAAAACCCAATTTATTTTTTTTTCTTTTTACAGATCATGCTTTTGTTTTCTAAAATCTATTTCTCTAACTAAGGTCACACCAATTTTTCCTGTTTTCATCTAAAAGTTTTATATTTTAAAATTTTCCATTTAGGTCTATAATCCACTGTGAGCTAATTTATGTATATGACTTTAGGTATGTGTAAAATCAAGGCTAATTTTTTTTTGCATATGGGTGTGAAATTGTTCTTGTAGCATAGTTGAAAAGCTGCTTCTTTTTCCATTGAATTGCCGTTGCAGTTTTGTCAAAACTCATTTGGCCATATTTGTGTGAGTATATTTCTAGGTTCTCCCTTTTTCCCATTGATCCATGTGTCTATTCCTCCATCAATATCACACTGATTTGTTTACTTTAGCTTTATATTGTCTTAAAATCAGGGTGAGTCATCCAATTGTGTTCTTTTCCAAACTTTTTTTCTATTCTATTTCTTTTTTTTTCATATTCTATTCTATTTCATGTGGTTTTCCATATAAATTTTAGAATAAGTTTGTTGATATCTACAAAAGACCTGCTGCAATTTTGATGGGGACTATGTCCATAGATCTATTTGTAGAGAATTGACATCTTAACAATGCTGGGTCTTTCAATTCATGAACACAGTATATCTTTCTGTCTATTTAGATCTTACTTAATTTTTTTCACCAGTATTTTGTAGTTTTCAGTACCCAGGGCCTGCACGTAATTTGTTAGATTTACATACAAATATCCCATTTTGGGGGCTACTGTAAATACTTCTTTTCTACATTATGCTAGGTACAATAAACTACTCACAGTAGGACAAACACTACATGATTCCACTTATATGAAGTGTTGAAATATTCAAACTCATAGGAGCAGGGAGTAGAATGTTGGTTACCAGGAGCTGGGGGAAAGAGAACCAGGGAGTTGTTCAATGGGTGTAAAGTTTCAATTATGTAAGATGAATAAGTTCCAGGGATTTGTTGTACAATATAGTGCCTATAGTTAATAGTCCTGTATTGTACACTTAAAAATGTAGTAAGAAGGTAGATGCCATGTTAAATGTTCTCATCACAAAATAAAAAACAGAAACCAAAACAAAGGGATGCAAGGGAACTTTGGGAAATATGAGAGATATCTATTACTTTGATTGCAGTGATGGTATCATGGGAGAATGCACATGTCCACATGCATCAAATTGTATGCATTAAACATGTGCAGGATTTTTGTACATCCATCATGCCTCAGTAAAGCTGTTAACAATTTCCATTTCTGGGGCGCCTGGGTGGCTCAGTGGTGGAGCATCTGCCTTTGGCTCAGGTCGTGATCCTGGGATCCTGGGATGGAGTCTCGTATCCGGTTCCCCTCGGGAGCCTGCTTCTCCCTCTGCCTGTGTCTCTGCCTCTCTCTGTGTGTCTCTCATGGATAAATAAAATCTTTAAAAAAAAACCCAAAATTTCCGTTTCCAAATACTCATTGCTAGTATATAGAAATACAATTAATTTTCTTCTACAGTGTGACTTTGCTGAACTCATTAAACAGCTTTAAGAGCTATTTGAGATTTCTTTAGCTTTTCCTACTTAAACAGTGATGTCTGCTAATAGAGATAGCTCTATATCTTCCTTTCCAATGGATATGTTTTAGTTCTTTGCTCCTCCCCTATTGTACTTGCTAGAATTTCAAGGATGGTGTTGAATAGGACTGGCTAAAGCAGACACCTTTGTCTTGTTCTTGACCTAGAGAGAAAGCATTCAATTTTCCACCACTAAGTATTACGTTAGCTTAAGAATTTTCATAGGTGACATTTATTAGGTTATCAGGTTTATCAAGCTTATCTTTTATTTCTGGTTTTCAGAGTGTTTTCATCATAAGTGGATATTGAGTTTTGTCAAATACATCAGTTGATGTGATTGTGTGGTTTTCATTTTTAGTATGTTATATTGATTGATTTTTGCATGTTGGACAAGCCTTGCATTTCCTGGATAAATCCCAGACAGTCACAATGCATTATCCTGTTTATATATTGTTGGATTCAATTTGCTAATGTTGTGGTGAGAACTTTTACATTTATGTTAATGAGGGATACGGCTCTGTAGTTTTCCTTTATTGTAATGCCTTTGGTTTTGGTAATCATGTTAATGCTGGCCTCCAGAAAATGAATTTGGAAGTATTTCCACCTCTTCTATTCTCTGGAGACTTTTTGTAATGGAGTAAGTATTATTTCTCCTTTAGATATTTAAGACAATTCACCAGTGGAACCAACTTCTTTTGTGGGAAGTTTTTAACTATGAATTCGATTTCTTTTTTTTTTTTTTTATGAATTCGATTTCTTTAATAGAAATACAACTTTTCAGGTTATCTGTTTCTTAAGTGACTTTTTGTTAGGTAATTTGTCCATTTTATCTAAGATGTCAAATTTACAGGCATAGAGTTGTCCATGTTATTACCTAATCATCCTTTTAATGCCCGTAGTACCCATACGGATATCATTTTCATTCAAGATTTTGGTAATTTGTGTCTTCTTTCTCCTTTGCTTGGTCCATCTGGCTAGAAAATTATCAGTTTGATTGATTTTTTTTTTTATAGAGAACAAGCTTTCTTAAATTCCATTAAATTCCATTAAATTGTATGATATCTGTCTTGGTTAAATAGGTGATGGGAATCAAGTAGTGCATTTGTGAGGAGCACCCAGTGTTGTATGGAAGTGCTGAATCACTAGACTGTACACCTGAAACTAATATTACACTGTATGTTAACTAACTGGGATTTAAATAAAGACTTTAAAAAAAACAAGCTTTTGGTTTCATTTGATTTAGCCTATTTTCTATTTTCAATTTCATTGATTTCTGCTTTTATCTTTAGTATTTCCTTTTGCATTCTTCTTGCTTTGAATTTATTTTTCTATTGTGCTTTGAGCTTCATAACATGGAGTTTATATCACTGATTTGAGATTTTTTTCTTCTTTTCTAATGTAAGGATTAAATATTATACACTTCCCCAAAACACTGCATTAGCTACATACATACCACATATTTTGGTTATGCTGTTTTCATTTTCACTCATTTAATGATATTTTCTACTTTCCCTTGAATTACAATCTTTGACCCACAGATTATGTAGAAATGTCATTAATTTCCAAATGTTAAAGAATTTCCCAAGTATCCTTCTCTTAATGATTTCTAGTTTAAATCTGATATAGTCAGAGCATACTTTGTATGATTTCAATTTTTAAAAAACCTGTTAAAGTTTATTGTATGGCCTAGGATGTTACAGATTCTAGAGAATGGTCCACATGCACATGAGAAGAATTTGTAATCTACTCTTTGGGGGTAGATTGCTCTAGAAATGTCAAATTCAGTCAAGTTGGCTGACAGGTTATTCAGCTCTGACATCTACTTTCTGATTCTCTACTTGTCCTAGGCATTACTGGGAAAGGACTGTTGGATTCTCCAAGAATATTTCTGGATTTTTCTGTTTCTTTTAATTTCTGTTTATTTTTAAAGATTTTATTTATTTATTCATGAGAGACAGAGAGAGAGAGAGAGAAAAAGAGAGAGGCAGAGACACAGGCAGAGGGAGAAGCAGGCTCCATGCAGGGAGCCTGATGTGGGACTCAATCCCCGGTTTCCAGGATCACGTCCTGGGCTGAAGGCAGCACTAAACCGCTGAGCCACCCGGGCTGCCCTAATTTCTGTTTTTGCTTAATGTATTTTGGAACTCTATTATGAGGTACATACACATTTAAGATTGTTATATATTTTGAGTGAATACACTATTCAATCACTATGTAATGTCCCTTTTAACCCAGGCAGTTGCCTTGTTCTGAAGTCTCTTTCATGCTAATAATATATACATGCTTGCTTAATTACATTGATGTTTACTTGTTATACCTTTATCAATTCTTTCACTGATAAATTCTATATCATTACATTTAAAATGGGTTGTAGGATCACTGTATTGTACACCTAAAACTAATGTAACTTTGTATATCAACTATGCTTCAATTAAAAAAATTCAGTTAAAGTTTAATGACATAACACACAGAACAGGAAAAAATGTAAATGGGCTTGTTGCAGAATGCATATAGTTGGGTCTTATTTTTGTTACCCAATTTGACACTTTTGCTCTTCTTTTTAAAGATTTGCTTATTTTGAGAGAGAACAAGCAGGAGAGGGACAGAGGGAGAGGGAGACAAGCAGACTTACCACTGAGTGGGGGCCCAATGCCAGACTCGATCCCAGGACCCCAAGATCATGACTTGAACTGAAATCAAGAATCAGATGCTTGGGGCACCTGGGTGGCTCAGTGGTTGAGCATCTGCCTTTGGCTCAGGGCGTAATCCTGGGGTCCTGGGATCAAGTCCCACATCAGACTCCCTGCATGGAGCCTGCTTCTCCTTCTGCCTATGTCTCTGCCTCTCTCTGTGTGTCTCTTATGAATAAATAAATTAAATCTTAAAAAAAAGAATCAGATGCGTAACCAACTGAGTCATTCAGGCGTCATGACAATTTTCCTCTTTTAATTGATATGTGTATATACCTTTTATATTTTATGTTCTTACTGATATGATTGGATTTAGGTCTTCTATTGTATTAGTTTTGTTTGTTGCTTTGTGCTCTTATTCCTTGTTCTTCCTTTCTTAACTTTTTTTGACAATTTTAATATTTAAAATATTCCCTTTTAATTTACACTTTTTATTTTTGGCTGTATCACTTTATATGTATTTTTAAAGACTTTTTTTAGAGCAGTTGAAAGTCCACAGTGAAAAAGGAGGGTTCAGAGATTTCCCATATGCCCTGTGCCCCCATACATGCATGTTTGTACAGTTGATTAACATTAACAATAATCATCTAAAGTCCACAGTTTATGTTAGGATTCACTCTTGGTGTTTTATATTCTACAGGTTTGGACAAATGTATAATCACTATTATAGTATCATACGAAGTATTTCCACTGTCCTAAAAATCCTCTATGTTCTAACTATTCATCTCTCCCTCCACAATTCCTGGCAACCACTAAAATTTATTATTTCCATTGTTTTGCCTTTTCCAAAATGTCATATACAGTTGACCCTTGAACAATATCAGAGTTAAGGGCAGGGACACCTCATGCAGTCAAAAATCCATATATAACATTTGATTCTCTCAAAACTCAACTCCAAATAGCCTACTGTTGACCAGAAGCGTTACTGATAAACAGTTGATTAACACGTATTTTGTATGTCAAATGTATTACCTATTCTAGTCTTACAATAAAGTAAGCTAGTGAAAAGAAAGTATTATTTAGAAAATGATAAGGAAGAGAAAATACATTTATAGTATGGGACTTTATTTATTTATTTATTTATTAATAATAAATTTATTTTTTATTGGTGTTCAATTTGCCAACATACAGAATAACACCCAGTGCTCATCCCGTCAAGTGCCCCCCTCAGTGCCCATCACCCATTCACCCCCACCCCCTGTCCTCCTCCCCTTCCACCACCCCTAGTTCATTTCCCAGAGTTAGGAGTCTTCATGTTCTGTCTCCCTTTCTGATATTTCCTACCCATTTCTTCTCCCTTCCTTTCTATTTATTTAAAAAAAGCACACACACACATAAGCAGATCATGCAGTTCAAACTTCTGCTGTTTAAGGGTTAGCAGAAGTTTGAAACATACAGTTTGTAGCCCTTTCAGATTGAAAATCTTCTTTCACTTAGTAATATGTACTCATGTTTTGGCTTGTACTCAAGTCCATGGCTTTTCATGGACCGATAGCTCTTTTTTTAGTGTTGAATAATATTCCATTGTCTGGATGTACCAAGGTTTATCCATTCACCTACTGAATGTTTGATTGCTTCCAAGTTTTAACAATTACAAATAAAGCTAGTATAAACACCTGTGTGTAGGTTTTTGTGTGGAGATAAGATTTCAACTCATTTGGGGAAATACCAATTAAGTATGATTCCTGGATCATACAGTAAGAGTATATTTAGTTTTGTAAGAAGCTGCCAAGCCATCTTCCCAAGTGGCTGTACCATTTTGCATTCCCACCTGCAATGAATGAGGATCCCTCTTGCTCCACACCTTCACGAGGATGCTGTCTACTTTATCCACCCAAGCCCTTAGCATGTTAATTACAGTTGTTTTAAATTCCTGGTCTGATAGTTCCTTTACCATGCTGGCCGTGATGCTTGTTCTGGCTTTTCCAATTGTGTTTTTTGCCTTTTAGTATGCCTCATAATTTTTTCTTGCTAGCCAAACATGATGTATTGGGTAAAAGGCACTGTGTAAGTAAGCCTTTAGTAATGTGGTGTAGGGTCAGGAGAAGTGTTCTAGTGTCCCTGAGCATGTCTCACTCTTTTTTTCTTTTTAGATTTTATTTATTTATTCATGAGAGACCAGAGAGAGAGACAGAGACACAGGCAGAGGGAGAAGCAGGCTCCCTATGGGCAGCCTGTTGTGGGACTCCGGGATCACACCCTGAGCCAAAGGCAGATGCTCAACCACTGAGCCACCCAAGCATCTGAGTGTGTCTCACTCTTTTAGTGAGACTATATCTCTGGACTGTGAACTTCACAAATGTTTCTCATTTCCCCCAACCTTACATGGAATAGGATGACTAGAGTGGGCTGGAGTTGAATACTTCCCTTCTCCACGTGGAAAGCTAGAGAGGACTGAAGTTGCATATTTCCCTTCCTTCCTGGTCAGTTAGGCTCTGATGATACCCAGCAAGTTAGGCTCTGGTTAACTGGGCTCTCCTGAGAGCAGGCCTCATTACAAAGAACAGCATGCCCTCATGTATTTCAAAATGATTCCTTTTTCCCCTCTCTCTGCCAGACCCCAAGGGATTTTTTTCTCCTATATTTACTGTGGAACCTGGTTGAGGTCCTAGAGGTAGATCTCATAGTATTGTGCCCTTGCCCCATGACTGGGTCTCCCTGGAGGTTTTTTTTTTTAAGATTTAATTAATTAATAATTAATTAATTTATTTATTTATGAGAGAGAGCAAGAGCATGAGTGAGGGAGGTGCAGAGGGAGAGAGACAAGATTCCTTGCTGAGTGTGGAGCCAGACCCAGGGCTTGATCCCAGGACCCTGAGATCATGACCCGAGCTGAAACCAAGTGTCAGAGACTTACCTGACTGAACCAATCAGCTGCCCCTCCCTGGAGTTTTTATCAGAGCTGTCCTCATTGAACTTCCAGCAATTTATCAATTACAGTTCAGGTTTTCTTGCCCTGGCACTCGCCATAGTATGGTACACCCATACCACGGCAACTACCCAATGGAAAAAAAAAAAAGAACTGTTGATACACAAAACAAACTGGATGAATGTTCAGATAATTATGCTAGGAGAAAAAACTCCCAAAATCTTACATACTGTATTATTCAATTATTCAATCTATATAACATTCTTGAAAAGAAGAAATTACAAAAATGGGAACAGATTAGTAGTTGCCAGGGGAGGATATGCGTATGGGAGATGCGTTAGTTCAGTGTGCTATATAACAAAGTACTAGAGACTGGATGACTTAACAGAAATTTCTTTCTCATGATTCTGGAGGTTGGGAAGTCCGAGATTAAGGTGCCAGTCAATTTGGTTCATGGTGAGAACCCTCTTCTGGTTTGTAGTCAGATGCCTTTTGTTCTATTCTTACATGGCAGAGAAAACAAGCTCAGGTTTCTTCATCCCCTTATTAAAGGCACCAGTCTCATCATGGGGGCTCCACTCTATGACCTCATTCAAACCTAATCACCTCCCAAAGCCCCCAGCCTCCAAATACCATCACATTGGGAATTAAGGCTTCAATATATGAATTTTAAGGGGAGATTCAGTCTATAACAAGAGGAAAGTGGGTATGTCTATAAAAGGGTGAAATGAGGTTTCATTTGGTGATGGAAATGTGTATCTGAACTGTCTCAATGTCAATATCCTGGTTGTGATGTGGTATTACAGTTTTGCAAGGAAGATGTTACCATTGTGGGAAACTGGGTAAAGTGTACATGAGATCTATTTGTATTCTTTCCTTTTTTTTGACATTTATTCATTTTAGAGAGAGAAGAGAAAGAGAGCACACACATGAGCAGGGAGGGGCAGAGGAGGAGGGGAGAGGGAGAAAGAATCCAAAGCCAACTCCGCAGTGAGCTCAGAGTCAATGCAGGGCTCCATCCCACAACCAGGAGATCAGGATCTGAGCCAAAACCAAGAGTAGGTCGCTCAGCCGACTGCACAATCCAGGCACCCCTATTTGTGTTATTTCTTACGACTACATGTTGATCTACAGTTATCTCAAAATAAAAAGTTTAATGAAAAATTGTCTGCAAACAATCTTCCCCTTTATTGTCCTCAGTAGGGGTGTGAACCCCTCCCACTGCCCTTCCTCACCTTTGGTAGCTAATTCTTTCATTCCAAGTTTTCTTTCTTTTTTTTAAATTTTTTTTTATTGGAGTTCAATTTGCCAACATATAGCATAACACCCAGTGCTCATCCCATCAAGTGCCCCTTTCAGTGCCTGTCACTCAGTCACCCCAACCCCCCGCCCACCTCCCCTTGTTCGTTTCCCAGAGTTAGGAGTCTCTCATGTTCTGTCTCCCTTTCTGATATTTCCCACTCATTTTTTCTCCTTTCCCCTTTATTCCCTTTCACTAATATTATATTCCCCAAATGAACGAGACCATATAATGTTTGTCCATTTCTGATTGACTTACTTCACTCAGCATAATACCCTCCAGTTCCATCCATGTCAAAGCAAATGGTGGGTATTTGTCATTTTTAATGGCTGAGGAATATTCCATTGTATACATAGACCACATCTTCTTTATCCATTCACCTTTCGATGGACACCGAGGCTCCTTCCACAGTTTGGCTACTGTGGACATTGCTGCTAGAAACATCGGGGTGCAGGTGTCCCGGCGCTTCACTGCATCTGTATCTTTCGGGTAAATCCCCAGCAGTGCAATTGCTGGGCCATAGGGCAGATCTATTTTTTAACTCTGGAAAACTGTGTGGAGGTTCCTCTTTTTTTAAAGATTTTATTGATTTATTCATGAGACACAGAGAGAGACAGAGACATAAACAGAGGGAGACACAGGCTCCCTTCAGGGAGCCCGATGTGGGACTCAATCTCCAGACCCCGGATCACACCCTGTGCTGAGAGCAGAGACTAAACCACTGAGCCACCCAGGCGTCCCTCATTCCAAACTAACTTTTCTTCTTTCTTTCTTTCTTTCTTTCTTTCTTTCTTTCTTTCTTTCTTTCTTTCTTCTTTCTTTCTTTCTTTCTTTCTTTCTTTCTTTCTTCTTTCTTTTTTTTTAAAGATTTCATTTATTTATTCATGAGAGACACAGAGAGAGAGGCAGAGACACAGGCAGAGGGAGAAGCAGGCTCCCTGCAGGGAGCCCGATGTGGGACTAGATCCAGGGACTGTGGGATCACGCCCTGAGCCAAAGGCAGACGCCCACCCAGGTGTCCCCCAAGTTTTCTTAACAAGAAAATAGTCTGTTCAGTCTTTGAGGGTGTTGTCATTGACTTTTAGTAGGGTGAGATTTGGTCCCTTTGGGGGTCCTTAGCGTCTCATAGCATAGGATGTGATGTAACAAACACCACTATGAGGTAAGCGGCCTAGAGGTAATGTATTTTATGTATCTGTCTGCCTTTTGGTGGGGGTGGCAGTGTCACCCATGCACTTCACCCAATATAGGTTCCTGCGATCTACACCCTGATGTTGCTGCCCCCCAACTCCCTACGTATATGTGCAGGAACACCAGACCTTTTTCCTCCTTGCCTGGGAGATAGTGTGATGAAATTTGTCTTTAGTACTTGGACCTTATCTAGTCCTTATTCCCAATGTCTGGCTAATAGTGGACTTTCCAAGTCTAACCCCCAACCCTGTACAATCCCACCTCTTTCCCTTTTCTCACACTCCTGCCCCCCCTTTCCTTTATCCTTCCCTACAATCAGAGAACTCACAGAGACACACATGCAAATTTTCACAACAGGGTGAATTTTTATTTTATTCATTACCATGCATGTACCCTGTTCGTGTAGTTTGGTCTCTAAGTAGTTGCCATTTCGAAGTGGCTAGACTTTGGAGATTTCACAGATATTTGAGGCCTCTGGCTCCACTCTGAAGTTCTGGCTGCCCGGCTCTTCATCTGAAGTGGTGGGTTTTTCTACACTCTCTTGGGACTGCTTGGGTTCATTTTGATTCAGCTTTTCATTCAGCTTGTGATAATGGCTGAATAGGATTGATCCTTTGGTTTTCTTAGAATTAATTAAAGGGATGGGAACTCTGGAAGAGGTGTCTTCTCTTAAACTCCCTTGAGGATATCTTTTAGCTTTCATAATTGTCTTGGCTACCTGTGAAGACAATAGGGTGGGCCACAGAGGGGCATTGATTTAGGAGGAAAAAGGAGGGTGGAAGGGAGCAGGGGCTTCAGGAGAAGGGACAGGCTTGGGAGGATATGTGTGCCAGATAGGGACAGGGAAGGAGTCTAGGGGGCAAGGAATCAGGGGGTGAGGAGGAGCTTGGGTGGAGTCATCTCACCATGTCACTGTCTCTGGACCCGAGTTGAAAGGGGGTCTTCTCTTTTCTCCCTGAGGTGCTTGGAGTCGGTTGTTCTGTAACTCTGCTAGAAGTTTGTGGCTTATAGGTCACCTTGCCCATGCCAAAATTTCCCAGTGATCTGCCCGAGGCCTCCTCACCCGCCTTTATATACCCTGCCAGGATAATGAGGCACACACCCTTCAGCTTTGTTTGGTAGCCAGTGGTAGCCTAGGGATACTTAGACATCACAAAAGACCATGTTGACCAAACTGCGGGGGAGGGGAGATGCTGGAAAAGCCAAGATGCTGTAGTGGGCGAAAGGGGAAATTTTCTTAGCAGCCCTTAAGAGTCTTCCACACTGACCTGTCACCCTTCTCATCTCTGTATGTCAATTTTTGGTGGGTCACATGTCAGGGAGGGTGTCTCCTCCAAACTTCCCCACAGCCACTCTATTAAGTGATACATTCTGTTCTTTTCCACCCTTCACCGATGCCAAGTTGTTGTTTTTTAATCTTACCTTCAATCCATCCATGATAACATGGCCATATTTAAGTCTATGCAGAGATGTGAATCATCTCATTTCCCTCCTACAAATTCCTCTACACACTTTGAAGATCATTCAGTTCTTGGATACTACCAGGGATCTTTTTTATCCCCACCTCCTTTTGCCAGTGACCGCATAGCTCTCCTCAGTTTTCTGTTTTCTAATCTGAAATCACTACCTTCAGGTTATCAAGACTTCACTGAATAAACTTGCTCTGCTGGGTATCTTAGTCTTGTTTCTTTATTTTTTTAAAGATTATTTATTATTTTATTCATGAGAGATAGAGAGAGAGGCAGAGACATAGGCAGAGGGAGAAGCAGACTCCCTGAAGGAAGCCTGATATGGGACTATATCCCAGACCCCCAGGATCACGCCCTGAGCCAAAGGCAGACCCTCAATCACGGAGCCACCCAGGCGTCCCTTGTTTCTTTATAAAAAAAAAATTTTTTTTGAGAGAGAGAAACAATGTGGGAGGGGGAAGGCAGAGGGAGAGAGAGGAGAGAAAATCTTAAGCAGGCTCCAGGCCTAGCGTAGAGCCCAACATGGGGCTTGATCTCACAACTCTGAGATCATGACCTCAGCCGAAATCCAAGAGTTGGATGCTTAACTGACTGAGACACCCAGGTGCCCCATGTGTATCCTATTCTTGTTTCAAATCTGGGGATCTTGTTTATCTCAGTAGGTGTGCTACTCAGGTTTAGGTTTTAATAGTGTAGGGGGGGATGAGGCAGATGCATAGATGCTGCAAGTTGTAATGGGTGTTTGCATGCAAAAAACTACAATCTAAAACTGATGAATACACCCAGGATGGAGCTTGACTTCACCAGAGGAATGTGTTTGTTATGTAAAAAGCTCTTCTCAATATGTATCTTCACCCACAAAACACTTTTATAACTTTATTTTACTGCTGGCACTCTTAGCATCCTAACTCCTTTCCTTCTGCAGCCTTCTGGAGAAATAGACCTTACCTTCTTGGAGGAGTACTTGTGGAATTCTTTTTTTTTTTTTTAATGAACAGCAGTAACAAGATTTCAGCTTCTAGGTGGAGAAACTTAGTGAGTGATCACTTTCAGTTCATTTATATTCTTAGGTAGACAGTCTCTCATTTGGGTTTTGTCCCTGTAGGAAAGAGGCAATAGAGTTAACCATAGGTCAGAGTGCCTCTATTAGTATCAGACAAAAGAGATTTCAGAGGAAAAATATTATCAAAGCTAAAAAGTCATTTAATAATAATAAAGCTGTCAAACAAGAGAATAAAAAATCCTAAACATTTTGCTACTAATAGAAGATCTTCAAATTACGTGAAACAAAAACCAATAGAACTGCAAGGAGAAATAGGTAAGTTCACAATCATAGTCAGAAATTTCAATACCCCTGACTCAGTAAGTGAGAAAATGAGTACATAGAAAATCAGTAAAGAGATAGAAAATTTGACCCACATTGTCAATTAAATTAACCTAATGACATTTACAGAATAAATAACATCAGAATTCACATTCAAGTGCACATGGGACATTTACCAACAAAGATAAACTATTCTGGTCAGAAAGCAAGTCTCAATAAATTCAGAAGAATTCATATCATGCAAAGTTTATTCTCTGGGCACAACAGAATTAAATTTGAAATCAATAAGGGAAATATGTCTGGATTATCTTTAAATATTTGGAAAGTAAATAATACATCTATAAGTAACTCATGAGACAAAGAAATCAAAGGGAAATTAGAATATATTTTAGACAGAATTAAAATAAAAACACACCGTTAACAGAATTTACATGATGTGCCCAAAGTGGTACTTAGAGGGAAATTTATATTACTACATGCCTATATTTGAAAAGAAGAAATGCCTCAAATCAATGACCTCAGTTTCTAGCTTAAGAATCTACAAAACTAGTGCACCTTAAACCCAAAGAAAGCAGATGAAAGAAAATAATAAAGACTAAAACAATTTCAGTGCAATAGAGAAGAGAAAGACAATAGAGAAAATCAATGAAACCAAAAGAGGATTCTTTGAGAAGGATGATAAAATTGATAAATCTTTAACCAGACAAACGAGAACAAAAGAAAAGATACAAATAACCAATATCAGGAATGAGATAGGTAGCATCACAACAGATTCTACAGATAAGATGATAAGAAAATAGTATCAACATGTATGCCAATAAATGTGATAACTTGGATTAAATGGATAAATTCTCTGAAAGACACAAGCTACCAAAGCTCACTCAAGAAAAAATACATTTCAACTACACCTAGTTTTATGCTAATGAAGTGACTCTTGGTGGGCTCTGAGATATGAAGCTATCTCAGGCTTCAGGAAAGAGGCTGGTTGCCTGAGGAACCAACTATGTGATTAGAGGATTGAAACTTTCAACCTGGCTCTTGACTTTTGGAAAGGAGTGACTGGCTGAAGATTGAATAAATCACCAATGACCAATGATCTAACAATCATGTCTAAGTAATACAGCTCCCACAAAAACCCTTAAACCAAGCTGTGAAGAGCTTCCAGGTTGACCAAAACCTCAAGATTCTGGGAGGGTGACACATTTCGAAAGGGCATGGAGGCTCTGGGTCCTTTCCTCCATACTTTGCCCTACTGCATCTCTTCCTTCTGGTTCTTTCTGAGCTGATTGCTTTATAATAAGCTAGTAATGGTATGTAAAAGAAGGAGGAGGATATAAGGAGAGTTAGAAAGAGAAGAAAATCATAAGCCAAATAGCCCTTTATATGTTAATAAAACTGAACTTGTAGTTAAAAGATATCCCAGAAAGAAAATTTGAGGTCCATGTGGCTTCACTGGTGAATTTAACCAAATGTTTAAAGAAGAATTAACACCAATGCTTCACAAACTCTTCCAAGAAATAGAAGAGGGAGCACTTCCCAACTCATTCTCTCAGGCCAGTATTACCCTGAAATCAAAGCCAAAGATATTACATGAAAATAAAACTATAGACCAATAGCCCTTATGAATATAGGCACAGAAATCTTCAACAAAATACTAGCAAAACAAGCCCAGGAACCTATAAAAGGATTATAACACATGAACAAGTGCAGTTTATCCCAAAAAGGCAACACTGGCTTAACATCCAAAAATCAATCAATGTAGTAACTCATATTAATTGATTAAAGGGAAAACACATGGTCATCTCAATAGAAACAAAAAGAGCATTTGACAAAGTTCAACATCCTTTACTGGATAATAATAATAATAATAATTATAATAATAGTAGTAGTAGAACTCAACAAACTAGGAATAGAAAGAAAGTTCCTCAACTCAATAAGAGCAATGTACAAAAACACCACAGTTAACATCATATTTAATGAGTAAAGACTGACTAGTTTTTGCTTAAGATCAGGAACAAGGTAAGAATACCCACTGTTACCACTTCTATTCAACAAGGCAATTAGGCAAGAAAAAAAATTGAAGGCACCCAGATTAGAAAGGAGAAAGTAAAATTGCCTTTATTCACAGATGACATGCTATTAAAACTAATAAATGAGTTCATCAACGTTGCAGATTACAAAGTCAATATACAAAATTCAATCAATTTTATTCCCATACAATATCAACAATCAATTGGACATTGAAATAAAAAATTAACAATAGCCTCTAAAAATAAGATAAACTGAGAGAAAAATGTAACAAAATAGGTGAATGACCTATGTATTGAAAAGTATAAAATTCAATATCCTTAAGATGCCAATCTTCCCAAATTGGTCAACAGTTTTAGTACAAGCCCAATCAAAATCTCATTACTTTTTTTTAATAGAAATTGGCAATATGATTTAAAATTTTAAATGAAAATACAAAAAAAAAAACAAAATAACTTTAGGAAAGAACAAAGTTGCAGGATAAAGAGTGTCTGGTTTTGACGTATTATAAAGTACAATAATCACAGCAATGGGATTCTGGCATAAAGATAAATAAATGGATCAATGGAACATAATAGAGAATCCAGAAATAAATCCACACATATATAGACAAGTGATTTTTGACAAAAGTGTAATTGATTGGAGCAAGTATAGTTCTAGCAACAAAGGTGGCTGGAAAAATTAATATCAATATACTAAAAAAAAACATAGAAAACTTATCATCCATACCTCCCATCACATGCAAACATCATCCCAAAGAGGACTATGGACCCAAATATAAAACCTAAAACTATAAAACTGTTATGAAAACTATAGGAGACAACAGTTATGACCTTAGGTTAGGCAGAGATTTTTAGATATGACACCAAAGTATAATCCATACAGGAACTAACTGATCAATTGTACTTTACCAAAAATAAATAAAAAAATTCTACTCTTTGGAAAGCACTGTTAAGGGAATTAAAAGACAAGCAGCAGATGGGGAAAGAATGTTTGCAAACCATATATAAGACAGAGAATTTGTACCCAAATATATGATGAATCCTCAAAGAAAATAACACAATTTTTTTTAATTGGGTAAAAGAGGGCAGCCCCGCTGGCCCAGCGGTTTAGCGCTGCCTTCGGCCTGGGGCATGATCCTGGAGACCTGGGGTCGAGTCCCGCGTCGGGCTCCCTGCATGGAGCCTGCTTCTCCCTCTGCCTGTGTCTCTGCCTCTCTCTCTCTCTCTCTCTCTCTCTCTCTCTCTCTCTCTCTCTGTGTGTGTCTCTCATGAATAAATAAATAAATCTTTAAAAACAATAATAATTGGGCAAAAGATTTGAACAGATACTTCACCAAAGACGATATATGAATAGTTAATAAGTGCATGAAAAGATGCTGAGAATCACTGGTCACTGGGGAAATGCAAATGAAAACCAAAATGACATATATCTATGTAGTTATTAAAAGGGCTAAAATCAGAAAGACTAAAATATGACTTCACCATTTCACTCCTAGGTATCTATCGAAGAGACATAAAAGCACATGGTTACACAAGGGGTTGTACACAAATGTTCATAGCAGCTTTATGTGTAATAGCCTCAAACTGTGAATTGTGCAGATGTCCATCAACACGTGTATGAATAAATGAAGTATGGCATAGTCCTACAATTAGCGCACACTATGACTGAGCAATCAAAAGAATAAACTACTGAATCTCAAAATAATTATGCTGGGTGAAAAAAGCCAGACCAAAAATTGTACATGTTGAATGACTGTATTTATGCAATATTCTAGAAAATGCAAAGTAACCTTTAGTGACAGAAAGCAGGTAGTGGTTACCTGGGCCCTGGGGGTGAACAGAGGTAGGAATGAGGGTGCAAGGAAGGTTTTAGGGTGAGGGGTAGATTCACTATCTTTATTTTGATCATGGTCTCCTGGATATACACATGTGTCAAAACTTATCAAATTAGACACTTTAAATATGTGCTGTTTGTTATCTGTCAATTATAACTCAACAAAACTATTAATAATATAATGAATATAATAATAATAAATGATAAACTTTAGAGAAAATAGATCACTCCTTCTGAGCTGGGCCCTAACCTTAGGGCTGTGTGTCTACCGTGGAATTTGTCTTACTGGCCAGGCTAATGGTGGTGGTAAGAAAAAACCCTTTTGTTCCTGGCACAGCATTAATGCTTTCATAGGTATTATTTCATTTTGGCCTTATATAGCAAACTAACGAGGAAATCTAAGAGGGTGATTGACTTGCCTAAGATCAAACACATCAAAAGAGTGAAGAGCATCAGTCTACGTCCAAAGCCAGTGGTACCCTAGTCGATGCCAACGGTGTAGCAGCATTTAAAAACCAGCCAAAGACTTCTCATATGCCAATGACTCACTTGGCAGGGCCTAGTGCAGAAAATTCAATGAAGAGTCAGGTTCCGGGCATCATTTTAACTAGCATTCACTTCATAATAACACTAGAAAAAATGAAGCCACTTTTGTTTTAGTGTGTCATAATTCTGAGAATCTCGCCAATTACCCTGACATACACAAACATCTGAAACAGGGCAATTTGACTTTTGAAATAGCTATAGTAGTTCTTCACTAATGCTAGAAGCATCTTTCTAAAAATACTTCCTTCCTCTAACTCCTGTCTTAGTTCCGTATTACTCACAGAACCTAATATTCATGATAAACCCAGGCAATGAAACCAGAATTATTTCTTACTCATACTTCATACTTGTGCACTTTACAGTTTCCCAAAGCTCTTCCTTATAATGATTGATATCTAATTCTCACAAAAGGACAGGAATTTGAATCCCATTTATCCTCTTCATACCCACCAGGATGGGCATAATCAAAAAAGACTGGCAATTAACAAATGTTGATGAGGATGTGGAGAATAGCAACTTTCACACATTGAGGGTGGGAATGTAGAAAGTTGCGTCTCTTTGAAAAAGTTTGGAAGTTCCTCAAAAAGTTAAACATTGAGTTACCACATGATCCAGTAAATCCACCTGTAGGCATATAATCAAGAGAGCCGAAAACATGACTGCACAAAACTTGTACGTGATTGTTCATAGCAGCGTTATTCATAATAGTAAAAAAAAAATAGAAACAACTCAAATGCCCATGGATGGGCATGGGTTTCATTTCGCATTGATGGAAACACCCTAAAATTGATTGTGATGATGGTCTCAAAACTATGAATATATTATCAGTACTGAACTGTACACCTTAAAAGGGTACATTTCTGCCTTCAGCTCTGTGACCTATTCTGAAGCTCCAAGTGTTCAGAGAGAACTTGGGTTAAATTCTCCTTTCCACCTTGGTCCTTTAGCCTACTTTTTAAAAAGATTTTATTTATTCATGAGAAACAGAGAGACAGAGAGGCAGAGACACAGGCTGAGGGAGAAGCAGGCTCCATGCAGGAAGTCCGATGTGGGACTCGATCCCGGGACCCCAGGATCACGCCTGGGTTGAAGGCAGAACTAAACCGCTGAGCCACCCGGGCTGCCCTAGCCTACCTTCTTTAGCCTACCTTGTCCTTCTTGGTCCTTGCTTATTCGAACCACCACTTACCGAGCACTGGCTGTGTGTGCAGCACTGTATTGGGCACTCAACATATATGTCTCCATACCTTCGCCCATAAGAAAGGGCTATTATATTTCTTCCCTCTCTTTGAAGAAACAAAACTAAGGCTCAGAGAACTTAAGAGACTGGTCCAAGGTTACACAATAATAAGAAGACCCTAGATTTGAGTCTAGGTCTGAGCCTGGACTCATTGCCATTATCATTGCAGTATCTCCTCACGTCTCCACTTCCCTCCACACATATATCGATCCTACCCACTGATTCCAGTGCCTTTCCATCTCTCACGCGTATGCAGAGCATATGCACCCCTTCCCTAAAAACTGCTTCCATCTCCCAGATTTCAGTGGCATGTGGAAGCATCAGATAATTAGATGTTCGGATTGTTCTAAAAAATCAGCCCGATTCATTTTGGCATTCCAAGTCCTATCTTGAAAAGAAGGGGAGAAAACAAAGTTTTGCTTGTATAGGATGCACTGCAGAAATGATAACTTTCAAAACATTGTTTCCTTGGAGAGAAAACGTGTTGCCCCCTTTAAAGGAGTGCCTGGTTCTGCACCTGTTTAATAGTGGCCCTAGGGAGAGTCTGATGCAGGTGGACTGCAGTGTTTCCAGAGCTGTCAAGCAGATTCTAAAATGTGGCAGGGCCACATTTCACTGGTGAAGGGGTGATGGCTTTCCTGAACCCCACTTGGGGTAGAAGTTATCCCTTACTCCTTGAATCTCCTTCCCGAACTCCCCAAACGAGGCCCATGCCTTGCTTGACTTTGTATCCTTCGCTGCGGCTGACACAGCACCTCTTTATCATACATGTGACTGCACTGCATATTGAAGTTTAGATCAAATAAAAGAGAAATCAGCTCTGTCTCAGTTTGGAAGGAAAAAATTCTCATCACTTTATAAAGGGTCAATTTCACCTCGGGAGGTTGCCCTTTTATCCTTTGAAGACATGAAAACATCGTCTAAACTTAATTCTTTTTTTAAAAAGATTTATTTATTTATTTATTTATTTATTTATTTATTTATTCATTCATTCATTCATGAGAGGCACAGAGAGAGAGAGAGGCAGAGACACAGGCAGAGGGAGAAGCAGGCTCCATGCAGGGAGCCTGACATGGGACTCGATCCTGGGTCTCCAGGATCATGCCCTGGGCTGAAGGCAGCGCTAAGCCACTGAGCCACCCGGGCTGCCCTAAACTTAATTCCCCTGAGAAATGTTGCAACAACAGTGCAGAAGGGAGACAAAAACATAGGAACAAGGGAAGGAAAGGAGGAAATTCACTCTGACCAAACCTACTCAAGCAAGGGATGACTGCTTTAGCATGAGAGGTGGGTGGCAGCAGAGAGTTGCTACATTGAGTGAATGAATCTGTGAGTATCTAGGGAACCGATGAAGCATTTTGGCCTGCAGGAGAAGCAGACACAGGCCAGTAGGAAATTAGTGTGAGGGCATTAGGGTGGGAGGGAGCTACTGAGCTCCAGAAAAGGGTAGGGATGGGGCCAGAGTAAGGGAGCTCCAGAAAGAAAGGTGCTGAAATGCCAGGCAAGTTATGCTGATAAAGGCAGGTCCTGAAAGGTGAGGGCAAGACCAGCAGCCAGACCAACTAGCAGCTGAACAAATCAAGACCATGACGCTAGGCTGCTATAGTCTTCCTGAGTAGCAGATGGGGTCACAGCACTGAGGAACCTTCCACCTCATTAGAGGCTGCCTGAATGCTCAACAGCATATGTTGGAGAGAAAATTCAGCCATCACATAGAAGGGTGCTGTAGATAACCTCCAGGGTGATCCAAACCAGGGAGTTTCTGAGTCTTTTAAAAAGGCTGGGAAGGTCAGCTGATGGAGATACTCAAATGCTAAGGATCAAGAGAGCCAGAGAGTGAAGTGATGAATGTCCAGGAGTTACAGCAACTCTCGAAAAGAACAGTGATGTCTTCGTTCCAAGTCTGGTCTCAAGAAATACTTATTGTGCATCTACTAAGTGCCAGGTACAGCTCTAGGCACCAAAGAACACAGCAGTGAATGGGGGAGACACAAACAGAGCTGGCATTCCTTAAAGAGTAAATGCGCATTCATCTCCCTATAAGGTCAGCCCTTCAGAGTGTACTGTACAAGTGCTCTTGGGGTGTTTCTTTGGGACTTGTCATTTTGTAAGTGTGTCCCATTTTCCAAGGTTTTACCCTTTGCTTGTTACACCTGGGGTTCATAGAGCCTGCCACCTTTCTAAGGCTGACATAGTGGTAGGTTACTGAAAACACATAAGGTACTTGGAACCTTGCTCATGGTACGAGTATTTGTTGAATTCAATGAAAAAAAAAGTAATAGCACAAATAGTAATATTACTTTGTACTCACATTTTTCAGGTCAAACAGGGTAGGATGGTTTGGGCTTCAGACCATACCAAGACTTACAGAAGAAAACTAATTTAATGTTTTTCACTGAAGCATAGTTAACACACAATGTTATATTAGCTTCAGGTGTCCCATGTAGTGATTTGACAAGTCTATACATTACGCTCTGCTCACCACAAGTGCAGCTGCCATCTGTCATCACACAACGAAAGGTATTTAATTTTTTAAAGTAGTTTATAAAGTTCAATACGGAGTGAAACTGGAGTGAGTAGGTAACATTTTGGTTTTTTTATTTCATAAAAAGAATAATTGGACCAATATTTCATTACACAGTTTCAAATGTACTGAAAAAAATAGCTATCACTGATTTCTGAAGTGTCGAGTACAAAAGAACTGTCAGCTTTCTGAGTGTGGTTCTGTATCAGACACCAACTTTACTTATCATAAAAATCTCTTTTAAAATGGAGAGAGTGGAAAATATTCCTTTATTTTCTCTATTATTCTATTAACACTTCTGCAAAGAATAGCATTGATTAAAAAAAAAAGAGATATTAGGAAGAAGCTCAGCTAATAGTACAGACTGCCTGAATGTAACCCCAAAGAAAACATTCATCATAGCCAAAGTCAACATAAGTCTGGGAGAGATGAAAATTTCATTGCTTATATTAGCACTCAAAATTTCTAATACTGTTGGTCTAAAGGTGACTACTTTGCAGAGCAGTAACCATGTTACCAAAAAAAAAAAAAAAAATCATTATCACCTCCACCTCTCTTCTTGAAGCAGGTGGGAATGGCACTAAAAGCCTGTAAATGTAATAATGTAAATGCTTAGGAAGAGAGATGTAGAAGTATGTCTTTGAACAGCAAGGCTACCTCATCAGACATGAGACTTCTGTTTCCATAGGCCACATATTGCGAGATTCCCAGCTGGCTGGGACCTTGGACATCAGCGACCTAGCTCGACACCCTCAATCGCTCAAAAGGATAGTCCATCAACACAGCAACAAAATTGGCCCTTCCAGTTGAACAAATTCTACTTTTAAAAAAAAAAGATTTATTTATTTATTCATGAGAAACACAGAGAGAGAGGCAGAGACATAGGCAGAGGGAGAAGCAGGCTCCTCACAGGGAGCATGATGTGGGACTCAATCCCCGAACTGGGATCACACCCTGAGCCAAAGGCAGACACTCAACTGCTGAGCCACCCAGGCATCCCCAAATTCTACTGGTATATGAACCCAAACATCTGGATACAAAAAAGGTGATTTCCTCTGACAGCTGACTGACTTATTTACAGGCCCATACCAGGTTCTTGTTCCTCATCCCAGTGACCAGGCCACTCCTGGCAGGTCCTGAATCGTGAGAGACTTACACTAAAGAGTCAAATGTTATGTCAAGGCCCACAAATAGGTCTCTGTATGCATCTGCGTATTACCCCAGCCATGGATGTTAGAGGTGTAACGGCCAGATTCTGAGTGCTGGCAACCCAATTTCCCAGCATACTTTGAAGTCTGCACCTTCTTGACCCATAACTGCCACAATGTGGCAGAGGCATGCATTAAACAGCAAATTCTAGGTATAAATATAGAATGAGGAAGTTAAGCTAAGGGATGTTGCTTTAATACAATTCTTTCAATGATGTTTCTCCATACTTACAGATGCAAGTGAGGAAACTGACAGAAGTTTGACATTTTCTTGTTTGACTTTAACACGGACTCATCGCAATGATGATAAGGTTAATGCATCCAGAGAGATGAAATGCTGGAGACATTTTAAAAAACATTGACACCATGTCAGTGTCTTAAGTTGTTAGCATTCTTAAAAAACAAAGGGTGTGGTTGCAAACAAACTAAATAATGAGCAATAACATAATACAGTGCATGAACTGCAACATAACTATCTTTACTTTATTACCCATGGTTCATTGAAAGAAAAGAAATCCCATAATTCAATTCTTTCTAAATGTGGAAACCAAGGCCCAGAGAGAAGAAAGAACTTGCCTAGGTCTGTAGCAGAGATGAGCCTGGAACCCAGACCTTCCTGGGCACTAAGCCAACACTTGTAAATCATGCTGCATCTATAAGTTGGCGAGAAGCACCTTCTCTTATTAAGGGTGCATGGATTCTGGAGCATGGCTCATCAAAATTTATAGAGCCATCAATGTCTGCAATAAAAAGCTCAGCCAGATTTCCTTTCTTTTACTTTTGTTTTTTGCTAGATTTCCTTTTTAATGAAAGTATTAAAAGCACCATTTGAGAGAACATTGTTTATTTGCAGTATCTCCTCCTGTTAAGCTTGATTTAGTGTTTAAGCAGAGAAATCTAATCTCATATAAATCTCAACAGTAAATAATACAGGTTTCAAATCAGATAAAGTGTGAATTCAACTTCCAGATTTGTGTTCCTTTCTCTAATTGACAATGCGGCTCTTTGCTGTCATTCACACAGGAGATACTGCGTCTCACCTGTAATCAGATGAACTCTTTGAATTAAAATACTGCTCAATTCAAAAAAAATAAAATAAAATACTGCTCAGTTCTCCCCTGCTTTGAAGTTTGTTTTAGACAATCAGAATCCACAAGTTTCTTAAATTCAAGCAGACATTCATTATTGTTGGCTGAATTGTTTTTTTTTTTATTATTTCTATGTGGAGGTAGAAGAAATCTAGAGTTTTTTTTTTTTTTTTGGAATCTAGAGTTTTGAAGTCCTAATTATAACCAAACTTTACATATTGAAATTTGAAACACTTAAAGACAATATTAGATATTTGAATGCCATGTGGCATATACTCAAAGCTTGTCTGATTTCCCATGGGCTAATACAGAAAGCAGAATTTCAATCATTTGCTCATTCTGACTTCTGGTTTCCACATCAGCAAAACATGTTCTGATTGCCCATTTTTGAGCAGGGAACTGTTGTAGATGCAGAGATGAGATGTGGAGTAGGAGAGAGAGAGGTGGGAAGGAGTGGCCAGATATAGAGATGGATGACTGAACCTTGTCGCTATCCTCCCATCAGTGGTCTAGAAAGAGTATTAAGACAGGGACATATACATAATTCAGGAGGGTCAATGGAGGGAAGAAGTGTTCCAGGGAAGTTTCAGGAGTGCCTCCAAGAGGGAGGGGATGGGAACTTGGCCTTGAAGAATAGGAGAATTTCAATCGGTATCCCTGAGGGGCTAGGAGGAGCAAGAGAGTATTCCAGGTAGGAAGAAAAGCAACAACAATGGCACAGAGGTGGGAAAGGGCAGATGAAATCGGGGACGGAACGGAAACAAGCCCATACACTCTAACTGCTTGGTAGGGCTCATGTATGCAGCAAAACCATATGGCTGCCTAATTAGAGACACTCATTTCAATGCTCTTGTGGCATTAAGTTAAGCTACAGGCAGCTCACAGTCCAAGGCTTTTTGGAACTGTAATCCATATAATGACAATGGCTTGTGGACTATTGTCTGGCTAGGCCCCACTGGAAGCTTGTATCAAAGCTAATAATGAGAACTGGGAGCTCCAAAGACCCAGGACAGATGTAAAGCCTTCCTCTGTGTCTGACAAGTTACCAGAGTTCTTGTGTTTGCTTGGAACTTAGCAAAATCAAGACAGAGCAGGAAAGTGGAAGCCAGGGCAGGCTGTTTCTTTTTTGATGGACCTCCTAACAGCTCTGAGGGAGTCCACAAACTGCAAGCCTCTAAAATAGCATTGACTGATTTCAGAATGTACAAAGATAGAATCTGGAAGTCTGAGGCTGGGAGCTGTAATTCTTTACAGCTGGTCTCTAAACAAAAACCTACAGATGCAAACTGGACCAAACTATTTAGAAAAATCAAGAACTCTTTGGCTAAATTTGTACAATAGGCAAAAATTTTAAGAATCCTTCCAGGAATTTCCATTTTCCATTTCCCACTGGGGCACAGTTCAAAGCTGCCCCTTGATACTCGTGGAACACAGCTACAAACCCCACAGCAAGAAGGAAAAGACCGAAAAAACATTCATCCCATCTATATGGCCACGCTTTGTATGACTTTATTCCACGTGCTGTTTCCTCGCTAAAATAATCAGCGTCTCTGATGATCACACATTATGCATTTGACAGTACTGAAAGTGGACACCAGTTTCAGGTACTAGTACATCCAATGAAAATAAAGGTACTTTATGACAAACCTAGGAGCAGAAACTTCATTCACAAAAGGTAATTGCTTTTCCCTACCACAAGCACTGCCTTATGTTCGTTGACTCACTTATTTTTTTTTGACTCACTTATTTTAATTCAAATAATGTATGGTCCACCCCAGCAACCTGAAAAATGGTTCATATAACATTTTAACTCAGATTTACTGAAGTACAATTTTTAAAAAATATTTTATTCATGAGAGACAGAGAGAGGCAGAGACACAGGCAGAGGGAGAAGCAGGCTCCATGCAAGGAGCCCGATGTGGGACTTGATCCCAGGACTCCACGATCATGCCCTGGGCCGGAGGCAGTCGCTCAACCGCTGAGCCATCCAGGCATCCCTACTGAAGTAGAATTTGTATACTATTCACCCTTTTGAGTGTATAGTTCTATGAGATTTGACGAACACATGAAATGGTGTCTCTGTCACTACCATCAACATATAAAACGTTTCCAATACCCCTAAAAATTCCTTGAGCCCCTGCATAGTCAATCCCTTCTGACATCTCTATTTCTTGACAACTATTGATCTGTTTTCTGTGCCTTCAGTTCTGTTTCTTGCCGAATGTTAGGTAAACGGAATCATACAGCATGTAGCCATTTGAGTCTGGCTTCTCTCACTTAGCATAATGTATTTAAGATTCCTTAATGTCATTATGTACATCAATAATTTATTCCTTTTTATTGCTATGTAGTATTCCATTGTACGGATGTACCACAAAGTATTTATCCTTTCATTTGTTGAGGCCATTTGAGTTGTTTCCAGTTTTGAAAGTTATGGATAAAATTTTTACAGACATTCACACCCAGGGCTTTGTGTGAACATAAGATATCTAAAGCTCAGTATCTCTAAAATTAAATTATTGATCTTTTTCTCCAACCTGCCCACCAATGACTTTCCCTTTCTCATTAGATGGCAATTTCATCCTTCAAGTTGGTCATGCCAGAAACAACTGCAGGCATTAAACTTGTCACTTCTGAAAATAAAATAAAATAAACTTGTCACTTCTGGGATGCCTGGGTGGCTCAGCAGTTGAGCACCTGCCGTCAGCTCAGGGTATGATCCTGGAGTCCCTAGATCAAGTCCCACATCAGGCTTCCTGCATGGAGCCTGCTTCTCCCTCTGCCTATGTCTCTGCCTCTCTCTCTCTCTGTGTGTGTCTCTCATGAAGAAATGAATTAAAAAAAATCTTTTAAAAAATAAACTTGTCACTTCTCTCATGCCACAACAATCTGTCAGTATATTGTGATGGCTCTACCTTAAGAATATATCCAGAATTCTACTACTTTTCACCACCTCCACTGCTACCACCTGGTCCAATCAACTGTTATCCCCTACCTGGATTACTGCATTAGCCTCCTAAATGGCAGCCCCTCTTTGGCCCTTGACCCCTATAGTATAGTCTCAACACAGCAACCAAAAAGCTCTTTCTAACATGCTAAGTCAGATCGTGTCACTCCTTTGCTTCCCATTTCACTCAGGGGAAAATGCTAAATCCTTAAAATGCCCTGTAAGGCCCTGTACCATCAGGTCCCTTTCCCTGCCACCTGTCTGATCTTCTGCTACTTACCTAGCCACATTGGTCTCTTTGCTGTTCTTCAAATACGTGTACCTCGCTCCTGCCTCAGGGCCTTTGCACTGACGGTTCCCTCTTCCTTGAATGTTCCTTCTCTAGAGTTTCATAAAGTTAACTCCCTCACCTCCTTCAAGTCTTTGCTTAAGTGTCATTTTCTCAATAAGGCCTGTCCAGACCATTCTGTTTAATGTAACATCCTGCCCCAACCTCACATACACATCCCACATACACATACACTGTACTCTTGATCCACCCTACCTTGCTCTACTTTTTCATTTTTGTAAACGTTTATCACTTTCCAATATACTATTGTTACATTCATGTATGAATCACGTTTAGTATCTGTATTCCTCTACTAGAATGTGAGTTTTATAAGGGACGGACCTTTGCTTTATCACTAAGATATTTCAATCACCTAACACCTCCTGGCACAAAACAGGCACTCAACAAATATCTGCTGAGAGATGGACTAAAAGAACTTATGTAAGAATAATCCTCTGTGTGCAGTTTCCTAATACCCAATGCCAAGCTGGTCTTTTTTTTAAAAGAAATGTGGTTTTTAAAAAGACTTTATTTGAAAGAGAGAGAGAGAGAGAGAGAGAGAGAGAGAGAGAGAGAATGAGCAGAGGAGGGGCAGAGGGAGAAGCAGATTCCTTGCTGAGCAGGGAGCTCAACAAGGGGCTTGATCCCAGGACCCTGAGATCATGACCTGAGCAAAAGGCAAATACCCAACTCACTGAACCACCCAGGTGCCTCTCCAAGCTTGTCTTTTTAAAGGTCCTCATGAGCTGCAGCAGCCTAGATGTCGTGTGCAATTTGGAGAGTTGGGGAAAGGCACTGCCAAGAATCCAAGCCTGGAATTTCAGAGAAGTCTTTTGAGTGTCATGGTGCCTGGGACATTTGGCCGATTTATATCAAGGTTTAGCCTCCATGCGGCAAACAGCAGCTATCTTTAGTATCAGCAACTTTTTTTGGACTGCAACATCAAATGTGTTCCAAGAAGTAATTGCGAAAGAGGAAAACTGCTCAGCATGTACAGTGCCTCTGAGGCGACAAGGGAAATACCACACTGAACCTAGAACTCAAAAATAACCAACCACTTAGGATAACCACTTAGGTTGGACTAATATAACTGATATATTAGTTGACATGGCAAAAATATGGGGAACTTTCCACCACACTGAATGAACACTCCTGAACATCTGCCAGTTAATTATAAAAGTGTTCTTTTCAAGAAAAATTGACTCATGTGGTTGGTACTGCTTTCTGATAAATACTGGGATGTTCTTAAAATTGCTGCCCCAAAAGCACAGACTTTGGATCACATAATCAATTAGTATTGGTTGAGTGAACAAATGAAACTTAGGATCATGGAATTTAGTATATGAAGTGGAAATAGCACTGGATTTGGGGAGACGGTACCTGAATTTGAATCCAAATACTACTACTTGGGACGCCTTGGTGGCTCAGCGGTTGGGCATCTGCCTTCAGCTCAGGGCATGATCCCAGGATCCGGGATCGAGTCCCACATCAGGCTCCATACAGGAGCCTGCTTCTCCCTCTGCCTGTGTCTCTGCCTCTCTCTCTCTGTCTCGAATGAATGAATTAATGAATGAATGAATAAATAAATACTACTTATTAGCCTTGTGATATCAAAACTCTGAGATTCAGTTTCATCACCTATAAAATAGAATAATGGTTGTTGCCCTGATTACCATGTAGAGTTATGAGGAAGAGGAATAAATAACAAAATGGATATGAGAGCTATTTGTAAATTGCGAAGCATGGGACAGGTATATTACTATGCATTTTAGAGCTGAAGGGTCATCTAAAGCAATCATCTTTTTACATTTTATTTTATTTATATTTTATTTATTTATTCATGACAGACACAGAGAGAGAGGCAGAGACACAGGCAGAGGGAGAAGCAGGCTCCATGCAGGGAGTCTGATGTGGGACTTGATTCAGGGACTCCAGGATCACGCCCAGAGCCAAAGGGAGATGTTCAACCACTGAGCCACCCAGGCATTCCAGCAATCCTCTTTTTTTTTAGATTATTTATTTATTTATTTATTTATGAGAGAGAGAGAGAGAGAGAGAGAGAGAGAGAAGCAGGCTCCATGCAGGGAGCCCGACGCAGGACTCGATCCCGAGTCTCCAGGTTCACGCCCTGGGCCCAAGGAGGCACTAAACCACTGAGCCACCCGGGTTGCCCAGCAATCCTCTTTTTAAACAGAGAGATCCTGAGGCTCATAGAGGGACAAATGCATGATCAATGAGGCAATGGTATTGCAGGGTCTACAAACCAGGCCTCTTGACTCACAACCCAGTTCTCTTTCCATTATATCACAACTATTTTATGTTTCTCTGAAAGTGAGGAAGGATGCCAAGAGTCTGAGGAGACCAAGGAAGCTGGAGTTAGCTGGGACACAGTACCAAAAGGAAATAACTGCACAAAGAGAAAATTAGAGATTCACAGAGTACTCCCCTCAAGTATTCAGGTGAGTACTGATCAGCACATGCATATTAGAAAGCTAGCCACGGCTAGAGAAAGAACTTCTCCCCAAATTCTAGGAGTTCTTGGAGTTCTCACAGAGCTGGGAATAGAGACAGTTCTCACAAGCCACACTGGAATCCTCATGGCTCACAAGGCATAGGGTATTCAAAAGGGTCTTGGCTCAGTGGTAGGAAACAACTATAGAACAAATGCTGCTCTGTTTCCTTCTAAAGTTTTAAAGAAAGTCAAGAAAAGATCAAACTATTCCAAGTAACCTAATTACATACCAGAAAAAAAGTTCAAGAAGAATGTAAAAACACCAAGCACAATTGACAAAATGCAACCCAAATCCAGCAACATACATATATATGCAATGATCAAATGGGATTTATCCCAGGAATGCAAAGTTGGTTCAACATCTGAAAATCAATTAATGTAATGTCATATCAATAAAATGAAAAACCAAAAATCACATGATAATCTCAATAGATGTAGAAAAGCATTGGACAAAACCCAACACTCTTTCATGATAAAAACACTCAACAAACTTGTAACAGAAGGAGACTACTATATATGTTGGCAAATTGAACTCCAATAAAAAAAAATACAAAAAATAAAAAATAAAAATGAAAAAAAATGTGTGACCAAAAAAAAAAAAAAAAAAAAAAACAGAAGGAAACTTCATCAACTCAATAAATGGCATCTATAAACAACCAAGAGCTGAGAAGAAAAGGTATAGACAGGGAGAAGACATTTGCAAAGGTATATCGACATTTGCAAAGGTATATCTGATAAAGGACTGTTACTAAAATTATACTCCCCCCCCCCCAAAAAAAAAACCCTCTTAAAACTCAGCAATAAGTTATGCCTGGGTGGCTCAACGGTTGAGCGTCTGCCTTCAGCTCAGGGCATGATCCCAGGATCTTGGATTGAGTCCCATATTGGACTCCCTAGAGGGAGCCTGCTTCTCCCTCTGCCTGCGTCTCTGCCTCTCTCTCTCTCTCTCTCTCTCTCTCTTTCTTTCTGTGTGCCTCTCATGAATAAATAAATCTTTAAAAAAAAACAAACAAAAAACTCAGCAATAAGAAAACAAACAGCCCAATTAAAAAATGGGACAAAGGCCCTAACAGACAACTCACCAAAGAAGATATACAGACAGCAAATAAGTATATGAAAAGATGCTCCAAATCACATGTCATTACAGAATTGCAAATTAAAACAAGAATGAGATACCACTACACACCTATTAAAATGGCCAAAATCCAGAGCGCTGACTACACCAAATGTTGGGGAGGATGTGGAGCTAAAGGAACTCTCATGTCTCTGGCGGGAAGGCAAAATGGTAGAGCCAGTTTGGAAGAAAGTTTGGCATTTTCTTACAAAACTAAACACCATATCATTCAGCAATCACACTCTTGGTAATTACCCAAAGGAGACGAAAACCTATGTCCACACAAAAACCATCACAGGGATGTCTATAGCAGCTTTATTTACAATCAGGCAAAATGTGGAAGCAACCCAGATGTTCCTCAATAGGTAAATGGATAAACAAACTAGGGCACATCCCAACAATGGTGCAATGGAATATTATTTAGCACTAAAAAGAAGTAAGCTATCAAGCTATTAAAAGACATGGAGAAAGCGTCAGTGCACATTGTTAAAGAAGCCAATCTGAAAAGGATATGTTCTGGGAGAGGCAAAACAATGGAGACAGTAAAAAGATCAGTGGTTGCCAGAAGTTCAGGGTCAGGTGGGATTAACAGGTGGCATACAGGGGGTTTTTAGGGCAGTGAAATTATTCTGTATGATACTGTAGTGGTGAATATATATCATTGTATGTTTGTCAAAACTCATAGAATGTACAACTCAAAGAGTGAACCCTAATGTAACCTATAGACTTTAGTTAATAATAATTAATTATTGGCTCACCAATCATAAAACTGTAACACACTAATGCAAGGTGTTAATAATAGGGGAATCTGTATGGTGAGGAGAGGTTGGGGCCCAGAGAGAAACTCTCTATACTTTCTACTCAATTTTTCTATAGACCTAAATCTACTCCAAAAAATAAAGTCTATTAACTTTTAAAAACACCACTTATAGTATTACAAAAAACAAAACTCTTTAGTCATAAATCTAACAAATTATACACAAGCCTTTTGTGGAGAAAATTGTAAAACTTTATTGAAAAACTCCCTTCAAATATGGAAATAATGGAGAAATGTATCATGACCTTGTGTAAGAAGATTCATTAACTTAAAAATATCAATTATCAGGTGGAGGAATGGGCAAAATGAGTGAAGTCGAGTGAGAGATATAGACTTCTAGGTATAGAATGAATAAATCATGGGGAAAAAGGCACAGCATAAGGAACAGAATAAAGTTAATGGTATTATAGTAGCATAGTATGGTGACAGATGGTAGTTACACTTGTGGGGGGTATAGCATAATGTATAAATTTGTCAAATCATTATGTTGCACATGTGAAACTAATCTAACATTGTGTGTCAGCTATACTTCAATAAAAATATAAAATTGATTCCCATATGTCAAATGCAATTCTAATAAATTTCCCAATTTTTTTGTGGAAAACAAGCTAATTCCAAAAAATGCTAAAAAATCAGAGGGCGGAAAAAAAAAAATCAGAGGGCGGGGATCCCTGGGTGGCTCAGCAGTTCAGCACCTGCCTTCAGTTCAGGGCATGGTCCTGGAGTCCCGGGATTGAGTCCCACGTCGGGCTCCCTGTGTGGAGTCTGCTTCTCCCTCTGCCTGTGTCTCTGCCACTCTCTCTCTGTGTCTCTCATGAATAAATAAATAAAATCTTTAAAAAAAAAATCAAAGGGCCAAAAGCAGCCAAGATATTGCAAAAGAATGATCCAGATGGGAGGATAAACTGCCAGATATCAAGATTTTTTAATATTTATAGTGATCAACAGAAATGATGTGCTATAAATGCTGTGTGTGTATGATTCACCTCTGATAATAATTAAGGAATAATTAAGGGGTTGTATGATAAGAAATTTGCTACGATGTTACACTGATGCCTGAAATAATTTTGTTTCTTTCACATTACATCTTCCTAACAAAAATAATTTAATAGAAAAACTATAGTAATTAAGACCATGTGGTTTTAGTGCAAGGGTAGATAAACAGTCCATTGGAATAGGATGGAGTCTGGAAATAAGTACACACATACACAGCATCTCGATTGATGACAGAGAAGTAATTACAGATCATTGAAGAGGATGGACTATATAATACAAATGATTCTGGGACAGAAGTTTATCTAAAAAAAAAAGAAGAAAAGAAAGAAATCCCTATTTTGCACCATATGAAAATCACTTGTATTTGTATTGAAGATTGTTCTTGGACTTAAATGTAAATATGAAACTATAAGATGTTTAAAAGACCACACAGGAGTACAGCTTTATGACCTCAGATTAGAGAAGCAAGCAAAAACCGCTAAAGAAAATGATGATCTTCTTTTCACTAAAAATCCCTACTGAAAGTAACAAAGACAAACCACATGCTGGAATGAGATACTTAAGTATATAAAGCTAATAAAAAATTAATATAGGCAATATATAAAAAACTTTCTAAAAATCAGTAAGAAATTATCACCTAATCTAAAAACTGGACAAAAGACACATTTTGAAGAAAATGTTTATAATGAATATAAACATTAGATCATTTTAATAAAGAAAACGTAAATTAAAACTAAATGAGATATATTTCAGACCTACGAAATTGGCAAAGGCCAAAAAAATTAGAGAATATTTGTTGACAAAATATGGAGCAACAGGAACTTGCACCTACAACTGCTAGAAATGTAACAACTATTTTGGAAATGTTGGGCATTACCTGCTGGAATTGGCATGGCCTTACCCTATAACCTAGCAATTATATTCCTTGGTTTGGAGAAACTTTTTCATAAATGCATCTAGAGGCATATAAAAATAGTCATTGTAGTATTTGAAATGGGCAGAAACCTGACAGAATTACCCAAGTATCTATTAATAGTAGGATACACTGTGGTATATTTCTACAGTGGGACAGTATGCAGCAGGAAAAATGAATGAATCATACTTATGTGCATCTTACAAAGCTGAATCTTAGGGACATAATAAGTGAAAGAAGTAAGTCACAAGAGAAAACATGGAGAAAACATGTGCTATGATTCCATTTATGTAAGGAACAGGCAACACTAAACAATACACAGTGAGGATACATGAACAGTAAAATTATAATAAAAAGCAGGTGAATGTTTAATTTAACATTAATGACAGTGTTTGCCTGTAATCTACAGGATTAAAAATGATGTGATCAAGTAAAGGTTTCCAAGAGGCTTCTAAGGTACTAGTTAGGTGTTCATTTTATAATTTTAAACTGTACATGAACAATTTATATATTCTTCTCTATGCATTATATACTTCATAAAATATTTTTAAGGGTAAAGAGTTAAAAATAAGCACAATAGTTTGAAGAATAAAAACAAAGTGAGGGGACTCCGACTAATGGAACAAAATAGATAGTCTGAGGGAAATGAAAAAAGTACATTTTACCAAACATCATACCAAAAATCTTTGTCAATTTTCAGGTAAAGAAGTCAACGTGAAAACAAAATTTTTAAAATCTTAAGAAGAAATTTAAAAAGATTTATTTATTCATGAGAGACACAGACTGAGAGAGAGAGAGGCAGAGACATAGGTGGAAGGAGAAACAGGCTCCACGCAGGGAGCCTGATGAGGGATTCAATCCCGGATCCCGGGATCACGACCTGAGCCGAAGGCAGATGCTCAACCGCTGAGCCACCCAGGAGTCCCTTAAGAAGAAAAAAATTTATTTACTTATTTTTTATTTTTATATTTTTAACACCCAGTGCTCATCCCATCAAGTGCCCCCCTCAGTGCCCATCACCCAGTCACCCCCACCCCCCGCCCACCTCCCTTTCCACCACCCCTAGTTCGTTTCCCAGAGTTAAGAGTCTCTCATGTTCTGTCTCCCTTTCTGATATTTCCCACTCATTTTTCTTCCTTTCCCCCTTATTCCCTTTCACTATTTTTTATATTCCCCAAATGAATGAGACCATATAATGTTTGTCCTTCTCTGATTGACTTATTTCACTCAGAAGAAAATTTTTAAGATCATTTGTATAACTTCTGGGTAAGGAAGAATTAAATAAGTGAGACTCAGAAAGTATAACTTGTAAAAAGAAGATTGATAATTTTCATTACATGAAAATTAAAAATTTCTCTGCATCAAGAGTCATTGGGAAAAAATAAATATAAAGCAATATCATAGACGAAATATTTGGAACCCTTATTCCTAACAAAGGAGTAGAATATGTAAAGGATATATTAAAAACTCTTATTAATCAATACCTAAAAACCAAATACATTCTAAAAATGTGCAAAAAAATAGAAACAGGAAATTCAGAGAAGAGAGAACATGAATAAACTCATGAAAATATGTTCAACTCCACTGGTAATCAGGGAAATGCAAATTTAAACCATCCCTTAGGGCAGCCCTGGGTGGCTCAGAGGTTTAGCATCCCCTTCAGCCCAGGGCGTGATTCTGGAGACCTGGGATCAAGTTCTGCGTTGGGCTCCCTGCATGGAGCCTGCTTCTTCCTCTGCCTGTGTCTCTGTCTCTCTCCCTCATTCTGTGTCTCTCATGAATAAATAAATAAAAATTTTTAAAAAATAAAAAATAAAAAAATAAACCATCCTTTAGATTGGTAAAATTTTTAAAGGCTGATAACCCCAAATTTTGAATCAGATATGAGAAACTCCCAAACACTGTTGCCGATTCTTTAAATTGTTATGACCACTTTGGAGAGTAATTTGCAAATATTGAGTAAGGTTAAAAATGGGCATACTCTATGATCCAGAAATTACCCTGTTAGATTATATACCCTAGATTCTGGTTCCTGAGAGCCTTTAAGGGCATCTACTAGATCAACTTTTTTCATAATAACACTAACACATGATTTGTTTTTTATCTCATGAGTGTACAGTGGAGTTTTCAAGAGTCTACATGATATATCATATGACAACAGATCGAATGGAGAAATTGGTGGGAAAATCCAAACGTTACAGAGATTTGCAAAGATATAAAACAATAGCACTCTTATAAAGTTTCTTTTTGTTTTGTAAAATAACAGGTTTTCATTTTTATAAAAATGTTACTTCTGGGATGCCTGGGTGGCTCAGTGGTTGAGCATCTGCCTTTGGCTCAGGGTGTGATCCCGGGGTCCAGGATCGGGTCCCACATCAGGCTCCCTGCATGGAGCCTGCTTCTCTCTCTGCCTGTGTCTCTGCCTCTCTCTCTCTTCTCTCTCTCTCTGTGTTTCTCATGAATAAATAAATAAAATTTTTTAAAAAAATGTTACTTCTACATGAACAAAGAATTATTTAAATTATCTCATCCTTAATTTCTATTTCTCTTAAATAACATTAGCTATATAACCCACATAAACAAGAGCTCTTTGGGGTCCTCAATAATCCATGAGTCTCCATCTCGACTCATTTACCAATGTTTGCTAAGCATCTTCTAGTGCCAGGCTCTAGAATGGGCTCTTTATGGCATACGGGGACACAAGGTACCCCAGCTCCACCTTCTTCGAGGCTCTGGCTGAATCTAGTTGATTCCTCCATAGACAAGTGACCCCAAAGAAGCCTCAGGGTTATTTTATCCATAGCACTAAAAGCCTCAGCTACTTTCCTCCCACCCCTGAAACGTTGCAATTTTCTAGTTGTTCCACTATCATGTTACCAGTGTGGTCATCTACCAACCTCAGGGCCCAGAGCCTGGGAAGATTCCAGTGGCATCTGTGCTTCTAGTTTCAGTCATGTAAGTTGCCAGGTCATAAGAAAAAAATGGTAACAGACCACATCTGGGCTCATATTTAATTGCCCGCCGAGTTCAACTAGTTACCACCACAGATTCTTTAATTTGAATGTTGTTCCCTCTTAGCCATATTACCCACTTATTCTGGGATTTTAAAAGTGGCCCCAGAGAGCTACAGTTATTAAGAATATGGCACTCTTCACAAATACCAATATAATACCACTGTTCAACTCATCTGAGCACAGGGGCATTATTGGCAACTGACAGGCTGCCTGATATACTCAGAGCTTTCTTAAATTCCACAAATTTTTGACTCTCCATATTTTTTTGAAGGTCACCTGTGTGCCAGGCACTGGGAGATCTACTCTATCCAAATACATATCAAATACATCAGTGTTATTTTCTTCACCTAATCCTTGTAACAGCCCTGATGGTTAATGATATCATCTTTTTACAGACCCAGCACATACATGCATTTCAGTGCTAAGGCTTCTTGGTTGCTGGTGCCTTTTGAAAAATGGAGAACAGTGGTAACAATTCAAGAGGGGCCTGCTCTCATGGGCTTTGTGAACTGTCCATTCACGGAGGGGATATCTCTCCATGGGTTCTCTATCTATCCATCATCTATCTATAATGTATCTACCTTTACCTATCAATCTATCAGTGTGTTTTGATACACACATGTAGATCTCTCTATATATATAAATACTTATGTATGTTGTTCCCTCATTTGATATTCCCAAGAATGGTTATTATACCCATCTTACAGACAAGGGAGGGATAAGAGGCAAAAACTTTTGGTTAAGTCACTTGTCCAAAGTCATAGAGCTCCTAAGTGGTGGGCCACGGCTTCCTGCTCAGTATTTTTTTTTTGTTAATTTTTTTTTACTTATTTATTCATGAGAGACACACACACAGAGAGAGAGGCAGAGATGCAGGCAGAGGGAGAAGCAGTCTTCATGCAGGGAGCCTGATGTGGGATTCGATCCTGGGTCTCTAGGATCAGGCCCTGGGCTGAAGGCAGGCGCTAAACCATTGCCTGCTCAGTCTTATATGACTTCCATGAGCTTTCTTGACACAGTCCTCCAACCCCATCCTGTAGCCTTCTCTGACTCCTCAGTAGCCATCTCCCTTACATGGCCCTAATTCAAAGAAACCCAGAGTAAAAAAAAAAGTAACAGAGTGGACAGCTTCCTTAGAGCCTACTCAAATTTGCCATGGATCCTACTCCCAAGCTTTCAAGATTCACAGGGAAAATCTGCTCCCTCTACCACATGACAGCTCTTCTGAAATGGCTCCTGCACACTGTTTTTTGCCATTAACTAGCTGTGTTACCTTGACTGTTACTCCCTTCTGAGCCTTGGTTTCCTCGCCTGTTGATCGAAAAAAAAATGAATTAATAATCTGAGTCACGTTTTAGCTCTGAGATTCTATAATTTTAGACACAAAAGAAGTCAGGTCTTCTTAGTGAAAACCAAAGTACTCTGATTTGAATTTCCAAGACTAGAGAGCACACTTGTGGATTAGCTGATCTGTAGAAAGCACAGACACTTGACAGAACATAACTTCTTGAAAAGCTAAAAACCAAAGCAGCCCAATCCTCCACCACTTGAGCAAGGTTGCAACACAGCAAAGCAAAACAACAAGCCCAATTCAGCTGCCACTCGTCTCCAACCAGACTCATGAATATCATTTGCCAAGTGGCTTCACACGACCCCTTACAAGCAAAGTACTGCTAGTGGGAGGGAATGAAACAAGTATTGACCTGGAAAGTAAACTAAGTTCAGATCTCAGTCCAGCCACTTTTGGGCTGTTTCACTGCCCTGAGCTTCAGCTTCCACCTCTATAAAGTGGGATAATAATTCCTGCCTTGTGTGGCCTTCAATGGATTGTTGTGCAGTGTTTTAGTGGCTGTCAAAATGCCTTAAAAAACTTTAATGCGGTAATGTGAATTTAATCTGATTAATTCCTTGAGAACAAGAGCTAAGGTATCACCGGGCCCAAGGATTTACAGAATTCATTATGGCCAGCTAGACAGGGAGGTACCAGTCACGAATCAATTTTCCCCTATAAGTGTTTTTGATAAAAGCCAAACAATGGAATCTTCCTAAAAGAATACAAAGAGCTAATAACTGAGGCCAACACTTGATTTAAGAATAGGATTCAGTTTGATCATGATCACAAATGATGCACTTACCTTATGTGCCCAGAACGAGAGGAGAGTGCCCATAAGCCCAGCCAATCTTGATGGCTCCTGGAAGGGCCAGGTCTTTCTGTCGTTGACTGCTCAATGGCAAACAGTGGTAACGTGCTTTGTGGGTAGAAAATAGCTATCTCCAATGGAGAGGAGAGTGGCAGTATCCAGCCTGGTCATCTTTCTTCTGAGACAGGTTTCGTCATTTCTTGCCCAGAGTGGTCTTTGCAAAAGCCCCAGGGGAACAGGCTGTTACTCCCGGGCTCAACCAGCTAGGTGATTCTTAAAATGTCTAAATCTAAAGCCTAAGGAACTACAAAGAACAGAATTGGCTAGTAGACAAGATCCTATTTGTTGCACGATTCATTCCCTTCATCAGAAGACTCACAAGTAAACTGGCACAGAAAGAATCCTTTTTGTGGATAGTCCTCTGGTCTAGGTTGCCAAAGTCAACCAGAAATAAAGCAGCCTGAGGGACCTTGAGAGCCTGGACAGCCAGTTGGCCAGTTGGATGGGGAGACATACAGGCAAGTGGGCAACAGGGAAGGTGGGCTGGCAGGCAAGGGCTCTGGCTTGGTACCCAAGGACCTGCTGGGAGTGAGAAGAAAAACAGTGACCAGAGGGAGCCAGGTATCTAGGAGGGAAGAAGACTGAACTCAATCATTTGCTCACAATCAGAACTGGAATCCAGTCTAGATATTTGCAGCTTTTGAAAAATCTTCAGTTGTGTCGAAGAGTGAAAGGAGTATTAGATGTCAAGCTTCTGTTTTTTATTTTGTCTTGAGAGTTAGAAGAGGTAGGACTTCAGTTTGCTGAGCCTGGACCATGGGGAAGCCTGCTCAGTAGACCTCTTCTCAATGACAATGACTACTCAAACTCCACATCATTCCTTCTTTTCCAAGCTCTAGCTATCCTCCCAAAAAAACATCAAGCTCCTCAAAATATTAGCAAGAAGCTGGTCTAGTTGGCCCATAAAGAGCCTCTCTTGACCATAAGCTCCTGAGAACCACACTTTTCCATGCCCAAATCAGATCCAGGTCTTCAGGGTGACAGTGGCCTTTGCACTTTTTTCTGTTGTTTGGGCCTTGGTTGCCTCATGGTAAAGCTGAGTACAGAGTACCTAAGGATTGTCTACAGCACCTCCTGGATCACCACTGCCAATAATCACATGACAGTTCCTCAAAGTTCAAGGTCTCTAACTAAATTCATTATGTTCACTTTCATACTTACCCACCTCCACAATTGCTTCTATCTCAATGGCTGTTGATGTTCTTAGAACCTCAAGTCAAACCTGGGAAGCAGCCTAGATTTTACCACTGATACTAAGCTTGCTTACCTTGTATTAAGGCCAGTGCTATGTAGTTTATGCATATTTTGATTACCTAAACCCATTGATCTTACCTCCTTGATATGACATGAAGCTTGTCACTACATAGTTCAGCCTCGCACCATCTCTTGTCTAAACACTTGCCATGACTTCATTGGTTCATTTATTCAACCAAAATTTATTGAGGCTCTACCATGTGCTAGGCATTGGGCTGAGGATTCAGTAATAAGCAAAACATATCCCTCCTCCCATGGAGCTTACATTCTAGAAGAGACAAGGGTTAAGCCAGTTGTTCAATCCATTCTCACTACAGCCAGCTTGCTCTTTCTAAAATACAGATCTAACCTTTCAGGTACTACCATGAAACCTTCAGGATAAGGTCCAAACTTGTTAACTTGGCATTTAAGGCTTCACATGCCTTTCCCAATTTACCTTTTCAAACCCCAAATCCAGTCTCCTCCCTAAAACAGATGAGGATACACATACACACACTTAAGTCCCTCCTTTCTACTTCTAACAGCTTATCGGCCAGCCAGACTTCATTGAAACCATGCTCTCCTAACAGCTCATGTATAACCATACCTGCATGGCTTCAGAGTCCCTCTCTGAAAACTAGTCCCTAGGGGCTTTCCCCATCCCAAAGGCTGGTGTCTCATGAAACCAGATTGCCCATAATGAGGCTGAATATTGGAAGGAAGCCTTGGCACCCCTACTTCCTCTGTCTGTAATGGCCTTCTCCCCTGTACCTGGAAAACTCCTATTTATCCTTCAGATCCCAGCTTGGATGGTTCTTTCTCATGGAGGCCTTCAAGGTGCCCCCCTCCTGCCTTCCCCTGCAGCTCCTATTGGATGAGGTAATCATCCTTGATATGTCCCTCATCATTCCACTGTCATTTTTTACTGTCTGTCTCCCCCAAAGGCTGAGGTCTCATCGGCTTTAGTCACCACTCTATTCCCGGTATCTGCCACAACACTGACACTGAATGAATGAATTGTTGAATGGATAAATAAGTGAATGAATGAACCTTTGAAAAAAAGAAAGAAATGAAAGAAGTCCTAACTGAATGGATTGATATATCATGTCCATGGTTTGAAAGACAATATTGTTAAGATATCAAATCTCCCCAAATTGATCTATCAATTCAAAGCAATCATAATAAGAATCCAAGAAAACCTTTTACTACATATAATAGATGTCAAAAAATGAATTCTAAAGTTCATATCGATAAAGGAACTAGAAGAGCCAAAAAATTTTAAGGAAAGAGAATAAAGTCATAAGACTATCATTATTTGATTTCAAGGGCCCATAGAACATAAACACACATACATTATAATCATATAGACTATATTTTGTGACCAAAATGAAATTAAAGTAGATATCAATAACAGAAAGATAATTGGGAACTCTATGAACACACAGAAGCTAACTAACACACTTCTAAATAATGCATGGCTCAAAGAGGAAGTCTCGGGAAAATAAAAAAATACATTGAACTGAATGAAAATACAAAATACCAAAATCTGTGGGACACAGCCGAAGCAGAGGCAAGAGGGAAATTTATAGCACTAAATGCTTAAAAAAGAAAAAGTCTCAAATAAATAATCTAAGCTCACACCTCAAGAACCCAGAAATAGAAGAGCAAAATAAACCCCAAGCAAGGAGAAGGAAGGAAGTAATAAAGATAAGAGTAGAAATTTTAAAAAAAGGGTAGAAATTGATGAACTTGAAAAGAGGAATAATTTTTTAATCAATAAAAGAAGGAATTGGTTCTTTAAAGATCAATACAACTGACAAACTTCTAGCAAGACTGACAAAAAAATATAGACACAAAACACAAATGTCCAATTCAGGAATGAAACTGGGAATATCATAACAGACCCTGGAAACATCAAAATGATAATAAGGGCATACAACAGACAACTCTACATACATACGTTTGGTAATTTAGACCAAAATAGACCAGTTCTTTGAAAAACATAAAGAAACTCCTTAAATATGGAACATATCATTTCAATAATCCTATAACTATCAAATAAATCCATAATTTAAAATCTCCCAAGAAAGAAATATCCAGGACTAGATAGCTTTTCTGCTTCCCTAGAAAATCTTACCAAACATTTAAGGGAGAATTAACATAAATTCTACACAGTCTCTTCCAGTAGAAAAGGATAAACACTTTTTGATAGCTTTATGAAGCTGGTGTTACCATGATATCAACACCAGAGAAAAACATAAGGAAAGAAAACTATAGAGCAATATCCTTCATGAGAAAACACAAGAGTCCTTTACAAAATAAGAGCAGATTGGATCCAGCAAATACGTCAAAAGAATAATACAGTATAACTAAGTAGGAAGACAGTGAACCTATAAAGGAGACACAGAAGGAGAGAAAGAGATAGGAAAAACAAAGAAGAACACCATGTCTTATGAGCCAACGTTAAAACCCTCAGGTGAGGAAGTATTGGTCAAGTTCGTTATCTGTTGGAGAGAAGTCAAGCAAGATGAGAAAGGAAATATTGCTTAGTGACAAGAATGTCATTGATGACTTTGGTAAGAGTAGTATAGGAGAAGTGTTGGAGGCAGAAGCCAGAGAACAGTGGGAGGGGAGTGAGAGGCAAGGAACTTAAGACATTGAGTACAGACAACTCCTTCTAGAAGGATGGCTATGAGAGTAGGAGAGAGAGAGAGATTTCATTAGCTTGAGAGGCAGCTGAGATAGGATACGGGGAAGTATTTCTAGTGCAGGAAGATTTTTGGACATATTTAATTGCTGGGACGAATGAGCCCAGAAGAGGTCATTCCCATAGGTGACAGGGAGTAACTGATGAAGAGACAATCCCCAAGGAGAAGAAGATGGGATCCACTGCAGGAGGTGAGAGGCTGGCCTTCGCCTAGAAGAGGAACCTTATTCCCCTACCGTAAGAAAGAACAATGTGGGTTTGAGTCCTGGACTATCTATCTTGTGACTTCAGACAAGTCGTAGCCCATCTTTAAACTTCTGCTTCTCCACCTGTAAAGTGCTAATAAATATATCAACTTCTGTTTTTCTTTCCTCTCAAAATGCTACCTTCAGTACTGGATTAAGATCCTATCTCACATATGATGCCCACTTGAACTCTGTCCTCTGACATCAGTTGATGTGATGTGGTAGTTAAAGAGCCACCAACAGTATGGCCTTGGACAAGCTACTTAACCTCTCAAAGCTTTAGTTTCCACATTGGTAAAACGGGGATGATATTACCTCTTGCCTCACAAAGTCACTTGAGGATTCAAGAAAGTTTAACACATAAAGTGCTTAGCATAGCAGCTGACCTATTGTAAGTGCTTAATAAACTGCAGGTATAATCTACAAGGGAGAAAGTAACTGGAGAGCAAGGTTTGTGTTTTGCTTATCTCCGTATATCTCACAAACCTGTCACAGACTTGGCACTCAGAAGATATTGCTAAACTGAACTGTATTTCATAGAGTTGAAAGACATCCAAACTGGTAGGGATTGTCCAAGGTCACATAGCTAGCAGGTCAGAGGCACAACTGGGGTTAGATGCCAGGTCCACCGTCTCCCAGTCCAGGGAGGGCTCTTTCTAGTACATTATACAGTGGAGGGTGACATGAACACACATTTCTAAGAACACAACTGCTGTGTAGGGCAATAAAACTATTTATAAGTAAATGCCCACTCAGTAGATAGATAGAATAGAAAAAGATCTTTAGTTGCTTTTGCTTGCAGAACTTCACAGCCAGGTCACTCCCACCTGCTATTATGATCTAATAGCTTTGAAGCTTCCCCTCTTGGTTCTGATTCATCACACAATTCTCTATGGCTTCAGGCTAATTTAATTGTTAGAATTAGCCCGTTGAAGAGTTGAGACTCACAATGATCAAGTTAAATTCACATGGCATGATCAGAGTTTAATTTGATATTGTGGCAAAATCCTTGTTAATTATAATGTTGGTATCATTACAAAATGATGATTCACTTTTCATATGTCTCTGAGGAAATTAAGGCAAGGCATATTGGGACCTGGTGCCAGTTAAAGTCCTGAAAAGGTTAAAAACCCAAGGAAGCACAGCACACAACTATGCTCAACTAACTGTTGACAACTGTGCAAAATAAATCCAGTGGAGGAAAGATGGCCTTTTCAACAAACGGCATTGGAGCAACTGGACATTTCTAAGTGAAAAAAAAAAACATAGACCAAAGCCTCACACCTCATACAAAAATTAACTCAAAATGGATCATGTATTTGAATATAAAGCATAAAACTATAAAGGTTTTAGAAAAATAGGACAAAATCTTCGTGATTCAGGACTAGACAAAGAATTTTAGACTTGACGCCAGAAAGATGATCTCTAAAAGGAAAAATCAGTAAATTGGACCCGGCAAAAATGTAAAAACTTTGCTCTTCAAAAGCCCATGTGGAGAATGAAAAGACTAGCTGAAGACTGGAAGAAAATATTTGCAAAGTCCATATCTGACAAAGGACTTGTATGTAGCATATATGACGTGCTCTCAAATTCCAACAATAAGAAATAACAGGCCAATTAGAAAATGGGCAAGAGATGTGAAGATATATTTCACCAAAGAGGGTAAAAAGATTGCAAAAAGCACATGCTCAACATCATTAGCCATCGAGGAATGCAAATTTATAACCACAACGAGATATCACTACACACATATCCAAATGGCTAGAAATAACAGTGATACCATCCAATACTAGGGAAGATGTAGAGAAACTGGGCCACCCAGACTTTGCTGGCAGGAATGTAAAATAGTACAGTCACTGTGGAAAACTGGTAGTGTCTTATAAAACTAAACATGCAACGTCCATACACCCCAGCAACCGTACTCTTGGACATTTATTCCAGAGACTTTAAAATTTGTGTTCATACAAAACCCCATACATGAATGTTTATAAAAGCTTATTTCTAACAGTCCCAAACTGGAAACAACTAAGATATCCTTCAGTGAGTGAACAGATAAACTGAGGTTAGCAGTCATAATGTGGGATTCTACTGACTAATAACCAGGAATGAACTAATGATACACAGAACAACCTGCATACAGTACAATTCCACTTACATAACATTCTTGAAATGACAATATTACAGAGATGAAGAGGAGATTAGTGGTTGCCAGAGGTTGGAGATGGGGCCAGAATGTGGATACTGGGAGGAGGTTGGGTACGGTGATGGAAGAACCGTTCAGTGTCTTGGGGGTGGTGGTGAATACATAAGCCCGCTAGGGGACAACATCGTATAGAGTTTCACACCACACACAGACACACCATGTGCACAGGTACAAGCAATACTGGAAAAATCTGAAAAAGTGGCTTGTATCCATATTAATATCCTGGTTGTGAAATTATATTATAATTCCACAAAGCATTACTATCAAGGAAACCAGACAGTTTCTGGACAGATCCCCAATAGGATATATATCTACTATTTCTCAAAATTCCATGGGAATCTACAATGCCTGCATTAAAGCAATAAAGTCTAAGGAGGTGTCAAAAGTTCATAAATGGAGGCAAAACCAACAAATCACTGAAGTGGTACTTAGGAAAAGTTTATTGCACACACACGAAAAAGACAGTTTGCAAACCAGCAGTACTTTTGAGTGCCAAACATGGGATGAGGTTCCAGGGTATATTATTATAAAGCAGCTTATAGTGAGAACACCATGAAATCACTGGAGAGCTGGTAAGGCTAGAAAGGGTGAAAGAGATTTAGAAGACTGAGTTCTTAGGTTACTGAGAAGGGGCTAAAGGGAAAGTCGTGGAGGACGGGAAGTGAAGGAGGAGTTGCAGAGTTTGGCCAACCAGTGGGTGACCAGTCCTCAAGATGCCAGGTAGTGAAGTGAGATAAGATGATGGTGATTTTTGCTTTTTTACTTGCCTGTACAGGATGAGTTTGAGGAGTCTGCAGGACAACTGAGTGGAAGTGTCTAAGAGGCATGTGGCTCTAAGGTCTGGTACTCAGAGGAGAGCTGTCTGGCCTGGAGAAATGTATTTGGCAATGGCTGTGGACAAGATGGCCTAGGATAGAGTGTAAAGAGAGAAGAGGACTGACCCGTTGAGGACAGAACAACTTAGGAAAGACACAATTGGGGAATTTCTTAATCAATGTTCACCTTGCTGCTTTCCTGTAACAGTTCTTTGAAATAATAATAATAATAATAATAATAATAATAATAATAATAATAACAAAAAGCTTTATGAAAAGATGCCAGGATCTCAGTAGAAAATCAACACATCTGATTTAATTTCCAATACAACATCTTTGCTACCACAGCTGCTATACGTTTTGCACAGATTCAGGCCGTGGAACATACTGCCAAGAAATTAAACCAAAAAGGATTTGTTGAGGAAGATAGTGTTCCCTAAACTACTTTGAACAGCTCTTCATCTCATTTTTCAGCATCAATCTTTTGAGACAAAACCTATTTTGGTCAAGTCTTTAGACACTGGATTAGAAAAGGCTCCTTAACTGATGGGGTTGGAGACAATAATCAGGCAGCAATTTCCTCGGTCCTACTGGAAAAATCGTGATGAGCTGAGTAGAGGTACTTCGACCAACTATATACACAGCATAATTTTATGTCTAAGCTGCTGATGACAGTATGTATCTCCCATAACAGGCCCTCTAACTATATGAAATAATGAACTGAGAAGAGGTGAGAGGCTGTTGATGGACTTAAGAAAACCTTAGCCATGGCCAAGTGATACTGATTAGAGAGCGTTGAGAGGCTGCATGACTAAGCCTAGCACCTCAGCACTGAACTTCACTTCCCTCTCTAAGTGACAAGAACACATTAAGAGGAGCTGTGTAAATCAGAAGTTTCCCTCTTCCAGGTACGCTATGGTGATGAGTCATTGAGGCGAGGACACTTCATGCAGTTCCTGTTCCAGGAAATGCTTAAAGACTTCTAAAGAAACCCTTCATCACCAGCCTTCTCTCTCCTTTCACTTCAAGAACCTTCCTGTTATGAAGAGACACAAGTGATTGCTAAGACAGTGGCTAACTCTCCCAGGAGCCTCTGATGCCTGCTCTGGGAGTTGAGGTGAAAGGAATTCTCGGGGGACCTCAGTAACTAGGAACAGCCATATGTCACATTGTCAGCTCCCAGTGAAGGAAATCTGGGGAAAATCTGCTTCGCCTGCTGCATTAATTTTCTAGAGCTATTGTAAAAATTAAAAAGTACCAACAAAGTAGATGGTCTCAATAGCAGATTTATGTGTGGGTCTCACTCTGGAGGCCAAAAATCCAAGATCTAGGTGTCAGCAGGGTCAGTTCCTTCCGAGGGCTGTGAGGGAAGGATGTGTTCCAGGCTTCTCTCCGTGGCTTGCAGACGGCCATCCTCCCCGTGTCTTCATGTGGTGTTCTCCCTGTGTGCATGTCTGTGTCTGTGTCCAATTTGGCCCTTTTATTAGATTAGGGCCCACACTAAAGACTTCATTTTAACTGGATTACATCTATAAAGAGAGTACCTCAAAAAAAAAGTCACATTCTGAGGTACTGAGGGTTTGGATTTCAATATATCTTTTTGGAGGGTGTGGAATGGAAGCAGACACAACTCAACCCGTAACATCTGTCCAACATGGAATCTGGTCCCTGGGGAAAGCACTGTTCCTACATCATGGGAGCTATTGCTGGTAAGAGACTTGGGAGGCTTGGACCTCCAAGGAGGCTTGGACCAGTGACAGGGCTACAGGGGCCCCAAGACATCATGCAGTCCAAGAAGTGACTGGTCCAAATTCACAAGTCAGTGGCTCGGTTGAGATCACAGCCCAGTTCTTAGGAAGTGCCAGAAGCCTTAGGTAGAAGCCATGGGGAAGATAGCCTAAGGAGTATCCTTTTCCAAGGATTAATCCACAGAGCAGGAGCTCCCCAACCCAGGGCTCGTTCTCATAGCGAGTGAGTGGCACTCCTGGCCACATTTCTCAATGGTTGTCTGCCCTCACCATGTCCTCTTCCCCGCCCTCATCCATTCCTGGTGTCCATGAGGCCTGCCAGTGAGTTCAGCTGACACAAGTTCTCTTACCTATCCAAGCACTTTTAAATCCATTTCAAAACTAAAATGGAGAAGACAGGAGAAAATAAAGTGACTCAGCTCGTTGAAAAATGTGATTGAAAATTATAGCAACTTGGATACACTGAGCTTCCTCTTTTAATGATAAAACAAAGATCTAATTTATTGCTCAAATTTCATGGAGTTTTCTCTTACTGAGGTCTGCACATCAGACCTTTTGTCTTTTCTTTAAAAATTGTGGTGAAATACACATAAGTTACCATCGTAACCATTTTTAGTGTGACATTCAGTGACAAGATGTACATTCGCATTGTTGTGCAGTCATCACCCCCAAACTGAAACTCTGTCCCTATTAGACGACAATTCCTCCCCTCCCTCCTCCTGAGCCCCTGGCAACCACCATTCTATTTCTGTCTCTGTGAATCTGACTGCTCCAGGCAACTCATCTAAGTGGAATCACACAGTCTTTGCCCTTTTGTAACTGGCTTATTTCACTGAGCATAAAGTCCTCAAGGTTCATCCATGATGTACCAGGTGTCAAAATGTCCATGTTTTACTTCTTTTATATAAGATCTGGCTTAAAACACAAGCCTGTTAGTTGAGGGAGGCCTCAACTAAAGTGTAACTGTAACTAGGAAGTCATTATGCTTGGAAGTGAATCTTGGGCTCACTGAGCAAGGACTGGAGACAAGGATGAAGAGAAGTAGTAAGTCAAACGCTCCCTTGTCATCACACTTGTATCTGCGCAGGGCAGTAACCCAAACACACAGGGCAGTGGTTTTGGCCAGCAGCCTCATCTATTCAATCTCACTCAACACATATATATTGAGTGCGGATACACAAAGCACCACAGCCTATGCATAAAGAACTCTGGTGGCTTAGAGCAGGCCAGTGCAATGAGCTAACCTACAGAAGGCAGGAAAGCAAGGGGAGTGCACCAAAGATACCACCAAATTGGCCTTTATTCATTGTGTACATATGGCCTCCTCTCCTCACTCCCTGGCACTGCACCTCAGGAAGCTGCCACCAGCAATCTTTTGCTGCTCCAACGCCAAGTGTAGGTGATGGACTGACTGAGGTCCCATTCACTCACCCTCTTGCCTCATTCCAAAAATGTTTGTTTTTTTTTTTCAAAAATGGTTTAAGAAGGCTGGTGCAGGTTATTGAACCTTTAAGTTCTCTATACCACAGCTTCCCACCCAGTACACTACAAATTAGTCACAAGTTTGCATGGGTGGTGATCCACTCAGCCATTCCATTGGCTGGCAGAGCCTGAGGCAGGGCCTCAAGCGGTGGGCAGGACATTTCGAGCTGTGAACAGTCTTCTTCATCCAACTCCAATGTACCATACAATATTATCATTTTCTAAGGAGGTCTTTCTACAAGAAATAATTGGGAAGCTCAACTATGAGTTGTCTTTGCTTCCTCTGTGTCAACCTTATCTATTCCTACCTCCTCTGTGCAATCTCATTTGTGATTTCCAGCCCAGTACTCAAGACACATTGACTTTCCCCTCCTCAGGGTTCAGATGAAAAGAGAGCCGTTACTCACCTTATTCTGAAAATCAGTACTATACCATGCATAGGAGCTAAACGAGCCCATATCCTCTTCGTCTCAAACTTGACTGCAGACCTAGTTATGCTTTCTGGTTCATCTCCTCCTACCAAACCAAGCATGACTTCCACTCTCGCACCTGTACGTTGTCTAACAGTGCTAGAGCACATAGGAGGCAATTCTGGAATGCTTCTCGAGTTTGTCTGTATAGTTGACCCTTGAATATGGGAATTGTGGGCTTCAATCCCCCATGCAGTTGAAAATCTGAGCATAACTTCTTACTCCCCCAAAACTTTACTATTAATGGCTACTGTTGACTGGCAGTCTTACCAATAACATAAAGAGTCAATTAACACATATTTTATAGGTTACGTGTATTCCATACTCTATTCTTACAATAGTAGGTAAGCTAGCGAGAAGAAAGTGCTATTAAGAAAGTCGTAAGGAAGAGAAAATACATTTACAGCACTGTCCTGTATTTATAAAAAAAAATTGCACACATACATGGACCCGCACAGTTCAAATCCATGTTGTGCACCTATATGTCTGACTCTTGTCTCAGGTGTGCACTATACTGCTTGGCAGCATGACACCATCCAGATTCAACAGCAGCCCAGGCTTCTCACTGACATGCGTGGATTGATGTGACTTGGTTCAGTCAGGTGTGTAATTTTCTCCCAAAATGCAAGCTGAGGTTCAAGAACTAACAACTGAGAATTCTATTTAAAAACTTGAAAGGTAGTACAACATAATTAGATGTGTGCATGCAATTTTAGCCCATTTAGTTTTGTGGATCTATAATCACTTTCAAGTTACTATTATGACTTGATTTGCTGACTCATTTTTGCATAAAGTTTTAAATGGTTTCCATTTCGCTCAAAATCTGTTGATCCATTAGGAGCTTTTAAACTTCACATGACAGCAGAGCACACAGAGCCCTATGTTCTACAGGCACTAGAAATAATGTATTGATATCAAAATACTACCTTGGCAGAAATCAACTGACAAGCCTTGAATCAAAACCTCTCATGGAGTATATTGTAGGTGATTAGAGCACTTAGCCTCTAAAATAAATACTTCAACTCCATGTGAAATCATAAAAAAGTGAACCCATCTTCAAGATCATTGATATTCAGGAAATCTTTCACAGAGTACTTTACTGAGTCCCCAAAACACAATTGCTGGGAGCCTTCATCACAACAGCCAACCAACACTGCTCAAAAGAAGGGGGGGAATGGAGCTGTGGGGCTTGGGTGATGTACATAAGGTAATTTCTCTTAGTTACTCCCCAGTCTACAAAATGAGGGTGCAGTGGAGCAGTTGATCCCAGATTCTATCAGAGTCTAAAATTGCCACTGTTTTTTTTTAATTAGGTTCAAGAATATTGTAATCAAGACAAGTGGCCCTTTAATTTTTGTGTTCATAGTCTATATTTGATCATTACGGTTTTCTATGGCACATCCTAAGGGATGAAAAGACTCAAAACAATACCAAACAAGCAAGCAAAAATTACAACACACCCAAGCTCACTATAACAATGCCTGTCTCCATACCCACAACCTGTCTTTTCTTTCATTTATGTCTGGTCTACTCTATGGGCCTTACTTCCTTTTGAAGCGAATTGTATCCCCTCTCCCAACCTTGTTCATTAAGCGCAAGGGGGAGAGACAAGGAGATGGGGATAGGAGGAAGATTATGCAGGACTTTGGATTTTACTCTATGCAAGAGTTGGAGTGGAAGAGTGCCATGATCTAAGTTTTACTTTTAAACTTCAATTGAGGAACTTTGTGGAGAATATAATGAATGGGACAAGGGCAGAAGCAGGGTAAAGCAGGCAGGAGGCTACTGTAGTGATTCTAGCAAGAGATGATGATGGTGATGATGGTAATGATGATGATGATGATGGGTAGGACTGTGGTAGAAGCCATGATGATGGTGAGAAGTGGCTATATTTAGAAGGAATATGGACAGATTTTATCGATGAATTAGATTTATGGTAGGAGAAAGCAGTATCAAGGTATACTCTGAGGTTTTGGCCTGAGCAACTGCCATTTACTGAGATTCAGAAGTCTGCAGAAGAGCAGGTTAGGGGAGGAGATGGGAAGTTTGGGTTGAGCTGTCTACTGCACACCCCAGAGGCTATGCAAAGCTCACAGTTGGGTGTACAAGTCTGGGGTTCAAGGGAGAGGCCCAGGCTGGAAATGTAAATCTGGCAGGAGCACATACACGGTTTTTAAGGCCATGATTTTGAATTAGACCAGGAAGGCAATGAGTGGAGAGGAGGGAAGTGAGGGTGCTGAGGAAGAAGCCTTATGACCCTCTACCCTTAAGAGTAGACGAGGAGAAACTGCCAAAGGGGAGGAAGAAGCAGCAGCCAGTGTCGTGAGGAGAGCCAGAAGATTCTGGCATCTCAGAAGCCGAGGAAGAAAATACAACCTGCTTATTTCAAAGATTTGTCTGATAGGCACCACTGGAACAGAGCATGCAACTGAATTATAGGAAACAAAATCTTTCACAATGAACACAAATGTGGTGGCACTATGATCCACATGTTCTAAGCAAAGCAACTGTCCTGCCCAACTACAACACTGCCTGCCATGATCCAAACCAGTGCTACTCTTGCCCCCCGCTCTTTCTCACCACTGGGTGCTCATGGAAGTGCTAGAGCTGAGCCCAAGTTGAGCAGGCACTTTAGTTATCAGCCCTAACTGGGCCCAAACTTCAGCTCTGCTACGGACCAGCTGTGTGACCTTGGACATGCTGCTTGACTTCTCTGACCCTTAGTCTCTTCATTTTTAAAGCAGGCTATATACCTCCCAAGGTGTTGGGAGAATAAAAAATGACCATCTATGCACATATCGTTTGGCACAGAGCTGAAGCTCAGAGTGTCTAATCTTATTAGCTAACCTTGCAAAAAGTAAGATTTAGTGTATTATCTGAGAAATCCATAATGCCGTCTGTTACCGAAGCTCAGAGAAAAAAAAATCAGTCCTTGAATTCTAAGATACATAGAATCTCCCTCTTCCACTGCCCGACCACTGCTGCTTCTCACACCTCCCCACTTCCCAGCCCGGCTTCATGCTGTCCATGGTGGTCTCTTTCCCTCTAGCAGTGACTTCAGCTGGACACAGAGGAATGGCTGCTTTTCAGCCCTGATCCTAGTGGTTCTTGAATCATCCTCTGACACTTATGTGAACTCCAGTTCTCATCCCTTCTGGTCTTCTTCCTAGACTCCTCCTCCTCTACCTGCTCTGTGAAGCCTGGGCTGGGAGGCTCTGTCCTGGATCCTTCTCTCTCAGAAGCTATGCAGTCACCATGCTCATGAACACCCAAGCTTTACCTCTCCACCACGACATATGCTCTTCTCTCCAAGTCTACTATACTCTAGGCTTGCCCTGTCTCCAGAGCTCCAGACCCACCAACTACCAACTGGGCATCTTCCCACTCCCTCAATGTCCTGGCAAGCACCTCCAGTTTAGTGAAGGTCTGAAGCAGGCTTCGCTCCCCCACCCCTGCAAAACACCCGCGACTCCCCTACTCCTCATCACTTTAGCTGCCTACACCGGAAACCCGAAGTCCTCCCTTCCCTCACTCTCACAGTGCAGTCACACTGGAAACAAACCTTGCTAGCACCACCTTCGAAAAATACATATTGCAATATCCTGGCCTCTCTGTCCCCTTCAGGATAGTGGTCCAGCTGCTCGGTATATCATAGAGTTGTGTCTGAGTCATAGGACTACTGGTGATTTTAATGTTTCTTTTTCGATCATTGCTACTTTCTAAGATTTCCTCCACAAACTATCTCCTAACTACCTCCCTAAATCCCTGCTGTTTAAAGTGTGGGCCCCATATCAGCAGCATAAGCATCACCTGGGAACTTCCGGCCTGAGCCCAGGCCTATTGAATTGGCCTTTTTAAGCAGATTTCCATGGGACTGTCATGAACACTTAGTTTGGAAGCACTGGTCTAGTTTCCTGACATCCCTGTCTCCCTCATTACTCCCATCTACCTCCTGTAACTTCCCCACATGTCCTATGATGCTACTCCTCTGCCTGCCACCTCATGGCCTCTCCCCACCATCCAATTTTGCCTGGTGCCTTTGTACCTCACTCCAGGAGAATAAACACAGAGGGGAAATATTTGGTTTATGACAGGCAAAAAAATGATATTATTAATATATAAAGATCTTAAAATCAATAGGAAAAACCCCAACAACCTAAAACTAATATTCAAAGAAGAGAAATTAGAGAAGGAAAATAAAATGGTCAATAGGATTTTGAAAAATCAAACCCATAAACCTCAGTAAAAAGTCAAAGAAATCTTTAAAAAAAAAAAAGCAAAAGTGACATAGACTGCATTAGCTATCTATTGCCGCATAAAAAATTATTCCCAAACTGAACAGTTTACAGAAACAATAAATATTGATTAACTCAACAGTTTTTCTGGGTGAGGAATTTGGGAGTGGCTCACCTGGGTGATTCTGGCTCAGGGTCTCTTTGCCAAGATGTCTGCAGGGACTACAGTCATCTTAAGGCTTATGAGAATGGAAGACCCGCTTCCAAGGTGATTCATTCACATGCTGGCATGTTGGTGCTGGCTGTTGGCAGGAGGCCTGAGTTCTACACCATATGGACCTCAATAATGCTGCTTGAGTGGCCTCATGACACTTGTTGGCTTCCCCCAGAACAAGTAACCCAAGAGAGCAAGGTAGAGTGGCAATGGTGTTTATGAGCTAGTCTCAGAAGTACATACCTTATATATACAGTGGAATATCATGCAGCCTTTGAGAGGAAGGAAATCCTGCCATCTGTAACAGCGTGGGTGAACCTGGAGGACATCATATCAAGTGAAATAATACAGACACAGAAAGACACATACTGCGTGATATCACCTATATGTAGAATCTAAAATAGTTCAATTTATAGAAGCAGACAGTAGAATGGGGGTGGCCAGGGGCTGGGGATTGGAGGAAATGGGGAGGTGATAGTGAAAGGATACAAAGTTCCAGTTACACAAGATGTACAGTTCTGGAGGCCTAAAACACAGCAGTGTGACTAGAGCTTACAACACTTCATTGTATATTTGGAATTTGTGAAGAGGGTAGATCTTTTTTTTTTAATTTTTTAATTGGTGTTCAATTTGCCAACATATAGCATAACACCCAGTGCTCATCCCGCTAAGTCCCCCCTCAGTGCCCATCACCCAGTCACCCCAACCCCCCGCCCACCTCCCCTTCCACTACCCCTTGTTCATTTCCCAGAGTTAGGTGTCTCTCATGTTTTGTCACAAGAGGGTAGATTTTAAGTGACTCACCACACACACTTATACACACACACCCATGTCCATGCACACACTATGCAAGGTGATGGAAGTGTTAATTAGCTTGATTTTGGATATCAATGATACACACAACATATACATGTATAAAAAAGTATCCCATTGTACACCTTGAATATATGCAGTTTTTGTTAATTCTGCCTCAACACAGGTACAAAAAAGGAAGAAAAATATCTCAAAATTTGATTTAACTTTTTAAAAAGAAGTACACACCTGCCACTTCTGCAATATCTCATTGGTCTTACAGGACAGCCCTATTTATTATGAGAGGGAACTACACAAAGGTGTGAATGAATATCAAGCAGCAAGGAACATTGGGGCTGTCTTGGAGGCTGCTTGGTATTTAGCCTCAAAAGTGCATAACCTCTGACCCAGCAATTTTCATTCTAGGGATCTGTCCTAAGGAGTTAAATATGGATGTGTAAAAAGATTTAAGTGTATTATTAACTAATCATAGTTAATAATAGTGAAAATTTTGCAAAGACTTAAATCCCCGTAATAAAGAATTAAGTATGTTAGGGTACCCCATGCAATGCAATATTATGGAGAAGAGTATTTAGTGACATGAAAAAATATTTATTGTGTATTGCTAGGCTTTTTTTTTTATAAAGGAAGTAACAAAGTAGCCACTCACTGTTTGAGGAGATTTTTAAAGCATTTGTGTATGGACAGAGAGGAGAGAAGAGACTGAAAGGATACACTTCACATGTAAGCCATGCTTATTCCTGGTGGTGGCATTACAATGATTTTTATTGTTGTTTTTTGGGAGTAGTGATTGTTTCCTACAGCAAATACCCATAATGTGATAATAGGGAAAAAAATGATATGTTTTCATTTTTACAAAAGACTTAGCACGAGCATCACCTCCTCCCAGAAGCTTCCCCTACTCTCTGTGCTGTTTTCACCCTCCAGCCTGAGTTAGTTTCTTCCTTTGCATGCACTCAAAGCATCCTGTCCAAATGCCCCTTGGTGCCCTTTCTAAATAGTATTTTCCACATACAGGCCCTGCCGAACCACACGCACTCAGTGTGTTTTGCTGAATGAAAGCGAACATACTTCACACCTACAGCCAAGTGAGCTGGTGTGTCCAGGCTGGGCTCCATTAGGAACTCTACAAGGTGTCCTGGGAGGAGTAAGGGCGCTGCGGATGGTGTGGGGTGAGCCCCCTGTGCTCCCGGCCCAGACTCTGGCACTTTCCTCTGGAATGGAGGCAAGGCCATTGCGCAGTTCCTATTTAGCAAGAGGACTGAACTGGAGGAACATTACTAGTCCTTCTACTCCATTTCAAGACAGTAGACTGAGCCACAAATTTACCCTGAGCGTCAGTTTGACAGCCGTCAGTTCTGTCCCAGGTTTCATCAATTAGATGATGGCAAGCCACGCACATCATGAGTTGAGGCAGAGATCAAGCGAATTTGATTAATGATGTCTCAGAGATGTGCTACAAATAGCACATGATCCAGTATGCAAGTCAACTCCTTTATCGCCACTTGTGCAAACAGATCAGATGAGGCTCTGAAATATGGTGCCCAACTCTGCCAAAGCTTCTACACTGCACACACTTCTGAGCAATTTAATCGAGATGACAAGCACTTGGGACAAGAACATATGGCAAAGTTGAGTTATAAATGCTCTTTTCTTCCTGAAAAAAAAAAAAGATGGGACATTTTAATCGGGTCTTGAATTATGTTTATATTACCAAAAGGAAAAGTATATTATTAATGAGCAAGGATGTTTCAAGCTTCTAGGCTTCCTTTCTAGAATGTCACCAGATTAATCAAGGACAAAAGGGCCACAGATTTTTCATGCCTAAAACTCAGTTCTTTTTTTTTTTTTTTAAAGATTGTATTTATTTATTCATGAAAGGCACAGAGAGAGAGAGAGAGGCAGAGACACAGGGAGAGGGAGAAGCGGGCTCCATGCAGGGAGCCCGATGCAGGACTCGATGTGGGACTCGACCCCGGGTCTCCAGGATCACGCCCTGGGCCGAAGGCGGCGCTAAACCGCTGAGCCACCCGGCTGCCCTAAAACTCAGTTCTGACTAGATCCACATTTAACATCATGGCAAGGAAATTTTTTAACAACTAAAATGTGGAGGGGGCCGATGATAGCAATACACTTTAGTAGCCAGGCAAATTTTCTTCAAGCCAAGGGGCCAAGAGAAAAGATAAGTGTAAGAGATCTCCACAGCTTGGTGCAGGGTCTGCATGTGGGGTACGTAGGCCTGGCATGGAGGACTCAGCGGTCCTATGGCTCTGGTTTGCCTGGGTGACTTCAGGCCTGCCTCAGGTTCAGCTCTGAGACCTTGAGTCCTTTATCATTAGAGGATTGGAGGATGGACTTGTTTTTTTTCCAAATTCCTCAAAAAAAGGTGCTTGGGGCCACATATGAGTATAGAGGATGTGAGAAAACATCCCTCAGCCCCCCAATACATGCGCCTGTGCGCACACACACACACACACACACACACAGAGGCATACACTTCAAGCAGGACAGCTCAGCTCACAGCACTATCACGTGATGACTTTCCACGTTACATTTTAGTAGGAAAAGGTGTTCTATTTTATTTATTTTTTTTTCTATTTTTTTTTTTAAGAAAAGGAATGCTAAGAAACTTCTGGACTCCTTGAATTCTAACTCTATGATCTCTTCTGCAGCTTTGTTGGTTCCATACTCAGATAAGAAGTCAGTGAAAATATGGATAGCTACTAAAAATTTGGGTGGCAACTCTGTTTGGTTTTTAAAGTTTTGATTTGTGGTCTTTGTGTTTCTTTTTCACAATTGCCAGTTGCCTCTGAGGCTCCCTTGTACAGAACCGAGACAAACTGCTCAGGTAAATGACAGCCTGACACTTTCATATTTCTGATTCAGTTGATATTAGTCACATTTTTCCCCATTGGGAAGCTCCATATTTCCATGACAAGCGCTTCATATTAATTTTAAAAGTGGATTCAGTGATGTCATAATTTCTCATTTTGTTCAGTCCTGAAGCAAATAGTCATTCCCTGTAGAGAAGGGGGATTGCATTCCACCAGATAATTACTGTTGTTTGTTATAGAGACAGAAAGAGCGATAATATCTTCTTTTTTAGCATATTCCCCTAATTCATAATAAGGGAGATTAATAAAAGATTAAGGAATAATGAGGGAATAGTTATTTTATAATGAATCATTGTTTTATTTACCCGTTGTAGGTACCTTGCTAAGAAAGAATGTTTGGCTTTGAAAGATAAAAAGGTCCTTCTGGAACTTTTGTAGTTAATCCCTAATATTTGGTAGCAGTTATACATCCTGACCTGGCCTGTGGTGGCAGTGAGGTGCACTGCTTGAGTTCGCCAGGTGAAGACCAGTGCCAGCCCCACTGGACTCAGTAGCTGCGGAGAAGAAAACATATGTAAGGCCAACAGGGAGGTGTTAGCCAGAAGACACAGATGGGGGAAGGAAAGCTCTGAACACTCTCTTGGGAAGAAATGTTTTCCGTAGATAGAGAAAATGTTGGGTTTCTTTTAGAGTCTGCTTGAGCAGTGACCAATGGAAATTATGAGAGAAAGGTTTCTGCTCATCATCTGACTGTGGGGCCTGGTAAAGTGTTCTGACTTGGATTTGTCTGTCTCCAGGCCTGCGGTTAATAAATGTTAGCAAACAGCTCAGGAGGTCATTGTGTTGTGGCTGGAAAAGGGATAAAATGGGTGTAGACTGGAAGGTGGTTCCATTAGAGGCTCATACGTTTAAATTGCAGTTATTTTCTGCGCAATGTAGCCTTTGAGCAGAATCTGTGATTTCACAAAGCCGACCATGCTAACAATGGGAGTGGACTGTTATTTTGTTTGGGTGCTTCTTCCAGAATCAGCTTTAAAATAAGCACCATTAATCAGCAAATAGCAGTAATAATCTAAATAAGGGCACCTTGAATTCAACTGTGCAGTGCACAAAACAACAGGTTTCATCTGGCTGGCCTTTGCACAAAGCCATACAACAGGCGGGTGTCGTCTCCACTCACGTATGAGGACATGAAGGCACGGAGTGATTATGGGAATTAGCCAAAAGCGTCCCTCAAAACTCACAATATACTTTCCCTAACGTTATTGCTTTTCCATGACACACATCCCTTGTGAATGGAAAAAAAAATCTAAAGATTTTACTTATTTATTCATGAGAGGCACAGAGAGAGAAAGAGGCATGACACAGGCAGAGGGAGAAACAGGCTAAATGCAGGGAGCCCGATGTGAGACTCAATCCCAGGACCCCAGGATCACACTTGGCGCTAAACTGCCGAGCCACCCAGGTGTCCCAAGAATGGAGAAAATTAAAATGGACCCAAATCACCTTCATCTAGCTTCAGTCCCTGGGCATTATCCATCCTTGTATTTCCAAAAATCAAGGAGAACTACATCTCTAAGTAGGAGTTTGTTATTGCCTATTGTTTTATAAAACAAATTGAGCAACCTGTGTCACCTCTATAAGTCACCGGCCCACATTCTCTTTGGGCCCTCCTTCCCTTTCTATCAGCAAAATTGCTAGCACATTCATTGGAGTGAGGAGCAAAGTCTGTCTCAACAAAAAGCAAGAAAATGAACTGGCTGCATTTCAGCTCTTGGCATTAAAATCCAATCTGTGTGTTGGGGGGGGGGCTTGGGGATGGTGAGACAGCTAGGAGGGGAACAGCAATATATTTCAGTGGGCCTATTTTGCTGGCTTTCTGGAAAAACAAACAAAAGAAATCCAAAGGTCCACTTGGACAGTCTCGCAACGCCCACCACCAAGAAAAGAAGCACCAGCTAAAATTCCCACTTGGCCCATAACTCAAAGAACACAGATTTGTGGCTAAGCCACAATGTTCACACAGAACTTGCAGGCTGCAAGCTCCCTTTAGTTCAAAGCCAGTCTTCGAAGTCCACATAAAGGGATCTTGGATCCCTCCTGTTGCAGTTTCTTCCTCCACATTTGGTCATGGATGAGCCCATTCATTCAGCCATTGCCCATCTTCCCAATCTCTGTGGGTGAGCATTCAGCAAATGTCCATCACATGCCTGTCATGTGCTAAGAGTCCTATGTTTCCAACTGCTGAAAAGTTTCTGATTATAAAATAAAAAGTGACTGTCAAAATAAGCATTTACTTTGGGATCTGCTCGAGCATTATGCCACAACACACTACTCAAACTTACCTTGCCCTAGTCTCCCATCGATCAGATTGCTGTTAAATAAAAACTCCTCTACCCCCAAGCCCCCCACCAAGCCATCTTCTCTTCTCATATCCATGCATCAATGAGCTCACTGCCACCCAACCCAGAAGGTACCAAGTCTGGGCATCTCAGCGGATCAGAAAGTGTTCCCTGTATTGGGCCGAATTCTACCTTCCCTGCCCCATTTATACAACCCAGGACACGTAGCTGCCAGTTATCAATGCTGCTGTCAATAGGAAAGTCTGGCACCAACAGAACGTGGCAGCTTTTACCTATGTAACTCCACACCCAGGATAACTGATAACCTGTCAAAGAGGTAAGCAAAGGACAGTTTTGTTATCCTTGTTCTTTCTTTCTTTTCCTTTCTATATAACTCACATTTAAATTACTTGCTGAAGGTGGAATATAAATGAGACTCAATCAGACCTTATGAGTCATCGTTTCAGTGGGAAACAAAGCCGCCCTGCTTCAAAAGGCAATTTAATTAATTTCATTATGTGCTGTGGAAATAAGCTTTTAGAGATGATTCAAAACACTTACGTGAGATTGTCTAAAAATAAGCAAATAATGCAAATTACTGTGTTTTTTTTTTGGTATGAAAGTATTAAAATAATAGGAAGATATTTTAAAATATAAAATGGGGCAGCCCAGGTGGCTCAGAGGTTTAGTACCGCCTTCAGCCCAGGGTGTGATCCTGGAGGCCCGGGATCGAGTCCCACGTCAGGCTCCCTGCATGGAGCCTGCTTCTCCCTCTGCCTGTGTCTCTGCCTCTCTCTCTCTCTCGCTGTGTCTCTCATGAATAAATAAATAAAATCTTTTATATATATTATATATATAAAGGGGAAAAAGCAGAGTGGAGTCTTAGCCAGTTATACGTCAAAGGTAAGGAAAGGAAACATGTCACTCAGGAAAGATGAGGGTCAGTTTTAACAGCTTCCTTCTGACCCAGGAAAGGACACACCTTCCATTCCACCCTTTGGACTTCTCCCTCTCTGTATCCCAGTTTTCTCCCCTGTAAAATGAGGATTCCTGTCATTCTGATTTCCAGAATTGAGGGTTAAATGAAAAAGTGAGTATAAAAGCACTTTGTAAACTTGCAAAATGCTGGACCTATATGACATCTTTCCAGTTACTCATAAATGACTCTTATTTCTTCCGAGTAGAAAAGTAACACTTCCAAGTTCTAGATCTTATAAGCAAAAACACTGCTTCTGTTTTATTTTCTCACATCTTATTACTTAGAAATATGATAAAACAGTGAGGACATTGAGACTTGATCCTCACCTGTACACCAAAACTGTCTGCCCTGTCTCCCAGAATGACAGACATCCAGTTGTCCAAGTCAGAAAACGTGGAGTCCTGCTTCATTCAACTCTTTCCTCCACCAACAGCCAGTCCATTGGCTCCTCTTTCAAAATATACCCAAATCCGGGCAGCCCGGGTGGCTCAGCAGTTTAGGGCCACCTTCAGCCCAGGGCCTGATCCTGGAGTCCCAGGATCAAGTCCCACGTCAGGCTCCCTGCATGGAGCCTGCTTCTCCCTCTGCCTGTGTCTCTGCCTCTCTCTCTCTCTCATAAATAAATAAAATCTTTAAAATATCTCTCTCTCTCTCTCTCATAAATAAATAAAATCTTTAAAATATATATATATATATATATATATATATATATATATATATATATCCAGAATCCAACCACCTCCACTCCATGCAATGCCCATGGTCCAAGATCCTGTCCCTTCATGTCTCTCCCAGATGGTGATACTGCCCCCACTGAACTTCTAAGTGGTTTCCCCACACCCCCTTTCCTCTTTTCAATCCAGTCTTTCTGTTTTCAAATTTATATTTTCTGGGAAAGAATATCGTTTCTGTTAAAAAATGAGACACATGCATACACACAGAGAAAAAAGAAAGAGAGACATTTGGGGCAGGTCCTCCTACCCCACCACAATCTTTGCACATTATCATATGATAACATGATGCTCAGGGTCCTGGGATTGAGCCCCTCTCACCCTCCCTCCTGCTCATGCACTCTCTTTCTCAAATAAATAAATAAAATCTTTAGAATAAAAAACACAATACCATTTACGATCACTCCTATGACCTTGGGATCATGACCTGAGCTGAAGGCAGACGCTTGACCAACTGAGCCACTCAGGCACCCTTGGAATGTTCTTCTTTTTTTTTTTTCAACCATTTAAAAATGTAAAAACATTCTCAGCTCACAGACCATGTAAAAACAGGTAGCAGGCCAAGTACGGCCCACAACAGACTGTAGTTAATCAACCCTTGATGGCATAATTAAAAACCTAACCTCAAGCCTCTTTCTTATTCTTTTACTTGCACCCAAGAGTATACGAATTGATACAATATCCTTTTTCTTTACTTAAAATTTTTATTTTGAAGTATTTGAAACATACTAAAATGTACACAAAACAATGTAATACGCACATATGTCCCCACCACCCAGACTTAACTGATATTGAATTTTACCATACTTGCTTCAGATAACATTAAAGAAACAAAGCCTTACCAAACAGCTGAAGGTGAACCCCTGCTCTCCCCCTAGAGGTACCAAATACCCTGAAGTCGGTGTCTGCTCTTCTATGCACTCTGGGTATTGCCATGCACTTGCGTATCCATAAATGATATGCCCTGTTGTTTTCTGTGTTTTTAAACTTTACATGAATGGCACTGCACTGCATGTAGTGTATTCTCAACTCCCCCCATCCCCCAGTATTATCCATGTTGATACATGTAGAACTGGTTCATTCACTTTTGCCACCGTGAATAAGTCACAATTCATCTAGTGATACCCTAACTGGGAGAAGGGAAGTTGGGTTTTTTATGGTTTCCCTTGTACCCAAAGAGACTGCACAAGGGTGTATTTTGTCACTTCTTCCCACTGTGGGCAAGAGGTTTTTTTTTTTTTTTTTTTTAGATTTTATTTATTTATTCACAAGAGACACAGAGAGAGAGAGAGAGAGAGAGAGAGAGAGGCAGAGACACAGGCAGAGGGAGAAGCAGGCTCCATGCAGGGAGCCCGACGTGGGACTCGATCCTGGGACTCCAGGATCACACCCTGGGCTGAAGGCAGGCGCTACCGCTGAGCCACCCGGGCTGCCCAGCAAGAGAGTTTTCTAGCAAGCATGGGTTTGATTGTGCCCTTCTACTGTCGAAAACCTTTTGCTAGTTCTCTGTTGCCCAATCTTCTGACCTTTAGCCCTGTGCTTCTGCCTCTGCTCTCTGCCTTTGGAGCTCTGCAGCTCTGCTTGAGCCCTACCGAACTCCCTTCCACCTCTGAGCCTTGGCACATGCTCTTCCTCTGGCCCTCTTTGGCCCGAGCCTGCCACCTGCCCACCCCTAGACCCTGATGGCACAGGTGCTGCTCTGCCCCATGCCTGACATGCCTTCCTCCCAGCTCCAGTCCTACCCCATTTCCCCTATCAAACCCTGTGCTTTCTCCACACAGCTAGGTGTCACCTCACCGAAGAAGCTTTTAGTGACCTTCCGTGACCCTGGGGGGTTCACTCCTGTGTGCCTCCAGCACAATGTTAGCTGACATCTACTGGAGTACATCCAAAAAGGGGGTGTCCCTACTTACTTGCCACGTCCCCTCTACAATCTAGATCTATTTGTATCCAGGCACCAGGCCCTTCATGCCTCTCTGTTCACCTTGGATTTGGCACATAGACAATATTCACTAAATATTTAATGGCGTAATATCTGGATAAGTGAATAAAAAGATGCTCAACATGATCCCTCTGGCATTAGCCTCCAGAAAAATGAATACAAGAATTACATGAACTGGGATATGATTGACAGAACCCAATCTAACTGGCTCTTCCCCGTGGATATTTGAAACCAGTAAATACTGCTATTTATAGCCTCTGAAGCCCAACTTTAGCTTGATGATTCAGCCAATTATTGAATTGCCCTAAGTTTTCTTAAAACTCATAAGTATTCTGAAACATAAACAACTCAGTTATTTACTTTTAGTTTACACAGTTTGCTTCTTGTGAAAGTATGTAAACTTGCAGAGAAAAGAAAATTCGTACTGACTAGGAAATGGATCTATAAAAATGATGATAAAACATTTAACTAGTAACCTAAACCTTAAGATTAAAAAAAAAAGGTAATATTACCTCCAGAAGCTGATAATTGGCCCTGTATTCACCAGAAGGATTTTTTCAATAATTACACATCAGTAGTGCTTCTATTTCTGCTACTCTTGGTGCTTCATGCCAAAGCAGACGTCCACACATGGTGTTCCATAAAGTCATGATACTAAATTTTTCCTCTTGTGGAAATCAATCTTGCTGACTTCTAGGCACAACATGAATCTAAAAGCATCTTGTCTACTGAAGACCAAGAGGGGCCACAGAAGGGAATTTTTAAAATATCTTAATTTTCCACCCTTTAAATCCTAGACCTGATACAGTGGGGACCATTTGGAAAAGCAATGTTTCTACATATACGATATGCTTCTTAAGCAATTGGCACAGAATATCATTTAACACTCTCCTGAATACTCAACACTATCCCCAGGAACTCTACGATACCAAGGGGACCGGCCTGGGAACTGTCTCAGCTTTTCCATGACTTGCTGTGTGACCTTTGGTGAGTTACTTCCCCTTTCTGGGCCTCTAACATACAATGAATAGTTGAACTGGACCACTGTGAGTTGGTTGCTTCCAGCTTTGGAAGGTATTTATCAAGTTTCCAAGTACATGTAATTTTATGTTAGTATTTTACAGAAGGAATACAAGTAATTGCACCCGGGGTCTTCTAGAATTTGGTAGGCTAAGGAAGTGCAGGTTAAACACAAGCAACATATAATTTAATAAGACTAGGGTAAGCTGAATTAATAAGCAAGCTGTGTCTAATTACTAGGCTTTATTTTGAATACCATAACTACTAGATATTTCTTCTCCCTGATGTGCTCATTTGGTAACTGGGAAACAATAATTTCAACACCCCTGTCACTCTGAGTATCCACTTCTACAAGACAGTGTGGATATGCAATTAATATATATCAACAGGGGGATTTGGGTCCACAAATGATGTATGAAAACTATTCCAGATGCAAAACAAGCCTCCTAAGCCCTTTCAAATTATAGAGGTAATGGTGATTAACAACTGATTCAGTGGAAAAAATTATTTTGTGCATTCAAAGCTTGAAGTACTGCCAGAAGGGGAAAGAATCAACAAAACAACATGGTCGGGCTAGATTGAATCCACAGAACATATTACAGAAGAGGCCCTTAACTGGCTGGGCAAAAAAATGGGCTTGCTCACCAGGTGAAGTTAATAAAAGACCCTTTGACCAAGATTTCCATGACAAAGCTCTGCTAATTTTCTCAAGAAGAATCTGCTCCAGTGGTGAGTCACTGCCCTTTTACTGGCATTATTCTAATGATATGAGTTGGAAGAAAAGGTCACAATTTAGATCAATGCCATCTTCGGATGACAGAGTGGGTGAGTCACCGAATGAAATTAATGCTCAAGCGTGGTTACCATTTTTGCTGTATATACTCTCCTCTGACACACTCTATGTCCAACACATTCAATGAGATATTTCAGGAGAGCCGGTTGCTAGGTTTCAGCCTCGCTCAAAGCTCTTCATCTCAGTACAGAAAGAAATATGGAAAATTTTCAAGATGATAATATTAAATTTACCACAAGGCAATCAAAGGACTCAGATGTCTGTATACTGACATGGGCCACTCTAGTGACTGACAAAATACAAAAACTTAAGAGAGCTAGAGCTGCAAAAACTTTAGAAATCATCCTAGCCATTCCTCTTACTTTATAGAAGACACTGAGATTCAGAAAGGGAAGTGACTTGCTTAAGACATGTTTAGTGGCAAGAAGAAACCAGAACTCAGACCTTCTGTCTCCTTGACCAATATGCTTCCCCCAAAATGGGCATTCTTGGTTTATATGTTTACTTTAGAGACTTTAGAGTCTACATAAACGTTTCTTATTTCTGGAAATGGGAAGCAGCCAAGTGAACAAGATGGCTTTTAAAAAACATTTGAAAAGTTGGTCAGGTTTTTAATCTTTATTAAAATATTTATTATAAAGATGTGCTTGAACACTTCACCAAGTAAGATATACAAATAGAAAAGAAATACATAAAAAGCTCAAAATCACATGTCATCAGGGAACTGCAAATGAAAGCAATGAGACACAACCTATGCACCCAGTAGAATGGCCCGAATCCCAAACACTGACCACACCAAGTGCTGGCGAGGATGGGGAACAAGAGGAACCACCGATGGGGACACTGGTGGGAAGGCAAGATGGTGTGGCCACATCAAAAGACAGTTTGGTGGTTTCTTACCAAACTAAGCAAACTCTTAACGTGCCATATGGCAATTGTACTCCTTGGTATTTACCTGAACGAGCTGAGAACTTCTGTCACTCAAAACCTGCACATGGATATTTATAGCAGTTTTATTCATAACTGCTAGAACTTGGAAGCAATATGTGAATGGACAAACCATGGTATATCCAGCCAATGGAATGTTATTTAGCATTTTTAAAAATGAGCTATCCCTCTAAACCCACTTTGTTGAGTTTTTCTCATAAATGGATATCGTACTTTGTCAACATAATAAAGGCCATATATGAAAAACATACAGCTAACATCATACTCAATGGTGAAAAACTGAGAGCTTTTCCTCTACCATCAGGTACAAGACATGGATGTTCACTCTCACAACATTTATCCAACATACTAATTGAAGTCCTAGCTTCAGACAAGAAAAAGAAATAAAAGGTACCATTTGTAAGGAAGAAGTAAAATTTTCACTATTTGCAGATAACATGATACCATATACAGAAAAGACTGCACCAGAAACTACTGGAACTGAGAAAGAATTCAGTAAAGTCACAGGACACAAAATTAATATACAGAAATCTGTTACACTTCTATACACTAATAATAAAGTAGCAGAAAGAGAAATTAAGAAAAAATCTCCTTTGTAACTACACTAAAAACAATAAAACACCTAGGAAGAAACTTAAGCAAGGAGGTGAAAGACCTATACTCCAAAAACTATAAAACACTGATGAAAGAAATTGAAGATGACATAAACAAATGGAAAGATATTCTATGCTCATGGATTGGAAGAACAAATATTGTTAAAATGTCCATACTAAACAAAGAATCTACAGATTCAGGGCAATCAAAATACCAGCATTTTTCACACAACTATCAAAATACCAGCATTTTTCACACAACTAAAACAAATAATACAAAAATTTGTATGTAACCACAAAAGACCCCAAATAGCCAAAGCAATCTTGAGAAAGAAGAACAAGGCTGGAGGCATCACAATCCCAGATTTCAAGATATGCCACAAAGCTGTAGTAATCAAAGCAATATGGTACTGGCACAAAAAGAGACATAAAGACCAATGGAATAGAATAGATCCATGGAACAGAAATGCACCCATGGTCAATTAATCCATGACAAAGGAGGCAAGAATATACCATGGGAAAAGACAATCTCTTCAACAAATCATCTTGGGAAAACTGTGAAAGATGAAACTGGACCACTTTATTATACCATACACAAAAATAAACTTGAAATGGATTAAAGACCTAAATTTGAGACCTGAAACCACAAAACTCCTAGAAGACAACATAGGCAGTAATCTCTTTGACATCAGCTGTAACAACATTTTCTAGATAGGTCTCCTCAGGCAAGGGAAACAAAACATTATATGGTCTCTATCATTTGGGGAATATAAAAAATAGTGAAAGGGAATAAAGGGGAAAGGAGAGAAAATGAGTGGGAAATATCAGAGAGGGAGACAGAACAGGAGAGACTCCTAACTCTGGGAAACGAACAAGGGGTGGTGGAAAGGGAGGTGGGCAGGAGGTGGGGGTGACTGGTGACAGGCACTGAGGGGGACACTTGGTGGGATGAGCACTGGGTGTTATGCTATATGTTGGCAAACTGAACTCCAATAAAAAAAATGAAAGGAATAAAAAAATTTTTTTTTAAAAGGGAAATAAAACAAAACTATACTACTGGGACTACACCAAAATATAAAGCCTATGCACAATGAAGGAAACCATCAACACAACAAAAAGGCAACCTAGAAAATGGGAGAAGATATTTGCAAATGACATATGTGATTAACGGTTAGTATCCAAAATATATAAATAACTTATACAACTCAACACCAAAAAAGAAATAATCCAATTAAAAAATGAGCAGAGGATCTGAATAGACATTTTTTCCTCAGTGGATATACAGATGGCCAACAGACATATGAAAAGTTGTTCAACATCACTAATCATCAGGGAAATGCAAATGAAAACCACCATGAGATATCACTTCACACCTGTCAGAATGGCTAAAATCATAAATACAAGAAATAACAAGTGTTGGCGAGGATGTGGAGAAAAAGGAACCCTCATGCACTGTTGCTAGGAATGCAAATTGGTGCAGCCACTGTGGAAACAGTATGGAGTTTCTTTAAAATATGAAATATAGAACTACCATATAATCTAGTAATTCCACCACTGGGTATTGACCCAAAGAAGACAAAAACATGAATTCAAAAAAGATATATGCACCTCTCTTTTTATTGTAGCATTATTTACAATAGCCAAGATACAGAAGCAGCCCAAGTGTCCAACCCATAGAGGAATGAATAAAGAAGATGTGGTATACACATGCACACTGGAATATGACTCAGTCATAAAAAAGAATGAGATCTTGCCATTTCCAACAACATGGATGGACCTAGAGGGTATTAAGTTAAAGGAAATAAGTCAGGTGGAGAAAAATACCATATGATTTCACTCATGTGTGGAATTTAAGAAACAAAACAAATGAACAAAGAAAAAAAGAAACAAACAAAAAACCCTTAAATACAGAGAAGAAATAGGTGGTTGCCGGAGGGGAGTAGGTGAGAGGATGGGTAAAATAGAGAAGAGGATGAAAAGGACACTTATCATAATAAGCACTGAGAAATGTATAAAATTGTTGAATCCTATTGTACACCTGAAACTAATATAACATTGTATGCTAATTATATTGCAATAAAAATTAAATAAATAAATAAAATATTTCTGTTATAATAAAATCTCATAAAACGTTACAAAATTTTGCAAATAAATTTTTTTAAATGAGCTACCAAGCCATGAAAGGACATTTCAATGCATATTAAGTGAAAGAAGTCAATCTGAAAATGCTACATGCTCTATGATTCCAGCTCTGTGTTATTCTTGAAAAGGCAAAACTATGGAGACAGTAAAAAGATCAGTGGTTGCCAGGGGTTGGGGTGGAGGAAGGATGAATATGTAGAGTACAGAAGTGGTTTTAAGACAGTGAGACTATTCTGTATGATACTGCAATGGTGGATACCTGTCATTATACTTTTGTCCAAACCCATGGAATGCATTCCACCAGGAGTGAACCCAAATGTAAACTATGGGCTTTGGGTGATGATGATGTGTCAGTGTAGGTTCATTGATTATAATGAATGGTTTCAATGTACTATAGTTTTCATTTAGGAACTTTTACAACTCACAGATTTTGGAATAAGAAGTTCGAAACACACATCGAGCCAGTTTGCAAGGTATATACAGTCTGACAGAGTGTCAGAAAACCCAGTAAAAATTCTTTAGAACATGAAAGATAATGACTTTACACCAAAGAAGTTGAAGCTTAATGCAGAGAGAAGAACTCTTTAAGCACCAAAACCCCCACTGCATATTCATAATGAAATAATTAAATATTCAAAATACCGATACTTATTTTGTTAAAGGAATTACGTGCATTTTAACATGTGATCAGAGTTCAAGAAGTTTGCTCCTTGAGATTACTGTGACACTTAAGTCATCTATTGTTTCTGTTTAGAGGGATCCTGCTCAAATGATCACCCCATTGACTGGGCTAAATCTCCTGGACTGGAGATCATCATGAAGTTATCCAAAGGTTATTAAAAGTAAGAAACGGATTGGTAGTAGTAGTAGTAGTAGTAGTAGTAGTAGTAGTAGTAAAATCAAAGCTAAATGAAACAGATAACAACATAAAATTCATCACTTGTTGTTATAGAACTGCTACAAATTAAGACCCACTGTATTAACATAAAGAACACACATCTTCTAGAAAGAAAGCTATATCTATTTCTGATAGATGAAGAACCATGTGTTCGAATGTTATAAAATATGAATAATGTGCATTCGGTAGAAAACACTGTGTTAAGGGCAGATATGGGGTCGAAGTCTGGAGGTTTCCCTGCCACTAGTGTGGGGTGAGCAGGCCTGCCTCTGTCCCCGCAATGCACTCCCTCTCCATTGCAGGCCTAGCTGCCTCAGGGACTCAAGGAAACAGAAAGCGTATGTTAATGTCAAACTCGATAGAAAGAATTCTATAAAGGGATATAATATGGAAGGACATTCATTCACTCAACACATGCACGGGGATACCTATTCTGTGGCAGGCACAGGACACCAGGCATACAGTGTGTGAGTAAAATTGGTCGATATGATGCTTACCTGCATGGAAATGCATGGACCACTAGTGCTTACCCAGGCAGAAATGGGGGTGGGGGTCAGGCCCGTTGAGAACCAAATTGTGAAGCTCCCCCCTGGAACTCTCTTAAGCACACCACTGGGCTCTTGGTGTTTTGAGAAGCTGGTGACCTATCCAAGGAACTGCAGTCATGGGGTTCCAGCTAGAAGTTAGAAATCCAAAATCAAGGCATGGACACAGCCGTGCTCCCTCCAGAGGCTCTAGGGGTGGATCCTCCCCTGTCTCTTCCAGCTTCTGCGGGCCCCAGGCTTCTTTGGCTTGTGGCCACATCACTCCGGTCTCTGCCTCTGTCTTCATGGGGCATTCTCCTATGTGTGGGTCTGTTTCAAACTCCCTCTTATAAGGATACATGTGATTGCATTTAGGTTATGAGGGATTATCAAAGATTATCTACCAAGATTACCCAGGTAAACTCCTCCTTTCAAGATCCTTAATTTAATCACATCTTTCTCCATATAAGGTGATATCCACCCTTGACATAGAAGGTAATATTCACAGGATCTGGAAATTGGTGAGTATACCTTGGGAGTGCTATTTTTATCTTAGTCTCCCACAAAACCCTTGTGATAATATTGAGCCCACCAGATAATCCAGGATAATCTCCCTCCTGTAAAGTCGGCCAAATAGCAACCTTCACTCTATCTGCACCTTCACTTCCTTTTTCACAGGTTCCAAGGATTAAGATGTGATCATCTTTGGGGAGTCAATCATCTGCCTAGAAGACTATATAATATTACATTATGGGACTGAACTGTGTCCCCTTCCCCTCAATTCCTATGTTGAAGTCCTAACACCCAGTACTTCAGAACGTGATGGTATTTGGAGATTAAGTCTTTAAAAAGGTAGTAAGTTAAAATGAGGTTATTAGGGGGCACCTGAGTGGCTCAGTCGGCTAAGCGTCTGCCTTTGGCTCAGGTCATGATCCCAGGATCCTGGGATGGAGCCCTGCATCAGGCTCCCTGTTCAGTGGGGAGTCTGCTCCTTCCTCTCCCTGTCCTTCTGCCCCTCTGCCCGGCTTGTGCTCTTTTTCTCTCTTTCAAATAAATAAATAAAATTTTTTAAAAATAAAATAAAATGTGGTTATGAGGTGAACTCTAATCCAGTATGACCCATGTACTTATAAGAAAAGATTAGGACACAGGCATACAGAGGGAAGAGCATGTGAAGACACAGGGAGAAGATGGTCACCTACAACTGAAGGTTATTCAGAAGGAACCAACCCTGCCAACACCTGGATGTTTGGACTTCTGGCCCCCAGAAGAACTATGCAACAATATGTTTCTGTTGTTTAAGCCACACAGTCTGTGGTACTTGGTTATGGAGGCCTGAGCAAACTCATGTAGTAATCTAATCCAGAGAGCTACTATCCCATCACATTCACAGGTTCCATCCATAGCCAAGAGGCGGACAGGATACAAGGCGAGTACACCACGCAGTGGGACCCTGGGGGGGCACCTTAGAATTCGGCCTACCACACACGGCAATTCCCACCAGACCCTTCTACCAAGTCAGTTGGAAAAATTGGTTTAACTCTCTTGCTTATCCTATTTTAATGGGCTTTCCATCCGTTTATTGTTCATCTTTCAATCCCAATTCTAGTTGATCTGAGATGGGTCAGGAGGGAGGACTGAGCAAAGAGTGGAAGCAGAGGACTGAATTTCTAAGTAGAAGCAGCAGATATACTAGGTGAGGGGCACCTGGGTAGCTCAGTTGGTTAAGCATCTGACTCTTGATCTCAGCTCAAGTCCTGATCTCAGAGTTGTGAGCTCAAGCTCCACGTTGGGCTCCACACCACTGCTTTAAAAAAGAAAAGAAATACTGGGGGCAGGGGAAAGCATGGTGCCCTCAACCTGTTCTACATCCAATTTTTTTAAAGATTTTATTCATTTATTCATGAAAGACACACAGAGAGAGAGGCAGAGACACAGGCAGAGGGAGAAGCAGGCTTCACGCAGGGAGCCTGATGTGGGACTCGATCCCGGGTCTCCAGGATCACACCCTGGGCCGAAGGCTGCACTAAACCGCTGAGCCACCCGGGCTGCCTGATACATCCAATTTTTAAGAAAGAAATGGAATGAAGAAATGTAAGTAGACTCCACTTCTCACAGCTCTCAAACATTTTCATTTTCTATTGTGAATATTTTTAAAGCAATAACATCAGGCCATGAAATATACGCTTTTCTTTAAAACATGTATTTCAGGCAGCCCGGATGGCTCAGCGGTTTAGCGCCGCCTTCAGCCCAGGGCCTTATCCTGGAGGCCCAGGATCGAGTCCCACATCAGGCTCCCTACATCGAGCCTGCTTCTCTCTCTCTCTCTCTCCATGTCTCATGAATAAATAAATAAGATCTTTAAAAAAATAAAACATGTATTTCTTTTGTTTTTTGGGTTTTTTTTAAAGATCTTATTTATTTATTCATGAGAGACAGAGAGAGAGGCAGAGACATAGGCAGAGGGAGAAGCAGGCTCCCTGCGGGGAGCCCAATGTGGGACTCAATCCCAGGACCCCAGGATCACGCCCTGAGCCAAAGGCAGAAGTTCAACCACTGAGCCCCCCAGGTGCCCCTAAAACATGTCTTTCTATAGCTACATATAGCTGAGAAAAATCAGATTATTTCTACTGAAACTTTTTTCTGTTTTTGTATATGTTAACGGGCCAGAGGTAAATTTGATGACATTGCTGAAAATCACAGAATCACACAGCAGAGCACTGGCAAGTATTCGTAGACCCAGGTGCCAGGCTGCCTCTTTACCAGTATTGTCTATGGGACATGTGTTAAGTGGGACTCTAGCTGAATGACTGCAATCGCTATGTTCTATGAAAGCTGGTTAAACAGGAAAACCCCATGTGCCATAGCCACAAAGAGCGTATCCAGCTGCACTGCTGCTTTGCCTGTATGCAGGCATAAAGCATGCCACCCTTGTGTTCCCGTGTTTATAAAGAACCATAGATGCAGTGGGGAGGGGTGGCAGTGGGGAGGGGTTGAGAGAAGGGATGTGTTAGGGCTTCAGAGCAGAGTGCTCTTTCCTGCGAACAGGAAGCCACAGAGATGGGAAAAAAGACTGATGACAATCCAACTGTTTCGGTTTTCTTCCTGAGGCAGAACTGACAAAATTTGGTACAGAGGGACCATGTTGGTATCTTGCCACTTACTAGGAGCCCAGCCCTCATGCAGCTGTAAGGTCCTTCGGAGCATGGCCCTGCACCAGGTCCTGCCCTGTCCTGACACTGACATTGGTTCCACGCTCCAAAGTGCATGACTCCCCTCCCTCTATTCATATCTATGTCTATATCCCTGTCCACATCCATCTCCATCCATATCTACATATGTGTACATAGTGCATACTGCCATTTTCATTTGCCAAATCTGTTGAGCCCTGCAGCGAACATGTTGGGAGCCTCACCAGCATCAAACCCCTTCCTCAGTGGTGGTCACTGAGTGGCCTAAGTTAACCAAGTGAATGATTCAGGACTGGGCACTTGTCCAGGCATAAATGGACCAATGCTTGGCATTGCCTGGCCAAAGTGATTATTTCACAGGTGGGAATGTAACCGGAGTTAGTTCAGAGTGAAGCCCAAGGGGTATGATCAGTGACAGGAAGACTATGTGTGGTGTAGATGAAACCCCAGAATGGCTGCAGCCATTTAGTCATCACAAGGCCAGAAAGCCTGAGGTTGTTGCCAACACACTGAGGAGAGAGAATCACAGATAAATGGGGTGGGAAGTCTACACTGTGCAAATGGATTGACCCCATCTCTTGCCTCTCCCATTGTTTAAGTCAGTTGGAACTGTGGTTTCTTACTTCCAGTTGGCCAAGAGCATTCTTACTAGTAAGTGCTAGGCACTGGGGATTCAGCGGTGACAGTGCTGAGCATACAGCATAGTGGAGGGAGGTAAACAAACAGGACAATTTCATCCAGTATTATGTATTGTGAGAGGCCTTTCTGGAGAGGCAATATGAGAGTTGATACCCAAAGGGTAAGAAAGAGCTGGCCCTGGGAGGATCTGGGGGGGGGAGGGTCCCGGGCAAAGAGAATAGCCAGTGTAAAGCTGTGAGGTGGGAGTGAGCATGGGCAAAACAGCAAGGTGTACAGGAAATGAAGTGGGAAGCTCTAAGTAGTGACAGGTAAAATATTTGGAGGCAGGGGAATCATACTATGCATAGAGCAGATATGCCTGGGAAACTATTTCCAGTCTTCTCCATTAATTCCCTTACTTTTGAAACCAGATTCTCTTAAATGCCTGTGCTGTTTTTTCCCCTCTTTTCAAAGACAACAGTTAAGAATTCCAAATAAGAGGAAGGCATCAGAGATGCAGCAGTGGCCACTTCTTAATATGTCTAAGCTGTTTCTAAGAGGACTGTCCCCCCTACCAGTTTTCATGGAATTCCTTAACAGCACGTCAAGGTGATGGTCAGGGACCCAAGAAAGCTCTCCTGATTTTAAGCTGAGTTTTCAATACATAGCATTTTGTAGGACTCTACCTTTGCTTATTAAAGTACCTATTTCGGGGCTGCTTTGTACAAACATCTTCAAGTCTAGCATTAAAAACATACACTGACAGTTCCCAATTTCCAGCAGCAATTCTCAAAACTGGCTTTGTCAGATATGGCCTGGTACAGACATGTATTTCCAGGCCCCACCCCCAGAGGTTCTGACTCAGTAGGTTTGGGCAGTAAATCATAGGTGATTCCAGTGGTTTCTGCAATGCCATTACATGTGTCCTGAGTTCCCTGGACATCTTATAGTCTGTACTTTTGTATGTAAATATGACTGTATATAATCTGTATATTTTGATACTGAGATGACTCCAATCTTTTTTACAAGTGGATGTTATTTACTGAGAACTAGCTAGAGCCCTTAGAAGCACAGAAAGGAACTGGGAGTATAATCAAAAGGTGGTTTGGAGGACCATGGACAAAGGCCAACTGGCACAAGGAAGGGGTGGCCTGCTAGACAGGGCTAGGAAGTAACTACCTCCATATTTAATTGGTCACAAGTATTACTCCGTTAGCAGTATTCGAAGCCCATTCACTCCCAAAATAATTTCCTTTAAAAAGCCACAGGCCAGGGATCCCCGGGTGGCTTAGCGGTTTAGTGCCTGCCTTCGGCCCAGGACGTGATCCTGGAGTCCCGGGATCGAATCCCACATCGGGCTCCCTGTGTGGAGCCTCCTTCTCCCTCTGCTTCTGTGTGTGTGTGTGTGTGTGTGTGTCTCATGAATAAATAAATAAAATCTTTTAAAAAAAGCCACAGGAGGGGATCCCTGGGTGGCGCGGCGGTTTGGCGCCTGCCTTTGGCCCAGGGTGTGATCCTGGAGACCCTGGATCGAATCCCACGTCAGGCTCCTGGTGCATGGAGCCTGCTTCTCCCTCTGCCTGTGTCTCTGCCTCTCTCTCTCTCTTTCTCTGTGTGACTACCATAAATAAATAAAAAATTAAAAAAAAAAAAAGCCACAGGGTAAGATGCTGCTTTCTTACCACCCCCCGCCCTCCTCCCTGTTTCCTGCCACACCACTTCTGATGGGCCTACCAGATGGGGTATAACCAGGCCTTCCTGTCTCAGTACCCCTCAGGGCCCCCCCACCAGTTTGAGCATCTCTGGTCTACAATTACTGCATAAAAGCTTGTCCTTGACAACTCCATTTTATATGATATAAACAGAGGTAAACACGTATTAAAAAAACAAAGATATTAATAAATTTACTATTCATTGAATGAGGACACACCGAAGTGGCATTATGAACACTTTTTTAATGACAACAGATGGTAAATTCATACAAATTACAGGCTAGAATATAACGGATACAAAATCCATCCGGGTAACAGTTAGAAAAGTATCACTTACAAAAGTAAATCTGATTCAAGTGGCTAAAGAACTCAAGCCCCCCTTTTTGATAATTACACACAGCTTTCAAAATAGCGCATCTAAACCCTGCCCCTAGTCAGGGCACTATTCAAAGACTACAGCATACTCAATGACTCTACTGAGTTGAAGATTCTAACATCTTCAGCAAGGATGTCTGGAGACATCTCGTAACAGGTTCACTATGCAAAACTCAAACAAGAATATGTGAACGTTCTTTGCAAACTGTAAGGTGCTGTGCAGATGTTGTTAGCTATTGCTATTATTACTGTTCAGTGAGATTTCACTGAACTTGAGAAAAAGGAAGACTAGTCCGTGTAACTGACAAATATGGCTGATAGAACACCTTAAAAGGAATGCAGATACTACTCTCAAGTACGTGTAGTCATGAAACAGGAAAGAAAGTGTGGCCAGGAGCGATGGTAGTTGAGGAATCCCAGACTATTTTCATCAATAGATAAAGGATTCAACTATTCATAAATTACATGTAATAGTTATGGTTAGATTCCCGAAGTCCCTGAAAATAATTTATTTTCTCAGGTGACCCTTTCCCTTCTGCAAAAAGAAAAAGGAAATCTTGCCAAGTTATCATCGTGTTGCTTCAGCCCAGCTCTTGCAAAATTTATCTTACATGTAAGAGTAGTATGAACTAATTAAAGTTGTACTACTCTGTTGGAGGACACAGATCGCTTGACTGCAGAGAAAATCTGCTGCTGACCTCAGACAAGTGACAAATTCTGTGCCACTGTTGAACCATTTATAACGTGGACCCAACAATGGTCTACAACTCGATCATAAATAAAACAATAAACATGAACTTGTCTAGAGATGAGAAATACACACTAGATATTTAAATCCTGCATTTCATGTACCTTTGGCCAGCATCTTTGCCTGGGTACACCTTATTTAACTGTTTTTACTGGTCTTCTTGGGTGCTCTAGCTGTATTTTAAAAATTTATCTGAAAATGGCAGATAAATATCAAGGCAATCAGTTGACTCTTTTGACAAAGGGGATGAGATTTTTCTGATGAAAATAGTCGAATTATTATAATGTATATGTTCGATTTCCATCCTTTTTTAAAGATATTTAGGCTCCTTCAGTAACAACTCAAAGTTGAATTCTGCTGTTACACGTAAAACAGTATCTATCCACTTGAAGAGATAATGATATCAGATGCATTCTATAACACATTTAACTTTCTAGCACAATGGGGAAGAAGAGATTATATTCTGGGGGGCAAAATAGGAGGCAAGGTGAGGAAGGTAGTGTCTTTATCAGTAGCCTGTGCTAACACTTCAAGTCACGCTTCCTAACTGAGGTTATTCTTGCAATCCATTTTCAAACAACAGTGAACATATTCCTAGCTTAGAACACGTATAAGGGCTCAATTGTAAGTTTCCTTTCTATACATCCTGAAGTATGTACATTGAGCACAAGGAAATCAGTGAGACATCTTGAAAAATAAATCTAAATGTCAAATACCGTACATCATCTCAAGAGCAGCAGAATACTGCGTTAACAGTTAAAACTCCAGGAAAAATGAACTGGTTTGAAGACAAGCCCTATATTATAACAATCCTAAATATCAACCTTAGCATCCAATTCTAACTTTCAAACACTTGGGACTTTTTCCAAGAGGAAATTACAACTGCTTTTGCATGAATCCCTGTTTACTTGCAGAAAAACACCCAACCCATAATATTTTCTATTCAGCAAATGTCTGAAATCAAACAAAATAATCTACCGTTGGACATTCATATTTTACAAACAGCATGAGATCCGAAAAGTACAAAACCTTGGCATTACAGAAAAGCAATTAGGTGGAGAACAATTCTAAGTATGACAAGGCATCTAAAGGGATGACCATTTAGAAATTCACCACATAGTATCCCAGACTCAAACAAGGGTCTTCTACAATTTTATATTAAATTTGTTCAATTTTATACTCAAACTGTAGTCTTTAAGAAAACACTTTACATTTAGAGTAACTGCTTAAAGACATTTCAAACTGTAGACAATATTCAACCATAAGCAAAAATAAATAGTCCTACGATAATCATCTTTCACTTTTTCTCAAAAATTAAACACAAAAGCCTACTTAGCCTTTATGCCTAACCATCTCCGTCTTCCTTTAGTCCAGTTGCACAACAAAAAAAGGTGAACAAACAAATCAGTAATGGCTAAAATAGCCAGGGTCGCTGTATTAAGAATTACCAGTAACAGGAAATTGGAACAATGAGATATCTATCTAGTAAGAAGAGTAAAGGTAGAATGTGCTTTTTCAAGAAATTGGCCAAAAAGCACTCATCCGGGGAAAAAAATGCAAATAGCCGTGAGGTAACAAAGGCAGATTTTGAACTAAAACCAAACGTTCGGTGTATTGAACTAGCATTAGGAAATGCACATGGGATGTCAAACAAAATAGTGCTTATCTCCAGGCGGCAACAACACAGGGAATTTAAATTCTCTTCCTGTTTCAATACACATTTTTCCAACTGTGTTTTTAGACTACATACAAGTAGTATCAAGCAGCTGTAAAGAACAGACTAAGGATGCTGAAGTAAACCATAGGGTCTTTTTCTATCAGATAGGACCTCAAGAGGATGTAACTATAGATATCTGGGACATAACAGCTTTGATTAAAAAAAGACTTGACTAGCAATCCCAAGAATACTTACTGGATGATGATCAAAATAATCTTTCAGGATTGTTTATGCTTCCTACATATGTGAAAATGGACACATTCAATTGTAAATTCCTATCACAGACATTATTAAAAAGGCGGGAAAATAAATTGAAAGGGAGCTGACAAAAACCCTGTGATTAAAGCAAAACTTCATTGCTGAATGATAGAGCACAGCAGATCATTAAAAAGTTAGCCTAAAAGCACAGGGTAGCCTGCAAAAGCTGAGTGCCCAGGTAGCTATCTCTTTGCTTTGCTACCTAAGATACTTCAATAAACCAGTCCTTCGACATGAATAGGCGTGATTTGGCCTAGTCTTCCCATGAAATAATGTAATGAAAGATTCCTATGGACTAGGGATTACACTTTACGCAAAATTTCTCAGTGACATTCAGATGAAGTCCAAAATCCACAATTCAAGCAATTTTGCACAGGAATTTACAACCTAAAATCCAACAAACCAGGACTTTTGTGATAGTAAGGAAGAGTGTTTCAGCAAAAAAAAAAAAATAGTTTAGATTTCTTTCCTTCACTGTGTGCATCTTCACATATCCAGAGAAGTAAGCCTTAAAACCAACCAAAAGAGAAAAATACTGTAAAACATTTCTGGTGGTGAGATAATCAAATTTTTCCCAGAACATGTAACTAAATTAACATACTTGTTAGTGACCAACTTAACTTTTCCAAATTTTCATTGGCAAATGAGAGGCTCATACAGTTAAAACTGATGATACAAATCATTGGATTAGAAGGACCAAAATTTACACTAGTCAAATGTGACTCCTTCAGATTGATTTTAACATGTTCTCAACTTTATTGAAATCATCAATATCCGAGACACATTTACCATTTTTAAAAATCAATTTAATGCTATCAAAAGGTGATGTTCAACTTAATCCTGTTTGCCTTCACGCCACTGTCGTGAGCCTTCATTCCAGGCCACATAAACAAAGAGGGCCAACACCACGTGGACGGCGACCACCGCAACAATAGCAGCATAAAAATAGCTGTCCCTATTGGACATCCCAAAGGCGCCTATCAAGAGAAAAAAAGTTTCCATTTTATTCCAAAATTTATCAAAGTGCAAAAAACAAAGCATACTAGTTTTTCTTAGCTACATATTTATTTAACATCAGGCAATTAAAAAGTAATACTTCGGGTGGTGATAAATCAAGAATTCGTTTAAAGATCTGAACACCTTCTATGCACAAAGAACATTATTCTGAGTGAAAACTATAATTATCACTTAAGGACTTTGACATAAAAAGGAGGACTTTATTTTCTTTTTCTACTAATGTCTGCCACCAAAGGTACATTCCCCCAAATTCCTCCTCCCACGTCAGCCAGTAAAAGAAAGGACCTGCAAGCTATTTCACAGAAAACCATCAACAAATACACTGTCACGCTAAAATAACTCAGTGATGAACAAGTTAATTTCATGAAAGAAGATTCATTTGAACAACATGATTTTTGAGAAGCAAAACAGAAACAGATGGAAGAAGCAAATTAAGAATATCCAGCTTACAGATTAAAAGAGATCATAAAAACACAGAATCTTAAATATACTAAGAGGAAAAATGTCTTGTTTTTTCATCTAAGATTACCTTCAAAAACATAAGACTTAGTCGTGAAATATAACCCAATAGGTACAGTGATCATTAAAGCTGTGAAGAACAGGAGCGTCTTCAGGGTAGATGCTAATGAACTTTCATTTCTGGAATAAAGTAAACAAAGAGAAAATCAGAACCTGTACAACCATATCCAATTGTTTTTGTGTCCATAAACACTATAAATATCCACAGAGAAGATGCTGGAGACCCTGCCTCTGCCTTGGAAGCAGTGGCCAGAGGAAGAAGAGTAGAGTCAGGGACTCAAAACTGAAAGATCCTAAAGACCCAAAGAACACCCAAGAGACTATGATTCAGATCCAGTGTGAGAGGAAGTATCAAAGTATGAAAGTGGTTTGTAGTCTCCAAAGTGCTACGCAAGTGTACCCTGATTACAGAATTTATAATGGAGGTAGCAAAGGAGATGGACAGAAAACAATTAATGCATGTTCCTTCACAAAGCATCCTCTCAAGTGCTAGCTGGATACAGTACACACAAGGTATGAAAATCTCCAAAAAAAAGCAGCCTAGAACAATTTGGATGCAGCTGAAGGAAACTTACTTTAATTTCTTTGAATTAAACAGCTATAAGTGCAACTTAGATGGTCTTCACGTAACATGGATGCATTAAAAATTTATGTCAAAACACCTTCTATTCAGTAAATTCTATTTGTCCAGAGATTATTTTAAAATCAAGGAAATATTCCAACGGAGAAAAGTTTTGCTTCAGAATACAATAAAACTATTCTGAAGAATGCAATCACACTTTTCAAATTACATAAAGAAAAACAAGGCTTATACTCTGCTACTTAAAAACATGAATACGAAGATTAACATAAAAAAAGAAAAAAAGTCTTCATGTTCTGTCTCCTAACTCTGGGAAACGAATTAGGGGTGGTGGAAGGGGAGGAGGGCGGGGGGAGGTGAATGGGTGACAGGCACTGAGGGGGGCACTTGACGGGATGAGCACTGGATGTTATTCTGTATGTTGGCAAATTGAACACCAATAAAAAATAAATTTAGTATTAAAAAAAAAAGAAAAGAAAAGAAAAAAAGACAGACGCCTGGGTGGCTCAGTGGTTGAGCGTCTGCCTTCGGCTCAGGTCATGATCCCAGAGTCCAGGGACGGAGTCCCGCATCAGGCTCCCCGCAGGAAGCCTGCTTCTCCCTCTGCCTGTGTCTCTGCCTCTCTCTCTGGGTCTCTCATGAATAAATAAATAAAATCTTTTTAAAAAGATTAACATAAAAGCACAAACAAAATTGGATACAATAAAATGTCCATAATTTTAAAAAAAATTCACAATTAATGTATATCAATATATGGACCCATTAAAAAGAATCCTGACCATTACTCACAAACTAATCATGTGACAAATGAACAAGACAAACTATATCATATTATGTTTATCAGGGGTCTGCAAAATAAGGCCTAAGGGCCCAATGCCTATTTCTATAAATAAAGTTTAAATGGAACACAGGCATACCCATTTGTTTATGTATCATCTAAGATAGCTTTGGAGCTACAAAGGACAAGCTGAGTAACCGTGCCAAACTGTATGGCTCTCAAGATCTAAAATATTTACTCCCTGGCCCTTACAGAAAAACTTCACCAACCACTGACATATGCCATTTCAATCATGTTAAAAGTGTGTGCATATAAAAAAGGACTCCAGATCAATATACAAAAATAACTTCCCCATTTTCAAAATGTTCCTTAATGTTGTTTCACTGACTTTTCAAAAAGTAAATCTACTCCAGCACTTGTCCCTTACACTGTCACAGATGAGCAGCCCTATGGAAAGTGAAGCAGTAGTAGGTTTCCAGAAACCCTGGACACATCTGTACCTCATACATACCACCACCTACATTCTAAAAGCAGTAAACCCTATAGTTTTAATCATTTAGCTTAAGGTCCTTTTTGTCTCTTATATCTAACCATCTCAGACTATCTTAACACACTTCACACTTTATGCTTATAGTCAACATTGGAGTTAATTTTGTTTCTGGCAATCCTCAGAGGCTATGGTTTTTATCTGTATCTCTGGGAAGGAGACAGCCCAGCCTTCAAGGTCCCCCTCAAAAGAGCCTGTCCTCCAGGCACCTTTCCTGATCACTCGAACTGAAATGATTCACTGCTCTGGGACACAATCACACTTAGCTCATACCTGTTATTACAGCACTTAATGTGCCAGCTTGTTTCTTATATAGTCCTGCACATTTCTCTGGAACCTTAGAAAATCCAGGCAAAGGGTTCTTACAACTGTGTAAATGAGCTAGGAAGTTTCTGGAAGCCCAGAAGGGAAGGGAACAGCTCAAGTTTATGGTTTACAAACAATGGTCTACAAACTTTTTTGACTATTAATTAAACCATCTAAGTTTTGAGCACAAACCCCATATAAAGGCATATTGATTTTTTTAAACAGATCATCTACACACAAAATACCAATACATCCCTTAAAAAAGAAAACATATGCAAAAATAGATACTGAAAAGGATAATGCGAAAATAAACTCATGTAGAAGTTCTAGTATTTTCTTTCCATACTTCAGTGGATCATTTTTTAACATCCCACTACAGCGATCGCTGAGCTACACAATCCTCATCTGACATACTTATGCTCCTTTAAACATTTCCTAGCAGTAAACGTTTGGGGAAATTTATTGTGTAATCTTCATGAAGAATATGAGTAGTTCTACAGTAGGGCTATAAAGATTCAATGTCAGTTACCTGACCACTTCTTTCATGAATCCCAACAAAAAACATGACTTTCTGGAGGTTTCTATGGTTGAGTCCAAGGATGCATTTTAGGTATGCAAAGTTAAGATATCTAACCTGATAAAGAAACAAAGCTTGAGATTCTAGAGAAAGTGTTAAAACGTTCTTTCGTTCTTCAGATCATCTCTCTTGAGTATCTAATATCTGACCTGGTTTCCAGAAAACATTATTATTGAAAAGATAATACCATATAAAAATGTGTTAAGGCAAACAAAAGCATTTATAGTTCCACCACTCAAACATAATTTTTTCTTTTCTACATGTTAATTTCTAGCCCCACATGCTCTACGTCAGGCATGGGCACATCTTAACAATTCATAGTTTATTTTCAACTTTTTTACTACCTTTACCTTAAGCTCCAATACTCGTTTATTCTGGATTATGACCTCACAAGTATGGGACTATATATAAAGTAAAGCCTAAAAACTTCTGAAAACTAGCAAACTTCCTCTAGTGTTTACAGGACATTTTCTCTTTGGCTTCCAGCCACACCCCCACCGTAGTTGGCAGTTCTGCTGGCATAAGCAAGCTTGGGTATAACAGGTAAATTATTCTAAAACAAAGCAACTGAGTGCCTGGGTGGCTGAGTGGGTTAAGCATCTACCTTCGGGCAGCTCAAGTCATGATCCCAGCATCAGGCTCCCTGCTCAGCGGAGTCTGCTTTTCCTTTTCTCTCTCCCTCTGCCCCTCCTCTGCCCCTCTGCTTGTGCTTGCCTGTGCGCTCTAATAAATAAATAAATATTTTTAAAAGAAATAAATACATAAAACAAAGCAACTGATGTTATTCAGTTGATTTCTTATATGTATCTCTCATGGGTGTTACAGAGACTTGTTAGAAATAAAGAAATAACTCAGAATGAACCTTACTGTTTCCCCACTCTTGAAACCACCTAAAGTTGACCCACTTCATAGGAACTTCTGCAGCAAGTGCTAGGCAGATACAGCTTACCACGTTTCCTTCTATGGCAAGCAAGACTTTCATGTAAGTAGATTTCACTGTAAATTCCACTAGGAAACACTAGAATCAGTCTAGGAGGGCTACACGGTATTCTAAGTATACTTGACCAAAAAGATCCCAACAACTAGTAAACAGTAATTATAAAAAACCGCTACAGTGACATCATGAGAGAGAAAAGGGTCACGGGGCTCCAAAGATCAGTCTTTGGAATCAATGAGATTGGTCACACGCCAGCTTCAACACTTACTGTGTCATCTTGGGCAAGTCACTCATCCAGAGTAACTTCATCTTCTTTAAAAAAGGGGGAGAGAGGGGAACTAAACACTTTCTTAGTTTGCTAACCCATGTAATAAAGAACCTAAGTTGAGTCTGGCACATAGTAGGTCAACATTGAATGGCAGCTAAATCCCTTCCCACCCTTTTGTCTACCGAGATATCATTGGCTAGGCTAGTGGGCCACAATACCATTCTACTCAGCCACCAGCCCCCATCCTACTAACTCCCCCAAATGAAGCAGTCTCAAACCAGGGCCAGCCCCTAACTCTCGTCCCTTCATTCGTTCATACAGCAAACATTTAAGCCCCGACGATGCAGGCCCCGTGGGGGGACACGGAGATGGAGAAGGCCGGGTTCCTGTCCTCAGGGAGCTCACCCTGCAGTGGGGAGAGATTGCAGAGAGCAGGATCGCAAAACAGACGACAGCGAGAGGAAGTGCTAGGACAGAAGCAGGAGCTGAAGGCCCGCCGACCTCTCCCCTACGACCCCGGCTCCCGGCTCCCGTGCGTGCAGACGCTACAGGCCCCAACCAGCTTCCCTTCTCTCCGCCCCCCGGCCCCCCGCAGCCCGGCCACCGCAGGCCCGAGGGTCCAGACGTCATGCCCACCGCAGGCCCGCCCGCTCGGCTCGGGCCCTCCCTCACACCCCACTCCAGGCCGAGGCCGGGGCCAGGTGGCCTTGCGGTCAGGGCCCCTGCCGGGCCGGGGCGCCGCTCGGGGCTACCTGAAGTCGGGCGGCTGCAGCGCATTCAGCGCCGCTTTATCGAGGCGTTCCATGGTGCAGCCGCGCCCACAGCAGGGGCTGGGAGGCGGGCTGGGTTCGGGACCGCACTCCGTCCGCTCGGCAGGCGACCGGTAGAGGCGTGCCACGCCGGAAGTGCCGGCTAGCGCCGGGCGGCGGGACGCAATGCGCAAGTGCGGCGCGCCAGGGTGACGTAGAGCGCGCGGCGCGGGCGCGGGCGCAGGCGCGGGCGCGGGGGCTCACGTGACTTACCGGCCGGGGCTCCGCGGCGTGCGCCCTGCCAGGAGCTGCCTGCGCTCGAGGAGCAGGCCGGGCGAGTAGCCCAGCCACTCCACGTTGAGCCGGGACTTGCCTCGCAGCATGGTCTTCCGCGGAGGGCGGCGGGGTTAGCGGCCCCCGAGCGCGCGTGAGAAGCTTGGTGCCCCTCGGGACGGCCGTCGCCGAGCTGCGGTTTCCAGGCCACCGGAGCAGAGGGGCCGCCACGAGGGACGGCCGGGCAGAGGACTGTGGCCCTAGGCAACCAAGCAGTTTCCAGACGCAGACACACACACACACACACACACACACACACACAAAGCGGTGCACGTTATTCCCCAGCCCTTGAGAAATGCTTCATAATTACCAACAGTGAAAGTCCAGCCGTGGGAAAGTGGGAGGAGTTAGTTTAACACTCACCCGAGTCCGTAAGCTAGTCACTGTCAGAGCTGAAAGAGCCCTTGCTGAGCGTGACTGTTCAGGCCTGACGACGCCGGTGACCCCAACTTCCACTTCAAGTTAAAAACATTTTGCAGCTGCTCAGAAAGCTGCCAATGAGACAACAGGGACTCAAATAGTAAGGGACAGATGGGCCTCCCGGGCCCGCGCAACCCGAGAGAAGTATAAACGAAAACAGCGCCGTAAGCCTGGGGTCAGCTTGACAAAATAAGGTTGCCACTGGCAGCTAATAAGAGGACAACCCTTACATGGTCAACGCCTGGAAAGGGCCGCTGACCACACATCTATTTTCTGCACCACATGGATACAAAGACCACATGTGAAATCATAACTAAACACGGCAGCTTAGGACAGTGTTGGGCGCTCCGGACTGGGAAGCAGGAAGCCTCGGTTTGAGTTCAAACTTGATTCCTCTCTGGGCCTCACCTAGACCTTAGGGGGACAAGAATCGCCTAATTCCAGAACTGGGGCAAAATCAGAATTTAACTGTGGGGTTGGCAAACTGTGGCCAGCCGGCTGAATACATACAGCCTGCCTGCCCCCCTGGTGTCCTATAGCTCAGTGAGTAAAGAATGGGTTTTCCATTTTTAATGACTGAAAAAAATCAAAAGAAGACTAATATTTTCCCATACGGGAAAATTATGTGAAATTCAAGTTTCGCTGTCCATAAATAGGATTTTATTGGAACTCAGCCACATGTATTAGTTTGGATCATCTACAGCTGCTTTCACTGTGCAACGGCAATGTTGTGTTAGTGGTGACAGAGACCGTGTAACCCACAAAGCCTAAAATGTTTACTATCTGGCCTTTTACAGGAGAAGTTTGCCATCCCTGCTCTAGCTCATCACCCAATAATGAGGTTCTTGAATCCCTAGGGATCCATAATTGTAGTAAGGGGGTTTCTGAGAATGATTTTCAATATTAAAAAAAAAAAAACTAACGAACGTACTTACTCTTCATAGGGGATTAACAGTTACTTAGAACACGACCTTTCTTTCATCTTAGGCACTAATTGTATCACATCGATGAAGTAATCTTGGTTATCTCATGAGAAAATAGAGAAATTATTACTAAACTAACATAAGCCATAATATACTTGGCCAACTAAATCTTTTAAAACATACAGAATGAACACAAGAGGAGGGAACTTGCTTTGTGAGTTTGTGTAACTCCAATGCCTAGAATAAGGGCCTGGTATATAGTAGGTGCTCAAAAAATATTAGTTACATAAATGAATTGGGTCCACAGGAGGACAAAGAGCAAAAAGGTTCTTGGTCCTGAAAAGACTGGGAACCACAGATATAGTAGTAGTGCCTTGCTGGAGCTACCTTAACAATAAATTGCAAACTGAATTATTATTGATGGAAGAGAGTCTGTGTTGTGTGAACAGAGGTCTCTTCGATCCCCCATAAAAGATTTACAAGAGGATGCACGCTCTAATAAAGACAGCCAGAAGGAAAGTAGCTAGCACAGAGCAGTTTTTTAAGGACAGTACCCTCTCAAGGTGGGAAAGCGAGCAGGCCCAGAGGTGGCAACTGCACTGGGGCTAGGGGTGTCTTTTCTTTTTATGTTTGCATAGGTTATGGGTCATCGCTGGGGGGGGGGGTCTCCGATAGAGGTTGTGTCCCATCATCTAAGGGACTCCTCCTACCAGTTCAGGGCGGGGTGTTTGGTCCTATAATGTACTTGCTAGAATTGTCATGGCCATCTTCCCCCATGGGGTGCAGGGTTTGAAGCCACAATGTAAATATATTGTAATGAAGCTATAGGTTACCCTGGGGTCAACGTTGAAGAGGAAAGCACCTGGTCTCCGCCTGTGGCTCCGGGTCTGTCAGCCCGGGGGTGTTGGAAGCTGTAAAGCTAGGATGTTAAAAGCCACAAAGTCAGGATGTTCTACCTCAGGCTTCTAACATGTCATCTATTTATCACTGCCTCTGCCTCCAGCTCACGTCTAACTACTCTATCAGGATGGTTAAACAACAGAAATTTTTTTTAAGATTTTGTATTTATTTATTCGTGAGAGACACAGAGAGAAAGAGAGGCAGAGACACAGGCAGAGGGAGAAGCAGGCTCCATGCAGGGAGCCCGACGCGGGACTCGATCCTGGGACTCCAGGATCGCGCCCTGGGCCAAAGGCAGGCACCAAACCGCTGAGCCACCCAGGGATCCCCATAAACAACAGAAATTTATTGTCACACAGTTCTGGAGGCTAGAAGCCTGAAATTGAGGTGTCGGCAGAGTTGGTTTCTTCTGAGGATAGTGAAGGAGATTTTGTTATGTGCCTCTCACTTAATTTCTGGTAGTTTGCAGGCAAACTTTGGTGACCCTTGATTTATAGAAGCATCCCCCAGATCTCTGTGTTTCTTTTTACATGGAATTCTCCCTGAGTCTGTATCTGTGTCCAAATATCTTCTCTTCATGAAGATTCCAGTCATATTCCATTAGGGGCTACCAAACTCCAGCCTGACCTCGACTCAACTAATCATATCCACCACCCAATTCCTAAATAAAGTCCAATTCTGAGATACTGGGGCTTAGGAGTTCCACAAAGGAATTGGGCTAGGGGCAGAGGAGACACAATTCAGCCCATATCAGTAGTCTAAACTTCTTGTACAGATGAAGAAACTGTGTTCTGGAGAGGGAAGGGACTTCTCAGAAGTCATACATTTATCTAGTGGGGCCTAGCTCAACTCCTGCCTCCAGACCAGCACTTTCACACTCTCATGTTAGAAGCCTGTGTGGCAGTTATATGATAACTCCAACAAAAACCATTCATAAATGAGATTTGATGTGGGACAAAATGCCTAGTTACTCTCATTTACATATTAGTGTTTGGGGTTTTTTAGTAAACTAAAGCTGTCGTACCTCTTTTTGCTGCTGACTTCACACTCCACCAACATGTACTGTGAACTCACTGAGGTGTAGGTAGAACTTTTAGAATAAATTCAATCTGTAAGAGAGAAAAAAGAAGAAATTAGCACTCTGGCCCCCAAACAAAGTCCTGCAACCTCCTACCTGCAGCAGCTGCTAAAGAACTGGAGGTCAGTGGAGCCCAAACAGCCGTTGCCATGGGAATGAAATGGCATGTCGGGGGCGTGGTCATGATGGAGGAAACCCTAAGGGGTGCCTCCTTTATTCCCTAAGAATCAGAAAATGATTCTTAAACAGCAAAAGCCCTGGTCAGGCCCTGTCAGTTCAGTTGAGAAAGCAGAGCTAAATATGGGGAGTGGCTTGCCCCAAACTCACTGGATTAGTGACAGGATTCAAGAATATAAAGTTCCTAACTCTCCGTTCGGTGTTTTGTCCATTGCACATACTGTCTTACACCTCTGTACTGTAAACCCAGTGACACGGCAACTGTACACCCAAAGTCGAGTTTGGCAATACCCCCCAATTTGCTTTAGTGCCTCACACAGCAACCTCCCCCTCCCCGCCCGACACACCATAGTCCTCCTCTGGGTAGGCAGTGGTGGGGTTGGATGGGAATGGTCATACTTGAAACACCAACTGATCTTTCTGAAGCCAATCCTTGCACAGTGTGGCATTTTAACAACTAAACCATGAAGAAAATAGAAATGAGCTCTATGATACAATCAATAAAAGTTGCCCTGAGACAAAGGGGAGGGGGATAAAGAGAGAGAGCAGGAGGGAGAGAGAGAAACTGTGGCTTCTTCATAATGTGGGGTGCAATGGTTTGTTGTTGTTGTTGTTGTTGTTATTCTGTAACACAAATTGGTAAAATATGCCCCCTGGTGAAATAACTTAGTTCCACTTGTAGAAAAAATAAATAAGCGGTTTGAGCTGGGGGTTATTTTAGTAAAAACCTCTTTTGTCAGGAACCCCTGGGCAATGAAATGCAAGTTTTGTTGTTTGCTTGTTTGTTGATGTCTCTTGCAGCAGAAAATTAACTACTTCATTTAACGAACACTTATTAATGAAATGCAAGTTATACTGTAGGATGATAATTTCCCTTTGCATCTGGCCTTTTTCCATTGTCATCTGCATCCACCTCTGGCCATAACCACTGCCCCAAAGCACGTGCCCCGTGCTTCAGTTTACAGAGTATATTCACAATTTCTAAATGTATATACCATCTCCGTTTTATAGGTGAAAAGGTGAGGTTGAGGAAAATTTTGAAGCTGGGTGACGGCCCTACAGCACCCCTCGTCTAACCAACTCTCAGGCTACCTCTCCCAACTGCATCGTCTGCTGCAGAGCTAAGCTAGGATCTTAAAGCTAGCGAAGGGACGTGCCAGCGGAGCCAGGGGATGCTTGGGGTCCATGGAGGAGGACTATTCTCACCTCGCTGGCCCCACAGGATCTGAAGTCCAGGAGCTGACAACTGTAGCACAGTAAACGGAGCCCTGGGTATCTTCTGGCAAAGGGAAAGTTGGCACCGGGGCACAGCGAAACAGGTCCCACCATTTGCTAAGGGTGGTACAAGGTCATCCCGGGTCTTGCGGCCCCTGGTTTGTTTCTACGAAGGGAAGCGCGGCCCACGAGGAGCGGCAGGGCGCCAGTTGCCAGCGCCAAGGTGAAGGGTCCCGGCGACACGCCTACCACCGCAAAGGCCCCATGAGGACTGACGTGACAGGGCCACACCGAAGACAGGCACATACTGTGCTCAACAAGGGCCAAGTCTAGAGAAGGTACTCGTGATCACTTGGTTGAACGAAGAAGTCGGTGCCCAGCGTAGGGAAACTGAGGCCGCGGCTCACCCAGACCCTGAGATGCGGCAACACTGCGCACTGCTTGTGAAAGAGGGGCCCGAGCCCTCGGAATCGGGTTTCCACGCGGTCCCCGGGACGCCGAGTGGGCGGGGCGAGGGCGGGCCGCCTCCATTTTGCTGGACTCTGATTGGACGGTCCCTCTAGCCGGGGGGCGGGGCCTGGAGAGGGAAGTCCCGCCCACCGGCAGTGGGCGGGGCAAGGCGTTGTGGGTCCTTGAGGCCCTGGAGTGTGAGCGCTCCGCCACCAAGTGGGGTCTCTGGGGTGAAATCTGAGCCCCCCCCAGGCTCTTTCATTCCCCGAGGCTGACACACCCAGCCTGAGCTGCGCTCCTAGTATCCGTTGAATACAATTAATACATAATAGTTGAGCGAGAGAGAGCAAGAGAAGTGCGGGGGGGGGGGGGGGCGGGGGGAACCCCAAGTTCTAGCCGGCTCACAATGCGCAAGAGCAGTTAAATGATGTTTGGAGTTAGTTTCGTTCTTGTTTTCCCCTTGTCCGTATTTTGTTTTACTGAGGTGGGTTTCAAGTGTACAAGATCATGATTGGTGTTGTCCGTTTTTACTTTTTCATTTTCTATGAACGAGTTGAGCGAAGAGACATTAGAGGAAGGCAAAACGCAGTAGGAGCAGATAAATAGGATGCAGAAGAAGCCAGACTCCGAGGAGCTGGTGGTTTGGGCACCAGGCGAAAAACATGAAAAGGCAATAAAAGACAAAGCAGGCCGGCCTGGCCACGCATAGCTAAGGCCTTCCTGGCTGAGCCGTGCCAGGCTGCTCTTCCCAAGCCTGTCCTGGGAAGAAGACACCAACCACCTGCCAGGAGGGCAGCACTGAGGGGGTGCGGGCCGGCTCAGCCTGTGACTGGGCAGGAGTGTGGGTGTGTCGCGCGTGTGAGTTTGTGTGTTTGCTGGGGAAATAGTTTCCTCCCAACCCAGGAAACCTCTCCACAAAGGTGTAAGAGAAAGCAAACAACTCTGTCGACTAATAAGCGTGAAACCAGAATGTGCAGCATGTCACAAGCAACCCACGGAAGGGATGGGAAAAGACGGAAATCTCAAATAGCTAAATGGATACAAGCCATTACATCTGAGAGGTTGAATAATTTGCAGCCAGGTAACAGCCAAAGGTAGGCTCATCTCCTCCCAGGAAACTGAGACCAGAGGTTCTTTTCCTTGATGATTACACTACAAGAGTTTGGTTCCCAGGCCCTTGAGGGAACTTTCTTGAGAGGCTGAGCCCTTAAAAAATTTACATACACTTGAAAAGGACAGACAAAGGAAGCCTGAAAGTAAAGAAAAGGAGGGAATATCTTCCGTTATTTTTCCACAAGGAGAATTTAACCTCTTGTTCTTAATTTGCATTTGCCCTTATTATACTGTATTGCTAAAGACCAGGAAGCATGTGTGTGTGTGTGTCTGTGTTACATGCATGTGCACCCATAAATACATGTCTGAGAACCTGCCACCAAGACAAAGCTCTTTGCTGGCTCCTTTGGCTCCCAGGTCAGGGTCTGCACCCCCTCCCCATGACTCCACCATCCCCCGCCTTCCAGAGTGCTCTCTCCTCTCCCTATTCCCCTCATCATACCCTCCAAACTCTTCTCCCTCGCCCCAATCTCACACAAACACTCTGGATGACTTTGTAGAACATCTAATACATTATGATTGTGAAGCAGCTCCTGTAGCGTCCCCACCTGAGGAGCCATACCCCCATTTCTGCCACCTCGCAAGTGCCATCTGTCCTCTCAATATCTCCTATGGTATTTTGGGCCTACATGATAGTTTGTGATCTCTTCTATATCCTATGAATCTCCTTGGGGCTTCCAGTCTCTCCCCGTAGACCATAGATGGGGAGAGGAGGACATGGCTGCTGGTTTTTTCATGTCTGTGCTGCCATCGCACAGGGCCCTGAACATGTACCCTCAGTCAGCTGCACTGAGAATCCTTCTAGGGCCACTTCTCTGGCTTTCCCCCTCCCACCCTCCTTCTGTTTCTTGGCCTCCTAAACTCTGCCATGAGAATATGAAACCAGAAGAATAAGGATTTACAAGATCTGTTCCCAGAGTGATTCCCCTAAGAGGAAGTATAGAGCTGACCAAGTTTACTTAAAATGCGTAAGGACCAAGCTTGGTGCTTTCCCACCTTGCCTCTCACCCGCTAGGCTCTGAGCACCCCATTGTGTAAAGCCCTAGGAAATCTAGGTCCCCCCTGTGGTGGACAGGCTGGTACTTCTGGCCTGAGGAAACCAGAGTGGGTGAAAAAGGAGCCAGCTTCATGGAGAGTACCATCCAGGCAAACCTGTCTGTGGGCCTTTGTCAACCGAGCAGGCGAAAGTTGACACCAAAAAAACAGCTGTTCTTTTGGAAATCTTGATTTGGAGAAATTGCGCACCCAGTCCTCTGATTCCAGGTCAGGCTGTGATCTGACTGCGAGAGAACAGTAGTTAAAAGATTTCGCCTAGAAAGTTCTGCATCAAGAACAGCTGCCCGTCACCCACTTTCCCTTGGGAGCATCACCTTGACATCGGTGCCATGTGTCCAGACGAAGCACTAGCATCAGCCTTTCCACGTGTCTCAGGGCCCAGCCAGGAAAGCCATTGTTCTCTACCCCTTTTTTCAAAAAGGCCCCTTAGCCCCACTAGAAGAGGGGAGCCAACGAGGCCCCTGGGAATTTGTGGGGCAATGAAGGCTCACAGCATCACAGATAGTTGCCAGAATCACAAACTGCCAAGCGATTATCCAGCCTTTATTTCTCAGCTCCAGAAACCGATACTCAGTGCCTCCCGAGACAGCTGACTTGCTTTTCCAACCTCAGTAGTGGCAAAGGTCAGCCTGACTATCCCCTCTGTTCTGTGGACTCTGGCCTCTCTTAACCTTGCCAACACTTGTTGGTGACCACATTTTACTGCTGGAACACATCCATCTATCAACTAGCCCCTCAAATCTTCTCTATGCAGGTGCTGCTGGATCTTCTCGGTACAGTCCCGGGTAGATTTTTAAGAGTCAAATGTGTGTTCCCACATTGGTCACTGTGGCACCTCACCTATGTGGCCACAAAGCAGACACACAGGGCCAGTGGAGGAAACAGCTGGGTTACCACTGGAAAGAACTAGACCTGGAGCCAAAGCCTGGAGGTGAATCTGGGTTCCTCCACCACTTCCTAGCTGTGGGACCACACATGGGTCAGTGCCCCTTTCTGGGCATTAGTTTACCTTAACTGGAAATGGTTTGTTAGGAGAAGCTGATGACCTGATAAACTGCAAGGTCATGACTTGGCACAGGAGAAAGAGAGCTAGACTGAGGGTGACTCTGTCTGGGGCTCCCACATGCCCTAGAGCGAGCCTCTTACTTCCTCATCTGTTGGTGTCAGAACTAGATGTGGCTGGGACTAAATGGACCTCTGTGGCCCTTCAGGGATAAGTGAAGAAAAGTGGCAGTCGGAGAACTGTCTGTTTTTTGAGAGCACATATTCCTTTCCAAGAACCAAGTCATTTCTTTCTTCATTTTACAATCTCAGCACAACTCTCGGGTCATCTCCGTTCCACTGGCAACTCTGTGATCTGCTGCAAGAGAAAGATTTCGAGGATGAAATACAGGAAGCTGCTTCAAAGGACTGAGAGCAGAGAGTCAGTTTGGTGGACCGTAAGCTTGAGGAATGGCTTCAGGAGCAGGGTGTAACCTGAGGAAGGGAAGAACAGGGGCAGCTCTGCCTTCAGATGTTTGAAGGGCTTTCACAGGGAACAGACGTGAAACTAGTAGTGAGTACAAAGCAGGAGGGCGTGGGGAACCAGGAATCCACGGCAAAGGCCACGGGAAGTTTGCTTCTTTTCATTCTAAAGAATCGCTTTCTACCTGCTGGCCTATTAGAGCGGCTGTACAAAGGCATCTGCCCCCTTGATGGGCTCTCACCCTGGGGTGGAGGTGGAGCTGGAGGGTGGATTGCTCGTAGGTGACTACTGCCTTCTTCCCCAAATCGGATGATTTTGTGTTCTCTGAGCCCGCGGTGAGATCAGGCATATTTTTTATAGCACCTAGTACAGATTTGTGTACACAGTTGGGCTTAGCCAAATGAGTGAATGTATCTTTCTTTCTTCATATAACAGGGAAGGCCTGTAATGGGGTGTTATCCTTGGCCCCTGACACTTGGATAATGATGGTGTCCCACAGTAAAACATTTTTGCATGTAAATATCACTTAAATCTGCACAGTGGTTGTCAAACAGTGAGGCCCTGAGAGAAGCCAGTGCACCAACCTGGAAACATTTTTATGATAATCATTTTCCTACAGAACTTGGAGCTTCAAAAGGAGGGCATTCAAATACCCCCCCCTAGAATGTTGCAGCTGGAAGGAACTTTCAAGATCACAGAATCCAACCCTTTCATTTCCCAGATGGCACAGCCAAGGCATCGGCTGTGGGGGTGAGGGGAGGAGAATGCCTTTCCTGGCCTAAGGCCTGGCACATGGAAAGAACCTACCAGAGCCTTGCCGCCTGCCTGCTTGACAGTGGGCCAACCAAGGCAATGGCAGAGTGGGGTGAGAAAGCAGCTTTCTCTCTCTCACCCAGGCAAGACAGCAGGGCTTAAACTAGACCCAGGGGCAGCTGGAGGTGACCCAGCAATATAGACAGGAGCGAGAAAAAAGCACCAGCCCACATCTCCCTCGGAAGTGACATGGAAGCTCAAGGAAAGACTGTCTCTGTAGAGGAGGTGCCAGCAAACCCCAAGCAGGTTCCTCTGTTCTGCAACTTAGGGAAGACCCTAGGCATCCATTCCAGCTGACAAGTAGGGCCCACAGAGCCCAGCCTAGTCTCCACTCTGCATGGGGAGCACCCCAGCTGGGGATGCTGTGTCCCAAATTTATAAACCTAACAGCCTTCAGGGATCCCTGAGCTTCCCTTCACTTGGAATGCACTTCTCACTGATACCTTTTGAAATCCTGCTCTTCCTTAATAGTTCATCTAAAAGGCCACCTCTTCTGAGAAGCATTTTTAAATGTCCAAGCATTAGTTTTTTATTCCCAAGACCCTAGTCGTCCTCCTTATTCAACTCACCTCAGTGTGCTGTGTATCAATCTGCTTTGGACCAGCGTTGGTGTGCTGGATCTCCCTCCCTTGCCTAGACCATCCTTCCCAGTGTTCACTTACTGAACTCAGAGAACTTGCTTTGTGCATACTTGCCGCTCCTCTAGTCTCAGGCACTGTAGGCTCTCAGAGAGCCAGCTGAACGCACAGAGGAAAGGACGGCTGAAGAAGAGGCTGCTGTCTTAGCTGCACCCCCTTCACAGAGGAGCACTCTGCCTCTCACAAGGTCCAGAAGAAGGATGGAGCAAGGAGGGGAGGGAGTGAGAAAAAATGAAGGGAGGGAGGGAGAGGGAACAGAGGGAGGAAGGATTGTTGAAAACAGAAAAAACACAAACTTTTATTGTCCTGAGAGGCTCCTAGGGAGAGAGACACACACCCAGAATGATGGTGTGGTGCTGTCGGTGGTGGAATAGTAGACCAGATTCCCCATATGAATGGAATGCGTCACAGTTCTGTTCATTGATTCAACCATTTGTTCACTTATGGAAAGCCTACTATGGGCAAGGCGATGTTTCGCTTGGTTTCTTGGTGGTATGCCCTAGTCCTTCAGGACACGCATGGGTTCACATATGAACTCTGTCATTTACTAGCTCTATGACCTTGAACGGGTACTTAACTTCTCTGTGCCTCAATTTCTTTATCTGCAAAATGGGATTATAACAGTACCTTCCTTATAAGTTCCTGTGAAAATCCAGTGATTAAATTGACACCAAGTGCTTTATTTTTTTTTTAAGATTTTTATTTATTTATTCATGAGAGACACAGAGAGAGAGAGGCAGAGACACAGGCAGAGGGAGAAGCAGGCTCCATGCAGGGAGCCCAATGTGGGACTCGATCCCTGGACTCCAGGAGCAGCCCCTGGGCCAAAGGCAGGCTCTAAACCACTGAGCCACCCAGGATCCCGACACCAAGGGCTTTAAACAGTGCTCTGCACAAAGCAACCGCTATGTAAGCCTTGGCGATTGTTCTAGGCACCGTGAATATATACATCAGTGAACAAGACTGACAGAAATCTTTGCCCCCTTGAGCTTAAATCCAAGTGGAGGGAGATGGACAAGGAACGGCAACAACCAAGGACATCAATCACGTCAGGAGGTAATAAACGACATTTGGAAACAGAGCAGGTCAGGGAAACTGGGAGTAAGCAGATGGGGGTGTTGATTTTCGGTGCTACAGTCACTGTGGGCCTCACAGAGACCTGTTCGTCGATGGCATCAACTTGAACCTGCGGCATGGGGTGGGAACAGGAAGAGATCTTTCGAGAGAACTCTGAGAGACCAGGTGCCTTGAGGGTGAGAGGCTGTTTGCTGTTGAGTTAGAGGAGGTGCAGAAGTCTGCAAGGAGCCAGGGCTTTGGTAAACACTTGTGGCCAAATTTGGCAGCTACTGGGCCTCTGCGGAGCACACCCAACCCTCGCAGCTGGCACAGAGGCGGCCCGGGGAGCCAAAGCCCTTCAGTGAGCTTAGCTAATGAGGGCCTGCAGTGCAAAGCTTGGCTCAGCCTTGCAGCTCCCTGGGACCTCATCACTGTTTCCCTAAGCTGGGTTTCCTCTTACCTGGGAAACCTGGTGGAACAGACTGGGAGTGCCCTGAATTTTTAATGATGCATGAAGTACAGAAGGTTTTGCTCTGGGTGATCCAGAGAGAGTCCTTTCTGCTTTCCTTGGGGGCAATGACTCCAGAAAGAGCTAGAAGCTCAAAGTGTCCTCCGAGAGCAAGGTTTCCTGTGAGAAGCCTCTCAGCCTGTATCCCCCCCTCTCCATCACAACCCTAGTCACACAAAGGCCATAATCAAAAGCCCCTTTGCCAACCCCAAGCCCCCGCTTCAGTTCTTGGCTCTACAACTCCCCATCATTCTATCCCTCTGCTGCTTGTGGAGGCTCAGAGGGTTCGTGTCCCTGCAGTTGGCTTATAAATTCCTCAAGATCATGAATGGGGTTTTTAAAAATACTTTATTTATTTATTCATGAGAGACACAGAGAGAGAGGCAGAGACATAGGGAGGGGGAGAAGGAGGCTCCCTGTGGGGATCCTGATGTGGGACTCAATCCCAGGACCCCGGGATCTCACCCTGAGCCGAAGGTAGACGCTCAAGCACTGAGCCACCCAGGAGCCCCGAGATCATGAATGTTTTTGAGGAGGTGACAAATTCTAGAAGCATCACACCATAGGCTATATTTGACCATTTGTTCAATAAACACTCATTGAGTACCTACTGAGTGCCATGCATCGTTCTTGGTGCTTGGGAGACAACAGTGAAGAAAACAGACCAGAGTTCTTTCCTCACAGAGCTCATATTCTAGTGGGACAAAGAGGCAGTAAACATAGGACATTCATAAGACAATGTCACCACAATGAACAGCGCCATTAAGAAGAAAGGAAGGAGAGTAAGGGGAGCAAGAGTGATGGAGGCCTTTCCTTTCGTGGTAGACAGAGGAGGCTTCTCAGGCAGCGACATTTAAGCCCAAACTGAATGAAGTTATGGGCCAAGCCATGTCCCAAGCAAAAGAACAGGGAGGGAACAGCAAGTACAAGGGCCTTGAGATGAAGAAAAACATGCTAGTACAGTGCTATCAATTCACTGATATAGAGATTTAGGTCAAAAGAGAGAAAATGTCTTTTCCAAAATACACATCAAGCAGGAAATGAATGAAAGACATCCTCACACCCATGACTGACCACTATTAATGTTTCTTGGAGTTTCTTCCAGATATATTAACATATGTACACATGTATGTACTTGTACATATAAACACACACACTGTTTTTCCTAAACTGTTACTCTGCAAACTTTATTGTCATTAACCAGATGCAAGGATAATTTCCAATGTCCATAAACATGGATCTACATTGTCATTTTTTCCAACTTAACATTTGTACCAATTTGAAATATCTTTTTGTTTAGCGAGGTATAATTTACTTACAGTAGAATTGATCCTTTGTACGTATACAGTTGTATGAATTTTTACAAACTCACACAGTTGTGTAGTATTCACCATCGAGATAATGAATTTCTCTATTATCCCAAATACTCCTTTACTGTGCCTTTGTAGTCAAATTGCCTGTTCCCACCTGCAGATGAGATCCCTGGCAAGCAGCGATCTGATTTCCGTCTCAATAGTTTTAATTTTTTTCAGAATATCATATAAACAGAATCATATACTATGAAGACTTTTGTGTCTAGCTTAGTTCACATAGAATGCTTTTTGAGAGTCATCCACGTTGCTGTATATCAGTAATTTATTATTTTTATATAATACACTCCATCGTATAGATATCCCACAATTTGTTTATCCATCCACTAGTGGAGGGACACTTGGGTTGCTTCCAGCTATTGAAACTATTAAAGCTATTAAAAATAGCTTCCAGCTATTAAATAAAGCTATTATAAACATTCATGTACAGATTCTTTTTTTAAGGTTTTATTTATTTATTCATAAAAGTCACACGAAGAGAGAGGCAGAGGAGAAGCAGGCTCCATGCAGGGAGCCTGATGCGGAACTCGATCCCAGGACCCTGGGATCATGACCTGAGCCAAAGGCAGATGCTCAACTACTGAGCCACCCAGGCTCCCCCAGATTCTTTTCTTAATGGGTATTTCTTTATTTCTCTTGGGTGTATACTTAGAAGTGGGATTGCTAGGTTGTATGGTAAAAGTGTGTTTAACTTTATAGGGAACTACCCAACTTTTGTCCAAATTGTCTGTACCATTTTGGATTTTCACCAGCAGAGTATGAGAGGTCTAGTTGCTCCACATGGTTATTTTTTTAAAAAATTTTAGCCACTCTAATAGGAGTATAGTGGTATCTCATTGTTGGTTTTTAAGAAATAGTTCTAATTTTTTTATTGAGTTTTTTTACTGAAATATAATTAACATACAATGTTATATTAGTTTCATGTGGTAAAATATAATGATTCACCATTTCTATGCATTACTCAGTGCTCATAATGACAAGTCTATCTTAATCCCCTTCCCCTATTTCACCCATTCCACCCCCCCCCACTTCCCCTCTGGCAACCACCAGTTTGTTGTTTTAATTCGCTTTTCCTCTAATGACTAATGATGTTGAGCGTCTTTCATGTGCTTATTTGCCATTCTTATTTCCTCTTTGGTGAAGTGTCAGTTCAAATCTTTGCCCATGTTGTAATTAGACTGTTTGCTTACTGCCGAGCTGTATTAATTTCCTCAGGCAGCTGTAACAAATTACCACACACTTAACAACTCAAAGCAACTGAAATAAATTCTCTCACAGATCTGGAAGCCAGAAGTCCAAACCTAGTCCTATGTGTGTCAAAGTATCAGTAGAGTTGGTTCCTTCTGGAGGCTCCAGGGGAGAATCTATTCTTGCCTCTTCCAGTTTCTGAAAGCTGCTGATAATCCATGATTTGTGGCCTTGTTGCTCTGATATGTGCCTCTGTGGTCCCATTGCCCTCTGCTTTTCTGCAGTCAAACCTCCCTCTGTCTCTTATCAGGACACTTGTGATGGCATTTGGGGTCCATCCAGATAGTCCAGGATGATCTCTCCATCTCAAGATCCTTAACTTCATCACATTAGCAAAGTCCTTTTTTTGTCATATAAAGTAACATTCATAGGCTCCAGGGGCTATGACCTGAGTAACTTTGGGGGACAGTGTTCAGCCTACTACACAAGCTTAGAGAGTTCTTCAGATTTTGACTCACTGTCCTTTATTAGATAAGTGTTTTGCAAAGTTTTTCCCTGCTTGTGGCTCATCTCTACATTTCTACATTTTCTTAACAGATCTCTTGAAAAACACAATGTTATCATTTTTATTTTAATGGAGTCCAATTGATAAATTTTATAAAAAAATTTTCTATTATGGCTTGTATTTTGTTTATTCTCATGAAATAATCTTTGCATAAGCCAAGGTCACAAAGATTTTCTCCTACATTTACTTCCAGAAATTTTAGTTTTAGGTTTAACATTTAAGCCTTTGAACAATTTTGAGTTAGTTTTTGTAAATGGTGCAAGACACAGGTCCAAATTCATTACTTTGCATGTGAATGGTCAATTGTTCCAGCACCGTTTGGTACAAAGACTATTCTTTCTCCTTTGAATTGCCCTTGTACCTTGTCAAAAACCAGTTGGCAGGGGATGCCTGGGTGGTTCAGCAGTTGAGTGTCTGCCTTTGGCTCAGGGCATGATCTCAGAGTCCAGGGATCAAGTCCCACATCAGGCTCCCTGCAGGGAGCCTGCTTCTCCCTCTGCCTGTGTCTCTGCCTCTCTCTCTATGTCTCCCAGGAATAAATAAATAAAATAAAAATAAAATCTAAAAGAAAAACAGTGGGCTATGTTTATTTCTGAATTCTCTTCTGTTCAATGGAGCTACGTGTTGGGCCTTTCACCATACCACATTGTCTTGATTACCATAGGTTTATAATAAATCTTGAGATTTAATAGTGTGAATGCTCCAACTCTGTTCTTTTTTAAAATCATACTTTTGCTATTTTTTTGCTACTATGTGGAAATACGATTGCCTTTTTGTATGTTGGTTTTGTATCCTGTTCCAGTAGCTTTTCTGTAGATTCCTTGGGATTGTCTACATACACAATCATATTGCCTGTGAGTATAGATAGCTTTATTTTCTCCATTCCAATCTGAAGCCTCCTATATCTTGTCCTTGTCTTACAAGGACATCTTGGCATCAGCCAAGGCCTTAGGTATGATGTTGAGTAAGAGTGATGAGAGTGCACATCCTATGCTCCCAATCTTATTGCAGGAGCATTTGGTTTTTCACTGTTAATTACAATGTTAGGAATGTTTTGTGTGGATGTTGTTGTTGTTGTTGTCCTTTTTCAAGAAGAAAAAGTCCCTTTTATTCCTAGTTTGCTTGATAGTTTTATTACAAATGGATGTATGATCATGTGATTTTGCTTCTTTAGACTGTTAATATGATGGATTACATTGATTTCTTTTTGAACGTTGAACCACCTTTGCATTGCCAGAGTAAACATCACTTGATTTTTATATATTATTTGATCAGCGTGCTAATGTTTGTTGAGGATTTTCACATTCTATTCATGAAGAATATTGGCTTTTAGTTTACTTTAGTTTTTTTCTTATACTGTGTTGTCTGGATTTGGTGTCAGAGTAATGCTGGCATCATATAATAATTTAAGAAGTATCCCCTTGTCTTCCCTTTTCTGGAATAGTCTTTGTAGAATTGGTATTACATATTCCTTAAATGTTTGGTAGAAGGTGAAAGTGAATTCATGTAGCTTTAATTTGTGGAAATATTTGTACTCAATTCCCTTCACTTCATTTAGTAGAATAGAACTTCCAGTTTGTGTCCTTTCAACTTGTAATTCATTGAAGTTGATGTGAAGTTTCATTCACATTGAAGTGAAATTTAAGGGCACAGTGTGTGGTTTGTAGTCCCTTATTATCCTGTTAATGTCTATGGTATATTGTCATTGTTAATGATTTCCTGGTATCACATTATATAAAGTAATATAATATATTTAGCCATTCTGTTATTGTTGAACTTTTAAATTACATTTGTATTTTCACCATTATAAATATGATAAAAACATATGTATATACATCTTTGTAGAGATGTCTGATTTATTTAGATAAATCCTACAAGCAGACTTTGTGTGTATTGCTCCATAAAAATTACCTCCAAACTCAGTGGTTTAAAATAACAAATATTTATTTATTTATTTATTTATTTATTTATTTATTTACTTACTTACTTATTTTAAAGATTTTATTTATTTATTTGAGACTGAGACAAAGAGAAAGAGAATGAGCAGGGGGAGGGGCAGAGGAAGAGAGAGAAGCAGGCTCCCTGCGGAGCAGGGAGCCCTACAACAACACAAAGACATTGCAGGGCTCAATCCAGGGTCCCGGGATCATGACCCGAGCCGAGCTGAAGACAGACACTTAACCAACTGAGCCACCCAGGCACCCAAACAACACATATTTACTATCTCATAGTTTGTGTGGGTCTGGAATCTAGTTGTGTCTTGACTGGGTCCTCTGGTTCAGGGTCTCTGACACAGCTACAGTCAAGTGTTGGCTGCTGCTACAATCATCTCAAGGCTCAACTGGGGGAAGAGGTGCTTCCCAGCTGGCTTACATGACTGTAGGCAAGATTTAATTCCTTCCAGGCCATTGGACACAAGACCTCAGCTCCTTACTGGCTGGCCATTGACCAGAGGTTGTGTTCAATTCCTTGCCACGTAAGCCTCCCTGTGGGGCAGTTCATAACATAGCAGAGGGAGTTCCTTCAAAGAAGCAAGGGACTAAGAGACCAAGAGATGGCCAACCTACTCTTGGAAGTATCCCATCACTCATGCCCAATTCAGACTTATTAGAAATAAGTCACTAGGTTTGGCCCACACTCAAGGAAAGGGGATTCTACAAGGCCACAGATACAAGGAGGTGAGGGTATTTAGGGGACATTTTAGAGGCTGCCTAGCAAGGAATATTGGTTTCTTTTTTTTTTTTTTTTTGAATATTGGTTTCAAGAGTTGTTTCATTGTTTCTTATAAAGAATTGTATTTATGGGTTCAATTCCAACTCTTCTTTTTCCTGTTCTTCAAATGAATACAAATGACTAGTTTTTACAGATATTTTAAAAGTAATGAGTAAATAACAAAATATTTATAATATATGTGGAGATAAAAAGAATAGTAATTCAGTGAACATACACATAACTACCACTTATTGTATTTTTAAAATGTATATCTCTTTCTCTCTCAGGACTAACCAATATTTGATTTTTTGGTTTTTGTTTATTATTCCCTTGATTTTATTTGAATAAACACTTATATTTATTTTAAGACAACATATTGCTTAGTTATGTTTGTTTTTAAACTTTGCACTGTACTGCATGTATTATTGTGATTTTGCTTTTTTTACCGAAAGAGATTCTCCTGAGATTCATCTATTTGGTTGCATCTAACTGCATTTATTGTATCCACTATATAGAATCCTGTTGTTATGTATCTACTATAGTTTCTTAATGCTTCCTACTAGTACTGGATATTTGCTATAACCAACATGTGGTTATGAATATTCCTGTACAAGTGTATGTCTCCAGGTGCACATGTACATGGCCTTCTCTTGAATAAAAACATTGCCATTCTAATGCGTGTATGTTATGGACTGAATTGTGTTCCCCTGCCCATTCCTACGTTGATATCCTAATCCCCAGTATTCACAATGTGAATATTTGAAGATCAAGTCTTTAAAGAGGTAATTAAGGTAAAATGAGGTCATTAGGGTAGACCATAATCCAGCATTACTAGTGACCTTCTAAGTAGAGGAGATTAAGACACAGGCAACATCTAGGGGCAACCATGGAGGACACAGTGAGAAAGTGATCGTCTGCAAAGCAAGGAGAGAGTCTTTAGGAGAAGCTAACAGTGCCAGAAACTGGATCTTAAATTTCCAGCCTCCAGGACTGTGAAACAACAAATTTCTGTTGTTGAATCCACGGTGTCTGTGGTATTTTGTTACGGCAGCCCTAGGGAACCAGTGAAGTGTGGGTCTTTTGTTGTGATTGTAATTTGCAGTTATTGAGTTTGAGCATCTTTTCATGTGTGCATGGACTATTTGGCTTCCTCCCCTTTGAAATGCCTAGTAATGTTATTTGCCCATTTGTTGTTGTTATTGTTGTTGGATCATTTGTCTTTTCCTTGTTAGTTTATCGACCATCTTTCTTTATGTATTATAGACTTGAATCACTTGGTGATGTATGTATTGTAATCTATGCTTTTTCCAATGTGTGGCTTCTCTTTTCACTCTTGGTTTTTTTATTTTATTTTATTTATTTATTTATTTATTTATTTATTTATTTATTTATTTATTTATTTTACCATCCTCACCAGTTTATGCTGTAATATCTTGTGTTTCATTTTTATATTTTTAATACTTTATTTTTAAGAAGATTTCATTTATTTATTTGAGAGAGAGAGAGGGAGAGAGAGAGAGAACGAGTGGGATGGGGTGTAGAGGGAGAGGGAAAGGGAGAAGCAGACTCTCCACTGAGTAGGGAGCCTGATGCAGGGCTCCATCCCAAGACCTTGGGACCATGACCGGAGCCGAAGGCAGACACTTAACCAACTGAGCAACCCTGGCGCTGCTTATTTTTTTATTTTAATAATATGGTGACTACTTGTGAACCCACGGTCAATCCCAAAACTAGAACATGAGTGACTGACATTCTCCTATGGCCTCATCAGCCGTTCCATCCCTCTGCCATTCATTTCCTCAAAATAACAGTAGCTAACACTATGTGCCAGGGGTTGTTTTACACACTTTATAGGTACTCACTCTCTCAAACCAGACCATAATCCTATGAACCAGCTACGTTTTACAGATGAGGCCACTAAAGCACAATGTTACTTGCCGGAGTCATGCCAGCATTTGATGACAAAGCCAACATTTGAACCTAGGCAGTCTATATCTTAACCATCTTGCTATATTGCTCATTGGTAATCACTGTACAAAATCTGGTGTATCTCATTTAACTGCCTTTTAAAATTGATATTACCTATTTGTGTATGTCTAAATAACATACTCTTTAGTTTTGTTGTTTTAATAACTTTATTAAAAAGGCAGCATACCATATATTGTCTCTTGAAGTTATTTTGTTGAACAGAAGTATTTTTTGTCACATATTTTATTTTATTTTATTTTTTTAATTTTTATTTATTTATGATAGTCAGAGAGAGAGAGAGAGAGAGAGAGAGAGAGAGAGGCAGAGACACGGGCAGAGGGAGAAGGAGGCTCCATGCACCGGGAGCCCGACGTGGGATTCGATCCCGGGTCTCCAGGATCGCACGCTGGGCCAAAGGCAGGCGCTAAACCGCTGCGCCACCCAGGGATCCCCTTGTCACATATTTTAAATTATCAGTCAATTCCTTTATTGCCTGTACTTTTTTGTATCTAATTTAAGAAATCTTTCCATACTCCAAGGTTTTAAAGATCTGGTCTTGTATTACCTTCTAAAAATCTATAACTTTGCCTTTCAATTCAGTGATTTTTAAAATTTTTATTTTGAAGTAATTTGAATTCATAACAATTGAAATAGTAAGGAGAGTTCCTGTACTCTTCACTCAGCTTCCCCCAAATGATAAGAGTTACCTAACCATAGTACAACAATAATCAAAACTAGGAAATTGACATTGGTGTGATATCATTAAGTAAATTACAGATCTTATTAGATTTCAACACTTTTTATGTGCAGACTTTTTAAATTTGGGGGTACATTTCTATGAAATTTTTACTCCATGTATACATTTGTGTAACCACCTTCACAATCGGTCTACTCCCTTGAGCCACCTTCCCATCACCTCTACCCACTTCAACCAACCATTGATCTTCACCGTGACAGCTCTGTCATTTCGAGAATGTGATATAAATGCAATCATGGGCAGCCCCGGTGGCCGGGCAGTTTAGCGCCGCCTTCAGGCCAGGGCGTAATCCTGGAGACCTGGGATCTAGTCCCACGTGGTCGGGCTCCCTGCATGGAGCCTACTTCTCTCTCTCTCTCTCTCTCTCTCTCTCGGTGTCTCTCATAAATAAATAAATAAATAAATAAATAAATAAATAAATAAATAGGGATCTCTGGGTGGCGCAGCGGTTTGGCGCCTGCCTTTGGCCCAGGGCGCGATCCTAGAGACCCGGGATCGAATCCCACGTCGGGCTCCCGGTGCATGGAGCCTGCTTCTCCCTCTGCCTATGTCTCTGCCTCTCTCTCTCTCTCTGTGTGTGACTATCATAAATAAATAAAAATTTTAAAAAATCCAGTCTTAAAAGGTTACATACGGTATGATTGCATTTTTAAAAATATTTATTTATCTTTAATATTTTTTCTTTATTTATTTATGATAGTCACAGAGAGAGAGAGAGAGAGAGGCAGAGACATAGGCAGAGGGAGAAGCAGGCTCCATGCACCGGGAGCCCGACGTGGGATTCGATCCCGGCTCTCCAGGATCAGGCCCTGGGCCAAAGGCAGGCGCCAAACCGCTGCGCCACCCAGGGATCCCAAGACTGGATTTTTTTACTCAGCATAAAGCCTTTGAAATCCACCTAAGTAGGTATGTATATGAATAGTTTGTTCATTTTATTGAGTAGTATTCCATGGCATGGATATACCACATTTTCTTTATTCATTCACCCATTGAGTGACATTTGGGTTGTTTCCAGCTTTTGATTGCTACAAACAAAGCTGCTATGAACATTCATGTGTAGCTGTATGTGTGAACATAAAGTTTCATTTTTCTGGAACAAATGGACAAATGTGGGATTGCTAGGTCAAATGGTAAGTGTATGTTTAGCTTTATAAGAAACTGCTGAAGTGTTCTCCAAAGTATCCATACCATTTTACATTCCCACCAGCACTGTAGGAGTGTTCTCACAATATTTTATTGATTTATTGTTATTTTGATTTTAGCCATTCCAGTGAGTGTGTACTGATGTTTCATTGTGGTTTTGTCTTGTGTTCTCCTAATGACTAATGATAGTAAGCATCTTTTCATGTGCTTATGTGCCATCTGTATTTCCTCTTTGGTCAAGTGTCAATCTGAGTCCCTTACCCAATTGAATTGTTTGCTTTCTTACTGCTGAGTTTAGAGAATTCTTTATATATTCTGCATGCAAGTCTTTTGTCAGATTGGTATTGGTGTGTAAATATTTTCTCCTTGTCTGTGGCTTGTCTTTTTATTCTCTTATCAGTGTCTTTCACAGAGCAAACTTTTTTAGTTTTGAAGAAGTCTACTTTATCAATTTTTAACGGTTATGCTTTTGATGTCATGTCTAAGAATCCTAAGGCAAAACGATTTTCTCTTTTTTTTTGGTAGAGTTTTATGCTTTACATTTAAACTTATGATTCATTTTGAGTTAATTTTTGAATAAAGTAGAGTCTGGTGGGGAGGAAAAGCAGTACCTCCTTATTTAGATAGGTCAGGATGGCCAATACAGGTCCATCTCCGAGTGTCTACAACACCTACTGGGGAAGAGTCATACATATCCATTAGTGTTTCTGGGTTGTGGACTGTTCTAGCACCTAGGTTATAAGGCAAAAAACAAACTAAACTAAACTAAACTAAACTAACAACATCCAGAGAACTTACTCTTGGCCCATCCATTGAATCCTGAGGTCCCTAGTCAGTTCTCTTTGTCTCAGTCTTCTGATAATTACATATTTTGTCCTGGGGTTTCAATTATAATTAGTGGGAGGAATAGGATGAAATGCATTTACTTCATCTGTTGTAGACCTGAAGACCTACATTTAAGTCACATGAAATTTATTTTCGTGTATGGTAAGGGATCCAATTTCATGTTGTCAATATACATGATCAGTTGTTTCATTACCACTTTGCAAATAGTCCACTTCTTCTCTTTCAATGATCTGTAAAGACAGCTCTGATACTGATAATGTCAGGTCCCTCACCTTGTTCTCCTTCTTTGGAAATGCTTCAATTTTTCTTGGCATTTGTTCTCTCTTTTTTTTTTTGCATTTGTTCTCTTATATAAAGTTTTGAATCCACTTGTTAAGCACCGTGAAAATAACATGTTGCAATTTTTGTTAGAAATGCAATGGGGGGGCGCCTGGGTGGTTCAGTCGTTAAGCATCCAACTCTTAATTTCAGCTCTGATATTGATCTCAGGGTTGTGAATTCAAGCGCTTGTTGGGCTCTGTGCCCAACTTAAAAAAGATAAATAAATGCATTGAATCTTGCAGATTAATTTGGAACTGAATGGCCATCTTTACATGGTTGAGACTTCCAAACCATGACTACAGTATATTTCTTAATTGATTTAAACTTTCTTCAATACACTTGCATATCTCTTGTTAAATTTATCCCTGATTACTTTACATTTTTGATGCTAGGAGACTCTGAAGAGCCCACTGAAAAATTACTGGTACCAATGAAAGAGTTTGGTAAAGTGATTGAGCACCGACTAAATATGCAAAAGGCAAAAACTGGCAAATCTGGTTGAAAACATAATAGAAGGGATCCCTGGGTGGCGCAGCGGTTTGGCGCCTGCCTTTGGCCTGGGGCGTGATCCTGGAGACCCGGGATCGAATCCCACGTCGGGCTCCCGGTGCATGGAGCCTGCTTCTCCCTCTGCCTATGTCTCTGCTTCTCTCTCTCTCTCTCTCTGTGTGACTATCATAAATAAATAAAAAATATTAAAAAAAAGAAAACATAATAGAAAAAGGCTTCCATTCACAATTGCAATATAAAATATATAAAATATCCAGGAATGAACCTAACCTGAGAGATATAGCTGGCAGTAAACACTTGCAACAAACATTATAGACCATGGAATGATATCCTTAACATAAAACATTATCACTAGGCAACAAGAAAAACACCAGCCTTCCAGGAGGAAAGTGGGTGAAAGACTTGAATGTAATAATCACACAAGAAGTAATGTAAATGAATAGTAAATATTTTTAAAAGTTTGCCTCACTAGCAAAGAAAGAGATTAAAACAATGAGATATGTTCCACCCATAAGTCTGGGCAGTATTTCAAAGATTGTTTCTTTGCAATGTGACAGGGGAAGGGAAACATCTGCCTCTTATGGCACTGGTGGGAGTATAAATGCACATTCCTGTACATCGACTCTTCTACTTCTAGACATTTGTTCTAAGGAAGTCATCAGACTAGCATGTTTCACTTTCCTCACCTGCAAAATGGGGATAATAGTGCTTTCCTCACAGAATTGTTATGAATATTAATGAGAAAATCCCCTTAGGGATGCTAACCTGTGTGATTCTTTAAGGAAACTGGGAAGAGGTGTCTCCACTCTGTGGATAAACTGTGTCTTTTTCCAGGCAGATCTCCAGGACTTGGTAAGTGGACAGGACCTTTGTGCAAAAGAAAAAAGTGCCCCTTCCTCCAGATAGATGCAGTCACATGCCAGGGTACTTTGCCTTCAGAATGGAATGTGAGCTTTGATTTAAGCACTTACTTTGCCCCCTAGCTGGCACCTATGTTCAGTGCACTTACATGGTGGCCTTGGATTCATGTGGGACCTTTTAGCAAAGGTCCTAGCGTTAAATGAGAATTACATATCTTCTATGACTATGTCTAAGGACACTCATAGAATGATGTTTTAGTGGTGAAAAATTGAAACTCAAATGCCCAATACAGGAATAATTATGTTAATTTGGCACCTTCGTATAATGGTGCTGTTTTAATCCATGTATTTGAAGACTATTGAATAATGTTGGAAAACTCTCAATAAATATGAAGCTAAAAAAATCAAAATCCAAACTAGATAGTGATCCCAATTATATAAAAGTTCCAGGATATTTACATAAATACAGACCAAAACCTCTGCAGTGGTTTGTACTGGTTGGGAGGTTTAGGACTAATTTTTCATATTTTACCCTTTCTCATGATTTTACAACTTGTCTGGAATGTGTACATTACTCTGACAAGCAGAAAAAAAATCATTTAAGAGACCTCTTTTCTGCATGACCTGTCTTCCTGGTCTGTGGCCTTGGTCCTGAAGCTGCTGTCTGGGAGCAGGATGGGGGCTTGTCACCAGGCTCTGAGCCCTTCTGAACCTCACCAAGTTTAAGCAAGTTGCCTGTGGACCACCTGGGCCACTTTGTACATCCCCACATCAGAAGTACTGTGCTTTTGCAATGAACCCCAAGGAGACCTTGGCTGTGACTACTGACAACCAAGGAAAAGAAGATTAGGTGGAGCATTATCACCTATGTCTTGCTCTTGGTCTGCTTTGCAAAGTGTGCTGAGAAAAAAGTAGATCAGACCCGTTCATGCAACCATCTACCCCTAAGTGCCTATGAACAATAGTGGAATATCCTGTCTAGGAGATGAGGAGAGACATGTCTTGGGAAGAACAGATGATGGACTGGGGCAGCTGCCCAGGCTTGTTAGACTAATTCAGGGAGCAATTTCCCAATGATTGGTGGGTGGGTGGGAATAATGGCCCATTGCAAATGAGAGGATTGAAAACAGTTAAGATGAGATGGTACCATTTCCAACAATATGGACGGACCTAGAGAGGGTATTATGCTAAGTGAAATATATCAGACTGGGAAAGACAAATGCCATATGATTTCATTCATAAGTGGAATCCAGGAAAAAAAACCACAAATGAATAAACAAGCAGCAGATTCAGACCTATAGATACAGAGAATAAACTGATGGTTGCCAGAGGGGAGAGATGTGGTGGTGGGGTAGGCAAAATGGGTGTAGGGGTGACGGAGATACAGGCCTTCAATTATGGAATGAATAAGTCATGGGAATAGGAAGCATAGCATAGGTGCGCCTGGGTGGCTTAGTTGGTCAAGTGTCTGCCTTGGCTCAGGGCATGATCCCAGGGTCCTGGGATGGAGCCCCACTGAGCAGGGGGCCTGCTTATCCCTCTCCCAGTTAAGCTCCCCCTGCTTGTGCTCTCTCTCTCTCTCTCTCTCTGTCAGATAAATCAATAAAATCTTTTTAAAAAAGGCACAGCATAAGGAATATAGCCAATGATATTGTAATCATGATGTATAGGGACAGATAGATGGTAGTTACTACACTTGTGAGCATAGCATGATGTATAAACTTGTTGAATCTCTATGCTGTACACATGAAACTAATGTAACACCGTGTGTCAACTATACTCAAATAAAAAAGAAGAAAACAGAAACAGCTTCTCTATGGATCTAGCCATCAGGCAATAGAATAATACGTTTTTGGAGAGAACATTCTGGAATCAGAGCAGCTGGTTTCAAATTGCCTCAGACTTGCTAGCTGTGTGATTTTGGGCAAGATACTTAGTTTCTCTGTGCCTCTGCATTCTTAGTTGTGAAATGAGCAGAATAATAGAGTCCACCTACCCCTAGAGTAGATACGAAAATGATATGCACCCTTGCTTATGGTAAAGCCTTTCCTGGGTAGGGCGGCAGTGGGTGGAGTCGACCTGCACTGGGGTGAAGTATCCTCTTCCTCCCCACCATCTATGGCCAGTTTCCAATGCTTTGATCCCAATGCTTCCAACTGGAAACCAAGCATGGGTTTCACATGGCACATCTGAACTCTGGTGGCCCAGAGGTAGATTCCTGAGTGTGGTAGGAAACTCAGCAGTCTGGAGATTCAAGCCCCAGGTTCCAGGTCCAAGTCTGCCACACACTTGATGGTGCTTTGGTAGTCACAGCTGCAATCTGCTCATCTCCCAAATGAGGATAATCATCCTGCCCTTCATCCCTCACAGGGCTGATGTGAGGATCAGATGAGATAATGGAAGGGAAATAATTTTGTAAAGGAGGGGTGATTAGTCTATGAAAAGCTTAGTGAATATTTTCGCATAAAATCTGCCTCAATTTTGTACTCAAAGGGTGTTCTTTTCTGTATCATCTCTCCTAGAGTGCTTATCTGGGTCTGAATCATTGTGATACCTAGTCACATGGATTTGCAATTATCTCCAGTTGATTCGCTTTCTTTCTTTAATTGAAAAAGTGTTTTTTGTATTTTTTTCCCGGAACCAGAGCTTTGTTGCATTTAGCCTTTATTTCTACCCTAAGTCTCTCTGTCCATAAAATTACTCAGAGTAGAGGCCTACATTTTCTGCCCTATCTTCTCTTCTACAGGAACCCATCTGGTAAAACAGGTGGAGGGTCTAATCCACATCTGTAATGGAGACACTAATCCCTGCCCTGTGGGCCTTCAGGTAAAGACGCTCTTTGCACAGGGCTGTACTGCTGTCTGCCTAGGCAGCTATAGGGGTGAACTAAGATGCTGAGAAGTCAGGAAGACAGAGCTGTCAGAAGCAGGCATTGCAGCTACTCAACCAGAGTGCGGTGCTCTATGCACTTTCTCTAATTTGATTGAGTTGTCTTTGGGCCAGTGTTTTTGTTTTGTCCTTTATGTTGTACAGTTGAACTGTCATCTCCTTTTTAAAAATTACCATGGGGCACTTGGGTGGCTCAGTCGGTTAAGTGCTGAACTCTTGGTTTCGGCTCAGGTCATGATCTCAGGGTTGTGAGGTCAAGCCCCTTGTAGGGCTCCACATTCAGCAGGGAGTCACCTTGGGGATGCTCTCCCTTTCCCTCTGCCCCTTCCATTCTCTCTCTCTCTCTTACACACACACATATAAATAAATAAAATCTCCTCTTAAAAATTAGTATGGGCAGCTTCCTTTGAATATATTTTTCCTCAATGAAATCCTGGGGCCAACGGTAGATGCTTTCTTCCTGGGCTTCCTTTTCCAAAAGGGGCACTTACTTCATGGAGAAGTATGTCTGGCATCTTTCCCATGTAAGTAAGGCGGCTTTAAAAAACAGGAAGGTGGCCCCCTCCCAGGGATCACCTGAGTGATGTAGGACATGGCACAGATTCTTTGGGTGGGAATTTCCCACAATCTGAGAGCCCTCACCTAGGCAGGCACCTCTCCACAACAAGGGCGATGGCACGTGGGAGACAGAACTGTTTCTGGACTATTCATTTGGGTGGGACTGTCACAAGCACAGAGCCTGTCCTCAAGCCACCACCTTCTGCTGCTAGGAGTCATCTGCAACTGTTTTAACAAGCTGGCTAGTGTTTTAAATTAAATGATTGTGTGGGATTCTGACTTGGCAGAAAGCAAACAAATAGAATGCTGCTCAGTTTTTATGGGACTTGGTGTCTCAAACCTCAGGCATATTGAGAGGTCCCACCTGTTTGATGTAGCAACTTAGATATTTTATTTAACAAACACTTAGAGCACTCACTTTGAGCAGGGAATGTCCTGGGTGTTTTATAGCCATAAGACTCCCATTGTATCTGAGTAACCCTAATTGATGAGAGCTGAGTGGCTGCCCTGTCCACTGGGAAGCCTGGTGATATTTGTTTGGGTGATATCAATAATCTTATGAGAAAGCCTGAGGGTCAGGGTAGGGAAGTCATCAGTAGTAGAACATCTGACTCCAGGCCCAATGGGGTATGCTGCTGTCCTGGGAGGTGCCAGGAGATGAGGCTGAAGAGCTGCCACAGGGAAGCCTCACCTTCCCAGCCACCAAGATTTGCAGATGGTGGACACATCCATGTCCTGCAGAGTATGCCTACGAGAGGTGTCCAGTAAATGCTTGTGGCATATATGGGAGCATTAGCCGTTCTCCTAGGTATGGAGGAATAATAAAGGATAGAATTTTCAAACTGGAAGGGCCTGTGGAAACCATATAATCCACTCCTGCTGTTTACAAATGGGAAGACCAAGGCCTGGCACAGAAAGACACTTGCCCCTGGCTGTGCTGCAGATTAGGGGCAGAACTCGGGGTGTCCTTACTCAATCCAGGACTCACTGTGGGAACATGTGGTCCCCTTGGTTCTCTGACTGAGAACAGGGATGATGAGTGAGAAAAAGAGACAGTGCAAAACCCAGCCCTCTTGTAATTACAGCGAACATGCCATTTATCTTCCAAACTCATGTACTTTTTAGAACAGAAGGGAGAGCCGTTAATAATTACTGTGACAACAGCATAAATGGGTCTGTCCCTAGCAACCAGGACATATGTTCACCCTAATTAAAAATAATAAGATGATAGTAAAAAAGACCAAGAAGCACTACAAAGATGCTCCCTAAATTCCAACACTGGCTGAACGCTTTGCCTCCACTAGCTCATTTAATCTTCCCCACATACCCACCAGATAGGTCTGCTCTGCACACTGAGGAAATTGAGGCTCCAAGAGGTCAAGTCACTTGCTTCAGGTTACCTAGTGGTTACGGCTGAGTATGGACTGGAATCCAGGCCTCTTGCTGTTCACACCACCCTGGACTATCTCACATTTTGCTCATCCTTTTCACTCCTAAAACATTTCTACACGGCTTGGCATGGTGGAAGAGGGGTCAGAAGATCTGATGGGTGGTACAAATTCACTACCATGTGAGTCAGGTGTACAAATTTGTGCGAGTCCCTTTATCACCATGCCACCCACTCCCAACCCCAGGATTCAATTTCCTTATCTGGGCCTCTCATTCAAGACTGTCTAAGGGCTGGCCCCTGGCGATTGGTCCAGCTTTATTCCTATTGGCTCCCTGCTCTTCAGCTAGACCCAGCCCCAGTGCCGTCCCCTGACATTTTGCTTGGAGTCATATGCTGGCATGCCCTGCCCCAACTAACCCAGTGCAGAGCTCCTTTGAATTGGCCTCACCATGCCCACCCTTGGTCTTCCCCAGTAACAACAAGCTACCCCAGGGGCATCTGCCTCCACTCCTAAAGTGCAGCTTTATGAGATCCCAGAGGGACACTCACAGTGGTGGGTAGCTCTGTCTTCACTGAAGATCCTGAAGCAAAGCTCTCCAGATACAGTTGTAACTCCTCCACACGAGGGTTTCCCTGCTCTGGAGCTTGTAGTGGTACAACCAAGTCTAGACGTTAAGTAGGACTTGAAGGATAAAGCTGAAAGGTCTAATGCTTCAGTGTTACACTTGGGGCCAAAGCTGAAACACAAGCCTCTTGGAAACACAAAGTGTGCCCACTGTCCCAGGACCCAGGACAAACACTGGCCTCAAGATGGTGAGCCACATATCATTGTGCTCCTGCATGTTCTAAATCCAGCCAGACAAGAAGACAGAAAGAAAAATACATATACACATACATAGGAAATAAGAAGGGAAACTCTGGAACATTCTGCCACAGAAAGGTGGTATAATTGTGTCTTTTTCTTACTTCTGCTTTTATGTTTACTGTTACATTTTTATGTGACTTGTGTCTATATGTTTTATGATGGAAAAGTGAGTTTTTTTCCCTTGAAATTGTCTTGGCAAATAGAAAAAGAAAAAAAAAGGAAGGACATGAAAGATGTTAGCGAGTCAGAATCAGATTTGCTGTCTTCAGCTCACCTCTGTCTCCCACTCCCTGCTGGCCTTGGACTTGGCCTTTCCATTTTCTGGGTCTCCTTTTCCTCTCTGTAAAAGAAGGCAGGCAAATGGGGCCACCTTAAGACAAACCTCCAGTGTTCATACCCAGAGGCAGGCTGTTTGGGTGTGGGTGGTGGGAGATTTCTAGGGGAGTTTTGTCTGCTTCTAGACCAGAGATTAAAAGGTGGTTTGTTTCGCTGCTCTAACTGTTGTTGTCATGCTGGGTTTTGTTTCTAGTTCTATTGTTGCTTTTTTCTATGAGTGTCACTAGAGTCCCAGCTTGAACCTCTGTTCTAACACAGGCTTCCCCTCTAAGCCTGGGCTTCTGGACTGAACAAAGCCACTGAAAGCCCAGAGTCCCTGGACCTCTTTTCTTTCATCATGGAGTAAGTGGCTCTTTTCATCTGGATCTAATCAAACCCTGAAAACTCTCCAGAAATTAAGGTAGCTCCCAAGTAGAAAAGGTCCCAAATCCACACAAATGTGAACGAATGAGATCTTTTCCCACCTTCCCTCCCTTCTCCCTCTTTTATTTTCTGTTTTTTCAAGAAAACATTTTTATTATATTTCCATTATACAAGTAATACATACTCTTTGTAGAGCTATGAGGAAAAAATATTGGAGTATATCTGTCCATGGTAACAATATACAGCTGTTGAAAGGCAGATGTTTTTGTTTTGAGTATAAAGTATATCTGTATGTGTTGACATGGAACAATGTCCATGTCATACATTGAGTGAAGAAAGAAAACCAAGTTACAGCACAGTGTATATAGTGTGATCCCATTTGTATTCAAATATACATGCACATGTTTATATGTGCATGCAAATGTATGGGAAAAATCTATGCCAACCAGTTCACAATGGTCTTCTCTGGGGAATGGAGTAGTAAAAGGGAAATCCTCTATATACTTCCATCTGGTTTGAACTTTTTAAAAGATTGTATTATTCTTGTAGTTTTTTTTTTTTAATCTTAGAGAGTCAAGAAAAAGAAAGGCAACAAAAGTGCTACTACAGATATTTCTATGTTGAAATAAAAAGAAAATATCACTTATTGTGGGGAACATTGAGTAATGTAGAATTGCTAAATGTTGTATACCTGAAACTAACATAACATTGGGGTGGAGCCTTTTGGGTTTTCTATGTACAGTATCATGTCATCTGCAAAGAGGGAGAGTTTGACTTCTTCTTTGCCAATTTGAATGTTTTTTATTTCTTTTTGTTGCCTGATTGCTGAGGCTAGGACTTCCAGCACTATGTTGAATAACAGTGGTGAGAGTGGACATCTCTCTCTTGTTCCTGATCTTAGGGGAAAGGCTCCCAGTGTTTCCCCATTGAGAATTATATTTGCTGTGGGCTTTTCCTGGATGGCTTTTAAGATGCTGAGGAATGTTCCCTCTATCCCTACACTCTAAAGAGTTTTGATCAGGAATGGATGCTGTATTTTGTCAAATGCTTTCTCTGCATCTATTGAGAGGATCATATGGTTCTTGTTTTTTCTCTTGCTGATATGATCAATCACATTGATTGCTTTGTGAGTGTTGAACCAGCCTTGCATCCAGGGGATAAATCCCACTTGGTCATGATGATTAATCTTCTTAATGTATTGTTGGATCCTATTGGCTAGTATCTTGTTGAGAATTTTTGCATCCATGTTCATCAGGGATATTATATATCTATAATTCTAACATTGTATGTTAATTATACCTCAATAAAAAACATTGTATGTTAATTATACCTCAATAAAAAACAATTAAATGGAAAAAAGAAAAATATCAAAAAACAAAAGAAAAAATAGTCATGTATAATCCTTACTCTTCCTTCCTTGCCTTGAGGCAATCACTGTTATTTTGTTGCATAGCCCAACCTATTTTTAAACATTTGATGCATATATTATCTTTATTTACATAAAGGGAATAAATTATACATACTATTTCCATTTAACCTGCTTTTCTCACCTAATATTGTAGCATGAACATCTTTCCAGGTTGATGAAAATGAATCTCTTGGGATGCCTGGGTGGCTCAGCGGTTGAGTGTCTGCCTTTGGCTCAGGGTGTGATCCCGGAGTCCTGGGACCGAGTCCCACATTGGGCTTCCTGCATGGAGCCTGCTTCTGCCTATGTCTCTGCCTCTCTGTGTGTGTGTCTCTCACAGAATAAATAAATAAAATCTTTAAAAAAAATAAATACATACATACATAAATAAAATCTTTAAAAAGAAAGAAAGAAAAAAGAAAGAAACAAAGAAAGAAAGAAAGAAAACGCATCTCTCTTATCATTTTAAATGGTTGTACACATATTTAGATTATTTCCTTTTTATGCCCCAATTTTTTTGTATATTTTTTATTGGAGTTCAATTTGCCAGCATATAGAATAACACCCAGTGCTCATCCCGTCACGTGCCCCCCTCACCCAGTCACCCCAAACCCCCACCCACCTCCCCTTCCACTACCCCTTGTTCATTTCCCAGAGTTAGGAGTCTCTCATGGTTTGTCATCCTCTCTGGAAGTTCCCACTCATTTTCTCTCCTTTCCCCTTTATTCCCTTTCACTATTTTTTATATTCCCCATATAAGTGAAACCATATAATGATTGTCCTTCTCCAATTGACTTACTTCACTCAGCATAATTTTCTCCAGTTCTATCCACGTTGAAGCAAATGGTGGGTATTCGTCATATGCCCCAATTTAAAAAAAAAAAAAACACTATCAACATCTCTGAGCAGTTAAATCTTTGCCCATATCGAGCATTATGTCCTCAGGATAAATTCCTAAAAGTGAAACTGCTTGGTATAAGGATGTGTAATGTTTGTTAAGGATTTTAACCTATGACACCAACTTGTCTTCCAGAAAGGCCTTGCCAGTGCTCCCTGTACCAGCAGCATGTGGGCCCATCTGGTCTCCACATCATTCATTTCCTCCACAGGTTAGTCTCACTCTTTGAAATTTTTGTTCATTTGATAGCTAAAAAATATGTGATCTCTGTGTCTTTTCAATGATCATTCCCTTAATTACTACTAGGGATGGGCATTTCTGTTTCTTTTTTTTAAGTTTTATTTATCTACTTGAAAGATTGAGAGAGAGTGGAAGAGAGCACTTCGTTGGGGGGGAGGAGAGAGGGAGAGAATCTTCAAGCTGACTCCACACTAAGTGCAGAGCCCTATGCATGGCTTGATCTCAAGACCCATGAGATCATGACTTGAGCCAAAACCTAAAGTTGGAGGCTTGACCAACTGAGTCACCAATGCACCCCAAGGACTGGGCATTTCCCGATGGTTCTCAGTCCTCTGTCTTTTGGTGAGTTGCTTGTTCATGTAGCGTTCCAATTATCCCACTGGGGTATTTCTCTTTTTCCTACTGATTTGTAAAAGCTCCTTATATCTTAAAGATGTTAATCATTGTCTCTCATATATGCCATTCTTCCAAGAATGTTATTTTGGTTTTTTAATTTAATTTATGGTGTTGGCGAGGGATGCCTGGGTAGCTCAGTGGTTGAGTGTCTGCCTTTGGCTCAGGGTGTAATCCCGGGGCCCTGAGATCAATTCCCACATCGGGCTCCCCACAAGGAGCTTGCTTCTCCCTCTGCCTGTGTCTCTACCTCTCTCTCTGTCTCTGATGAGTAAATAATTTATGGTGTTTGTCAATCCACAGAAGCTTTTAATTTTTGAACTAAATTTATCAAAAATTTCCTTTATAGTTTCTATCCAGAATACCCTTCCATTCCAAGTTTACAAAAATATTTACTGGTACTTTCTTCTAGTGTGACGTTAAATTCATCGATCTGTCTGAATGTTATGGGAATGCCGGGGGTGAAGTGGATTTATGTGTCCTTTTTTGAAATGGCTAGCTATCCATCCCAATACTCACACTGGCTGTTTCTCCACTTCAGCTTGTGAGTTCTATCTTTATCTCATCTCTGAACAACTCTTGCACAGGACTTGATCTCCTGTTTCTTTTATTTGGTCAAGACTAAAAGTTTGGAAGCAGCTCCTGGGTGACTCTGGAGCATTCCATGTCACAACAGCCATAAGTTTGTGCCCCACCAGGAGTGGAGAGGCAGCTACAGGAGACAGGCTCTGAGGGAACTGATTATACAGTCATATACTAAGAAATGACCTTCTCCAAATATAGCTCAGCCTGATGCACTTCCAAACCTCCAAAGTATCAACCACTGTCCAGCAATCCCCCCAAAACCCAAACTCAGATAAAAGCTCTCCCTGCTGCCTGGCGCCGTTGGCCTCTGGGTGGCACTGCAGAGCCGTTCTGTGCCTCCTGGAGGGTGCAGGATGGAGAACGCCTCTCCTGGGGCTCTGGGGTACCCTGGTCCCTGTGGGGCTTTAGAAGCCTGAGAAGCGGGACCCAAGGAAAGGCTGCTGCTCCCTAAGGCCACCAGCTTGGTTTCACCGTTGTCTTTGGCATGGAACCACATGCTGCTTCTTCAAAAGGGCCGGCATGACTGATTCTCCAGGGGCAAGGCCATTACAGCCAAGGCTCTTTATAAATCACCTGGTTTTGTGTTACTTTACAAGGTCTTTCACAGCCAGGATATCCTTTAAGGAAGGCAGCTTTAAGCACAGTCATCTCTGCTTTCTGAATACCTAAAAAAATGGAAAAAGCCCTTGTGGGAACTTGAGCAAGTTCTTATCCCTCTCTGATGGACACTTTTCTTCAGTGTAGATAGCAGTCTAAGGAGGAGAAGGCCAGAGCCCGACCGTCATGCCAGATGAGAAGAGTTCATAGCAGGCAAGCCAGCAGATTAGTGTTCACTTTGAAAGTGTTCTGGAAAGTCCCTAAGTTGCAGCAGGGAATTATCATGGGGAGGCACAAGGGTGGATAACTCAGGAGCTGCTAGGGGGCTGTTAGACTTACCCAGGTAGGAGCAAGATAGCCTGCTGGCATTTGAGATGTACGTCAGAGGTAGTCCTAGGGCTTATTGGTGGATGGAATTGGTAAGGTGAGTAAAAGAGGACAATCAAGGATGGGATGTAGATTTTGTCTTAAATATAGCCAAGGAATGACTGGGGAGGAGTGGATTTGGGGGTAAGAATGGGAAAACTTATGGTACTTCCTCTGTGCCAGGCATTGTTTGTTTCATGTACAGTAGTAAGTTGTATCCTCCTAACAACCCCATGAGGTAAGTCCCATTATGATCATATCTGCTTTACTGCTAAGAAATTAAGGCACAAAGAATGCTTTGGCAAGGTCATATGGTAAGTTAGCAGAGATGAGACACAAACTCAAGTGATCTACTCCAGAGTCATTATTTTAACTACCATGCTATACTGCCTCTCCAGACTAATGTACCTAAAGATAGGGACTTAGGTTTTAGCCAGATTAAATCTGAGATGCCTGTTAAACATTCAAGTGAAGACTTCCGGAACACAGATTGGTAATAGGCTTACCTGAAATGGTGGCTTCAATAGTTATGTATGGTTCCTCAGACATAAGCAGCCTCAGGAAATTTCCATGATGATGATGAGGATGATGATGATATTGATGATATTTGAAGAACACAGGACACACATAATAGGCTCAAAGATAATAGCTATCATCATCACTGGGATGTCCTTTTTTTAAGTTTTTTTTTTAATTTTTATTTATTTATGATAGTCACAGAGAGAGAGAGAGGCAGAGACACAGGCAGAGGGAGAAGCAGGCTCCATGCACCGGGAGCCCGACGTGGGATTCAATCCTGGGTCTCCAGGATCGCGCCCTGGGCCAAAGGCAGGCGCTAAACCGCTGCGCCACCCAGGGATCCCATCACTGGGATGTTCTACAGGTACCTCAAACACAACTTGTCCAAATTATCCTCCTCAAAAAATAGGCTCCATCTCCTCTTCCTCCTTTAGCTGATCAAACTGGAAATGTGGAGTCAGCCTCTATTCTTCTGTCTCAGCTGTCACATCTAATTATCACCAAGTCCTGTCCCCGTGAACTTGAAAATGAATCCTGAATTCTTTTTTCTCCTCCTCTCTGTCCCGACTACCATTTCACCCAATAGATCCTCAACTCTTCTTGCCTATGTGGTGGCCACAGCCTGCTAACTGGTCTGTTAGCTCTCATCTTGGGTCACTAGTCCTCCTTCCACACATGGCCCAAGGTCTATATCTAAAACAGATATTCAATCATGTCACTGCTCTTCTGAAAATGCTTCAAGGCCTTCTCTAGCTGACACAACTCCTGCATTTCTTTAGGTCACAGCCCAGTGCGTAGGCTACTTTCCACACATGTAGGTGATGACTTCTATGATCAGGAAAGTCCAGGGAATTGTGGGAACAGAGAGAAGTGTTACGTGCCCTAACCATGTATGAGAATGGAGAGGAGTTGGGGAACGCTTTCTGGAATAGGTGACATATAAGATGAGCCTTGAGGAATCAGTGGGAGGCCAGCAAATAAAATAGAAGAAAGAAATCCCAAAATGTGAAAAAGCACAAGAGAAGGAGAAAACAAGTAAGTTCAGAGGGCCTGGTTCACAAAGGATCAGTGGTGTGAGACTGCGGAGGTCCACAGGACCAAGTTGTCCTCATCCCATAGCCCTTAGGGAGGAGTTTCAATTTTATCCTCAGGGCCACAGGAAGCCCACAGAAATTTCAGACAGTGGGAAGACCTGGACATATTTGTGCTTCTGGAAGTTTCATTCTAAAATGACATAATCCCTAGGAAGAAGAATTTGACAATATTTAACAGAATTGCGTATTCCTTTCTCCTTTGAGACAATAACCCTATATGTATGAGTCTTTCCCAAAGATACACCAACAAAAATATGAAATTGTCTATGCACAGGATCTTTATCCAGCAGTATTTGTAATAGCAAATGATTGCCAACAACCTAATGTCCATCATTAGGGGATTGGTTGAGTGAACTAAAGTCGCATCTAACTAAAGCTACACTGAAAAAAATGGAGGATACACAGATACAGAATATATATAGCTAAGTAAAGAAAGCAAGGTGCATGAGAATGTACATAGTATGCAACCATTTGTGTAAAGAAAATGGGGACTTGGAGATATAGATGTATATATTAATGAAAGAATAAGTGAAAAAGCAGCAAAAGTGGTTGCCTGTAGGGAAAGAATGGGGAGAGGAGAGTGATAGAAGTTAAATTTCTCTAACTCTAACTTGTTTTATAGTTTTGGATTTAGAAGCATTTAATATTTCATATAACTTAAAAGGAAAATTAAATCAAAGAGAAAAATCAATCCCTTAAAATTGAAAACAAATTCAAATAAATAAAGGTATCTGTATATCAAGTTGATGGTATAATCATACGAAGCAGAATATTTTGAAGATTTTGAAACACAGTATTTTGACTGCAAATCCCTGGTGGAATACATATACTGAAGACAAATAAAGAGAAAGAAGTACTAAATTGCATTCAATCTTTTGTTAGTAGTTATGATGGCATTGTTATTTTAACACACACATATCAGAATAAAACAAATTGTATATATGTATATATATACACATTTTAGAAAAAGCCAAATAAGTTATAATTATTTTCAGCATAAAAGAGATATTATAAAATCAAAGGAGTTAAGTAAAATGTACTATAATATTTCTTGTGAGTTGAAATCATTAGTATGAAGTCTTCAGTTTTGCTTTCTAAGAGGTGCATATTTCCTAACCTTACCCATTGAAAAGTTTAGGTAATAGTGTAACCCAGTAGTAAAGAACATTGATGTCCAGCTTGTAATCTTTAAATACTATTTCCCATTGAAACCTGCCAGAGCTCCTTGGAAAAATTGTTGGTTACAGGTCTCTGGCAGAAAATATACAACAGGAGCTTGAAAACCTCTGATGGTTTTATCGAAGGTTACTGGAGTCAAATACAAAAAACCATAGGAGGATGGATATTCCCTTCTGATAATGCCAGAATAGGTTGTTGAAGACCAACTTTTCTGCTGATAACTAGAATAGTTGAACAAAATGGGGGGGGGAACTATTTTGAGACAATGGGGAACTACCAGTGCAGTGAGGACTTGAATAACCAAGATGTTGAAAAGAAGGAAGATATAGAGAGGTGAGCCTGACACTGGGCACCACTTTTCCCTTCAAGGCATTTGCTGTTTCCAAGACGCGGCTAAGAAACCAAGAAGCTGAGCAAGATTCCCATAGTCTTTTGGGATTGAAAGGTCAAACACAGGCAGTCAAGGCCCACCAAGGAGGATGAGTCTGGTAAACAGGCTCTAAATTTGTATCCCCAAAGGGGTATTGGATGAGGAGGTTTGGTCTGTGAGGTGGCAGAGATGATTTCAAGACATGACACACCTTTCTTAAAGCCAATGGGCTCCTCCCCCTGTTTTTCTGCCTCTCAGCTTTCTGACCCTTGGGCTATGTCTCCTTTGATGATTCTGTCCAAAGCCTCAGTGGTTCTTCTCCAGAGATCTTTTAGATCCATTCGCATACTGGGCACTTGTGTCCCAGGGCAAGTTCCCCTGGAGACAACTGCTGCACCACATCAGCAGAAGTTCTGTTGCTAAACCCCATCTCATCCACAATTCCTTGAGCAATTGGCTCTTTGGAAGCAGCTTCCCTTGTCCCTGATAAATCTCCTGTTAATTGATTCAAACAGCTCTTCTGTCCATCAATAATTTTTAGGATTTTGAGTATATTAGACCATGTAGTCACAAATCAGACAAGGATGTTTTTTATAACTTAATCCAAGAAGATGATAAGCATGTTAATCATATAAATCACTTGCAGCACACTACAAGGACCTTTCTTCTAAATTTTTATTAGCCCAATATTAGGTTCTCTTTGGGTACCAGTTATTAATCTACTTAATTGTTCTGGCATAAAATAACTTACTTCCCTTTTATCTACATGGCTATTATGAGACACCTTGTTAAAATCTTACTGAAATCCAGATCCACTATATTTATCTCCCTGATGTACTAGCCTAATAACCTTGCCAGAGAAGGAAATGGAACATGTGAGGAATGATTTGCTATTGGCAGATCCATTCTGGGTCCTGCATACAATTTCTCCCTTTTCTAGTGGCTCTCAAATCAGTCATAAATAGTGCCCTTCAGACCTGGGCCTCAGTATAGATGGTAAGCTACTTGATCTGTGGTTTAGAATCAGAAGACTGGGGAGGGGTAAAGAGGTATTACAGTATGTACAGTCTGTTCTCCACAGGTCCCCATTTATAAGACTCTCCATGTTCTGGGGTAGCATCTTTTAAGACTGAACCCATAACTGAACCCATTTAGAGAATGCACAATACCCTCTCAACATTGACTTTCTGACTGCCCACTCCTTTGGAGTCAGTCCCATAGACATGTTTGGCTCCTCAGCTCTTGTCTTCCCTCACCCCATGTTTCTCTATTTCCCCACCAGTCCTCCATTCATGTCAGAGCATGACCATGTTATGAAAGATTGGCTAAAGGTCATGTTCATTATAATGATTTATTTAGGTCACTTACTATCTGTGCTTATAATAAGTGGCTTCAGTAACCACTCATCAATCATTGATTACATACCACATTAACTTTGTATCATGTAATTACAGTAGCAAAATCTACATATGAATGGTCAATCTTTAGAGTTTGGTGATAGTTTGAGGTTTATGCATAAAGTAGATGATTGGACAAACCAGGTTCTCAAACATTTTTGACTCCAGTTGTGGTAGCCACCTCCAAAATGGCCTCTGATAAGCCTTGTCTGCTGATACTCATACCATCCCTGTATAGTCTCTTCCAACATTATAACAGTGTTAGTCTGTATCACCAGCCAAATATGGTCAAAGTGATGGTATGTGATTCCTAAGGCAAGGTCATTTCTGCCTTGCTCTCTTGGGTTGCTTCCTCCAGAGGAAGCCAGCACCACATTGCAAGAGCACTCAAGCAACCCAACAGAGAGGGCCACACAGTGTGAAACAAACCTCAACCAATAACCAGGACCATCTTTTTAGCCATGTGAATGAGCCATCTTGAAGTAAACCCTCCAGTTCCTGACTGACATCTTTTTTTTAAGATTTTAAAATTTATTTATTTATGAGAGACACACAGAGAGAGGCAGAGAAATAGGCAGAGGGAGAAGCAGGCTCCCCGCAGGAGGCCTGATGTGGAACTCTATCCCAGGACCCTGGGATCACGCCCTGAGCCAAAGACAGACTCTCAACCATAGAGCCACCCAGGCATCCCTCTGACTGATATCTTGACTGCCATCTTATGAAGAACTCTGACCCAGAACCATCTAACTACATTGCTCCTGAATTCCTGACCCTCAAAAATGGTAAGACAACAAATGCTTATTGTCTTAAGAAAGTAAGTTTTGAAGCAATTGTTGTGCAGCAATAGATACTGACATAGCAGCTCACAGTAAGAAATAAATTGTATATCATGACCCAATGTGCACATACCTACATATGTAAAAGTATAATAAACTTTATGAAACTGAATAAGATCAATCTGATATTTTCACTTTAATTTTTTGAAGTTGCTGCTCATGGCCCACTGAATCAATTTTATGATCTGTTAATGGGTCATCATACCAAGTTTGAAAAACACTGCAGTAGGTGACATTATTCCTCTGCTTCTGAAATCCTATGGTTTCATGTGGTATGAATACATGGTCATAACACGAACAAAATACAACATTGGCTCCAACGAACAAAACACGTAGGCATTTCAATGAGAGTCAGTGGGAAGAGAGGGTAGGTACAGAGGGTGCTTGCCACTCAGAGGCTGTTGTAATTCTCTTTTGTGCTTCCCATTGTCTCAATCCTTTGGACCTAAATCTCTGTATTGGTTTTAGATCCTTTCTTGTGGAATAACTTGGATTTCTCATATAGATATGTCCTTCCTGCTTGGATGTGTAATTCCACATCTGCACCATTTGGAGAGATGTCAGTCATCTAGTGTTTTTTGTCTTGTCCTTGGCTTTTTATGAGCATTTGTCAGGCAATGATAGCCTGCATTCATACTCCCTGCAATCAATTCGGGGGAATTCCTTGAAGATTCAAGATTCTCCTTCCCCTGCGCTACCTTAAAGGAAAACATTATCAATGAATTCCTAAGATAATTTCCCATACTATGGCATAAGAGCACTGTAGCCTGCATACATGGAATCAAAATAGGAGCCAATTATTGACATCCAATGGAAATATTGATTGTCATAATGAGAGACAGACAGAGTGGAGAGGGAGGAAAGGGAGGAAGGAGGAAAAAAGCAGGGGGAAAAGGAGGAAGGGAAGGAAGAAAAGAAAGAAGGAACAAGGGGAATGAGGGAACGAGAAAGGATACAAGCAAATCAATTTGCTATAGAACAGCATCTGCCAGCTGGGACATAAGAACAGGCATATTTTAAAATTTGTGCTATAACCAGGTAGAACCGTACAGCTGCTAGGAACCACAGAGTGACAAAGCTGGAGGAGATATGCCTAGTTTACAGATGGAACACCTATGGTACAACTCTCCAGTTTTCACTAACAGTTACATGCTCCCTCTAGAAGAACTTGTGGGCAGGAATCTAGCAGCATGCTCAGGAGATTGATGAGGGGTTGGGCCTCAAGGGACATTTAATCCTAAAGCCGGAACCCAGTCTTCTAATTTCCTGATCCTGGGGGATGAACTGCCTACTTGGCTCTTACTTGCTTCTATCTTCAACCAAATAAAAAGGACACAAACAAGAACAAAATATTAGAAATAAGAGGCCTAACAAGCAAGATCCCAAATGATCTAAGATCCAAGCAACACAAGAATCCCCCATTTGTCTAATCGCTCCCAGAAGCCCTGTTTCAATTTGTGTCTGGACCAAAAAAAGAAAAGCAACTAATAATCATTGTACAAATTATCGTGTTTAAATAAGGAGATTTGGGGGCACCTGGGTGGCTCAGTCAGTTTAGCATCCGACTCTTGATTTTGGCTCAGGTCATGTACTCAAGGTCTTGAGATTGAGCTCCTCCTCAGGCTCTGTGCTGAGCGTGGAGTCTGCTTGAGATTCTCAATCTCTCTCTCTCTCTCTCTCTCTCTCTCTCTCTCCTCCCAAAAAATTTAAATAAGGAGTTTTCCACAATTACATAATAGATCGTTAGAAAGTAATGTATCCATATACTTGTGCAGTCACAGGTAAACAGAAGGTCACACCCTATAGATGTTCACCTAAGGTTCCTACCATGTGGCTACCCAGTCAGGACTTGAACTTTTCCATGGCAAGGAGCTCACTACTCCCTGGAGTAGCTAAGTAGCTAACTCTATCTAGCCTTTGGGGATAGTTAATAACACGGACAGAACCAAGTTCATTTGTTGCATGTTCATCTGGTAGTGGAAGTTCCAGTCTCTTCCTCTTGGAAGAAATGCCATGAGTTTTCTTGGTTTCTGCAGCTCACTTGTATGTGCAATGGCAATGTACCCTCAAAGCATTGTCAGTCTGTCTCATGAACCAATGTGCCAGCAACCAGTTCCAGGCTGGTCTCAAAATAGTAGATTGCTTCATTGAATTCAAACAGTCAAAAAAATACTTGCAACTGGCTTATGCATGTACTGTTAGGATTAATGGCCTATCATTGTAACTGAGACCATACCCATCACTGAAAAAGACAGAGCTGCTTTGGTACTCAGTTCGATAGGTGGCAGACAATTGTGGTTACCACTCACATCGTCTTTTATTTTATACACAAGGTTCATTAAAATACTATGCAACTTCCATGTTTATTTCTTCCAAAATGGGGCCTTCACATCTGCCAGGGCTAATGAGTGCTTTTCACCAGTAGTATTGCACAGTCATTCAGTTATTCCAGGGTCCCTGATGCGAATCAGTTGCATGCGGGTTCTCAGTAAGGACCAGCCTTTCTAGTCATCTTGATACCATGGGGATATTGACTGTGCAGTCCATGGTTGAACATGAGGCTTCCCATGATGTCCCTAGACCATAGGATTACTTCATATGAGCTGGTTCATTTCAGCCTGGCCCCAGACATCGCAGTACCATTCTATGATTTTCTGCAGTTTTTGGATGTCCAGATATGGAGAAAGTTATTAGGAGTGGGGTATTTACTAAGGAATGAAACAGAATGTTAAAAAGGAAGATTTGAAGATGCATAACCAAACCTGGGTCCTCATTATATGCTGTGAAGTTTTCCTGGTTCCATGTACTTGTCTCTAACTTAAATGGTTTCTCTTTCCTTTCACCGAGTCTAAATTAAATCACACCCTTATTTGAAGGTTCAACTTGTAAGCCGCTTCCTCTTTGAAGTTTCAATTGTGTTATTAAAAAGGTTTAGTAAAAGGTTTCCTCTAGTGACTGAAAACTCCTTCAGTAAGGCTCAACTGTGAGCACATGAGCTTGAGGTGCTTAAGGGACATATGAGTTAGGCGACCAGAAGACAGCTGAGTGTGTGGATCTGGATTCTCATTGCATTGAAACTAAAGATCTGAGAATCAGCAGCATGTAAATGAGAGTTGAAATCATGAGAGTAGGTGAGAGAGATTGCTCAGAGAGACCAAGAAGAGAAGTAGGTGTCATGTAAAATTTGTTTTCACAGTGCAAAAAAAGTCTGTTGACTAGCTCTGAATGACATGAGAATTGAGTGAGTAGAAACTCAGGCAGCTGCACCCCAGGTCTTGAACGATTCTAATAATGACAACACTAACTTGTGTATACTATGTATTGGGCAGTCTGCTAAAGATTTTGCATGCATATCTCAGTGAATTTTCTCCAACCATTGTCTAGGGTAGATACTAACATCCCCATTTGATGGATGAAGAAACCAAAACACATGGATAAAGCAATATACCCAGGAAGGTCACACTGCCAGTGAGGGGTGAAGCTGGGATGTGAGCTCAGGCCTGTGGGACTCAGAAGTCCAATCTCTTTCTTAATAGCTTGCACCATAGTGCTTCTCATTATGTTAGTTGCCAGTTGCCATTTTCTTGCTAATTATATTCTTTTTCATCTGATCTAGACAGTATCTGTCACTGAGTCCATCTCAGAGATGAGACAATGACAAGAAAACAAGAAATGCTACTTGACAGATGAGTAATGCAGACAGAAGTCCCATTCTCAACATTCTCCCTGTAACAAAGCTTCAACCCCCTCCCTCCTCGACCAAGACTCATCTCCAGGCTCACTAGCCCCCACTCATGGACCACTGTGGAGAGGCAGCTCTCAGTGTCTCTCATTTCTCACAGTTTGGCTGTCTCCTACATGTAGATGTCAACAGGAGATAAAGTGAAAAATAGAGTGGCACTGAAGTGACCAATAGGGGCTTTCTCAGATCAAGTACACCCTTTCATTTCCTCAAGTCTTTGCTGAATTTGGAGGGAAAGGTGTATTTTGATATACCAAGAAAAAAATTGAAAAATCTTATGGGCTACAGACTTCTTATATTCCCCCAGTAGGAACGAGCCTCTGCCTTCTCTGGGTTCCTAGAACACATCATTCATTTGTGTCCCTATTTTTTTAAGATTTTATTTTATTTATTCATGAGAGACACACAGAGAGAGAGAGAGGTAGAGACACAGGCAAAGGGAAGGCTCCATGCGGGAAGCCCAATGTGGGGACTCGATCCCGGGTCTCCAGGATCACGCCCTGGGCTGAAGGCAGGCGCTAAACCGCTGAGCCACCCAGGGATCCCCATTTGTGTCCCTATCAATGGCTCTTCTCACTGTCTTCCATGAATCCCAGTTATCTGTGTCTCTGGTGGTCTCCCTTAATAGATTATGAGCCCCAAGAGGGAAGAACTCTGCCTTACTAACCTTGGCAGCTCCCACAGAAGCTATTGCTGTGCCCTGTATGTGGTGGATAGAGGGAGGCACTCACTAATCAATGCTTGTTGAAGTGGGGAACATGTGGTTGATGACTGTGATGCTTGCTCTTCCTCAGAGCAATCAATGGAACACCTATCCTGACTCGTGGGGACCCCGATCCCCACCTCTTCTCGACCCTTCCTCTGCTCTTCACTGGTTCCTTTTGCTTTCCTCAGTCACAGCATTACCACATGTTGGCACTGTCTATTTACTTGTCTATCCTGTAGACTAAAAGAAAATTAAGAGTAGGGACCCTGCCTGAGGGGGTCCCTCTGTGCCCCAGGTACCTCGAACAGAGTGCCTAATGAGTGTGTGATAAATGAGTGAACCAAAGGAAGGAAGGAGCGAGGGAGAGAGGGAAAGGAAGACGGAGAGATGGAAGCAGAAAGGGAAGAAAGGAGGGGAAAAAAGAGGACATGAGGATTTTTAAGTCTTTTGGAAGCTAAGAAAATAAACTAGTGTGGGTGGGAGGAGGGAGAAGTGACAAATTCTTCTGCAAGAAAACATGCTCCCGACCTTTGTAAGAAAATAAAAGAATGCTAGTTTACAAGAAGTGACTGAATCCGGGATCCCTGGGTGGCGCAGCGGTTTGGCGCCTGCCTTTGGCCCAGGGCGCGATCCTGGAGACCCGGGATCGAATCCCACGTCGGGCTCCCGGTGCATGGAGCCTGCTTCTCCTTCTGCCTATATCTCTGCCTCTCTCTCTCTCTCTCTCTCTGTGTGACTATCATAAATAAATAAATAAATAAATAAATAAATAAATAAAAGGAAAAAAAAAAAGAAGTGACTGAATCCTTGCTTAAACAGCGAAAATCATCCAGCGTGATTTGCTGCTCCATTTATGTAACACCTAGGATCCAACTTTGTCTAACTTAAGGTCTCCAATTTGATGAGACACTTTCAGTCAGACTCCCTGGAATTGATCTAGGGTGTGTGGTGGCACATCTCTTATCACATACCTAAAACATACTGCCACTTAACAGTAAGTCAATTGCTGCTTTTAGGAATGCGAAATGTTAAGCATAGTGTTGATGATTTGTAAATATGTAACGAATGGTTGATGGGCAGAATTTGCTCCAAGAAAGAACATGTCAAGTCCCAAACCTAAAGAAAGGTGGCAATGGGGAAAAATACCTAAGAAGTCAGTAAAAAAATATATATCAATGAGATAGCAGAAGAAACTGTTCACTTGGGGGCATGTATGTTTCATTTTCCCCGCAATCAGATAAACTGGGACCTGAGAAGGAGGATCCTGACCAAGATAGGCCCTTTATTTTTAAAAAAAAATTTTTTTTTTAGTTTTTATTTATTTATGATAGTCACAGAGAGAGAGAGAGAGAGAGAGAGAGAGAGAGAGAGAGAGAGGCAGAGAGGGCAGCAGGCTCCATGCACCGGGAGCCCGACGTGGGACTCGATCCCGGGTCTCCAGGATCGCGCCCTGGGCCAAAGGCAGACGCCAAACCACTGTGCCACCCAGGGATCCCCCCTTTATTTTTTTAATAATAAATTTATTTCTTATTGGTGTTCAATTTGCCAACATACAGAATAACACCCAGTGCTCATCCCATCAAGTGCCCCCCTCAGTGCCCGTCACCCAGTCACCCCCACCCCTTGCCCTCCTCCCCTTCTACCACCTCTAGTTCGTTTCTCAGAGTTAGGAGTCTTCATGTTCTGTCTCCCTTTCTGATATTTCCTACCCATTTCTTCTCCCTTCCCTTCTATTCCCTTTCACTATTTATATTCCCCAAATGAATGAGAACATACACTGTTTGTCCTTCTCCGATTGACTCATTTCACTCAGCATAATACCCTCCAGTTCCATCCACGTTGAAGCAAATGGTGGGTATTTGTCGTTTCTAATGGCTGAGGAATATTCCATTGTATACATAAACCACATCTTCTTTATCCATTCAAGATAGGCCCTTTATTAATGAAAATTCAAATAAAAGAAAACGAGCTTTTAATGAAGCAGTCCTCATTTTGGTTAGACATAAGGGAAAACTTTCTCACCTCCAGGAACAATAAAAAGATCCTCTAAAGAGGTCATGAATTGTTTGGCTCTGAATGTCTTCCAAACAGGGATCCCTGGGTGGCGCAGCGGTTTGGCGCCTGCCTTTGGCCCAGGGCGCGATCCTGGAGACCCGGGATCGAATCCCATGTCGGGCTCCCGGTGCATGGAGCCTGCTTCTCCCTCTGCCTGTGTCTCTGCCTCATTCTCTCTCTCTCTGTGACTATCACAAATAAATAAAAATTAAAAAAAAAAAAAAAAAAAAAAAAAAACATTTGAATGTCTTCCAAACAGAAAGAGACCTTCACACATTCTGGTAGTTTAGCCTGTCACTTTCCTGGAGTAAATGTTGCACTGGGCGGGGGGGGGGGGGGGGGGCGGACAGTTTAATATAGGGAGAGTACACTTCACTAGAGGGTCAGTAATGCCAGAGTTTAGGGCAAAATCACCTGTTTACAATTCACATATCTTTAACCAAATCCTCTCATTATGCTGAATGTTTGTTTATCCAGTGTGAAAATGAAGACAATACATCACAGGTTTGCAGCAAAGATCAAGTAAGAGGCTATGTACGTAGTGCTTTGTAAACTGTAGAGCAATGTATGTGTTTTCATTATTATTTTGAATTCTAGGGGTTAAAATAATAATAATCACCACCCTTATCTCAAACTCACAAGGCAGGCAGCTAAAGCAGTCTTTCCAGGCTAAAAGTAAAGTCCAAACACACACATATGTACACGCACGTGCGCGTGCACACACACACACACACACATACACACACGCACATTATCTACATCTTCTCCTCCTAGATCTTCTATTCTCTAAATTTCTTAATGATGCATTCATATTCCCCATATCTTTATATTCTCCCTCATTAAGGTTGGTTTTCTTATGTAGTTTGTGATTTTTCTTTTACAGTGAGGCCATATTTAGTGAAGATTGTTTATTATGTTGGAGGACACTATGTCCTGGTTTGCGACTCACTGCAGACTGGCTAGGTGCTTTTGTTTGCTGGAAATCTCAGGGGTTTCAATGGTTCTAGACCAACTTTTATAATAATACCTTTACTGTTCGTTCCTGTTCCGTGAGAGCACTGTATATTCTGACCCTAGATCCATGAGAAATGTGAAATTTGGAGCTTTGGATTTTTCATAAGGGACATTTTTTCTCATCCAAAGCTTGGAGAGACATTAAGCTTCTTCTCACTCCTTCCTGGGATGTTCACATTTTTTCTAGTCTGTAAAGAAGAGGAATACTTCCAGGCCCCTGGGCTTCACACAAAGGGCTCAGTCCTAACCCCCAGCCCAATGTGGGCATGTCTTCTTGCACATGTGTCTTCTCTATGCCTGGGACCCAATAGCCAGCCCCTGGGTCCTATATCAGGTTCAAATTCCCTAAAGACTACTCCAGGATTAGCTCATCCTTACTGTGATGGCTTTGATATTTCTTTATTTGGGGGCTTCCTAGAGAATTCTGTGGGGCTTTTTTTTTTGGAGTTTGGCAATATATTTTTGTTATATTTTTGAGAATGGCTTTTAAAAAGCAGAAACAATAGTATAATAAAGACTGGGATATCATATCTTAGATTTAAAAGTGAGGAGTTTTGCCACGTTTACTTCATCTATTAGGTCTCTTAACTATTTCAAAAGAATTTGCAGCCATCATGGTGTCTGGCTCCCAATTATTTTAGTTTGGTGCCTCCTAACTATAAAGATAGTGTCATACATAATGACGGTATCATTAACATACTTAAGAAAATCAACCTATTATCAAATAACATTCGTTTTTCAGAAATGGTTTCCAAACTACATTTTATAGCTGCTTTTGAAAAAAATCAGGATCCAATAAAATATCACACATTGCACTTTTTGTTATGTCTTTTTATTGCTTTAATCTGGAACCATCCCTATGACACTGAGTTTTGGAAGAAATCAGACTGGTTGTGTTGTAAATTGTCCAATATTCTGCTTTGTATGATGATTTCCTTGTGATTGTTTAACTTAATCCTCTGTCCATATTTTCCATAAATTGAAAGTTGGGTTTAATGACTTGATTTTTTGCAGTGTATTTCATAGGGGATGCTGTGTCGATCCTTTCATACAACATTAGGAGGCGCATATGCTCTGGTCGTCCCATTATTAGGGATTTGGTTTAAGGTGACGACAGCCTGATCACCCTATCTTGCACCTTGTGGCACAAAAGTAATCTGTGAGGTGTTGACTATATATTAAAAGCAGATTGGGGTTGTGTTTGAGCCATGCTTCCCCGAATTTGTGAGAAGAGGAGGTATCCAAGGAGCTCAGTACTCCATGCTGGTGAGATTCTGACTTGGGTGGGCACAGGGCTAGGCTTCTGGGGAATGTGGGGCCCAATCCTGACTGAAGGAGTTCACAGTGCCAGTGGACAGACGACACAAGGACACAGAGATATTTCTGATCCCTGCTTCTCTAACTGGAATGGCTCACCTCCCTCCTTATAGAGAAAACCAAAGTGCAGCTCTTTTAGAAGAAGCTTGCCTTTACTCGCTCAGTTCAGGCAAAGCTTTCCTGAGGCCCTTCTGTGTGGGGGCACTGTGGCTGGCCCTGGGAATAGGGATTTGAACAAAGCATGCCCCTTGCCCTCTCAGGGCTTGAGGTCTAATTGGAGAGACAGACACATAAACAGACAATTGCAGTCCAGCATGCTGAGCGCTGGACCAGAGGAGTAAACAATGTGCTGTGGGAGGTCAGGGAGAGCAATTATCGAAGCCCCCTCTCCCCTTGGAGGAGCTGCCAGGCCCCAAGGCCCCACCACTCCAGGTGGGAGCAAGCACTCCTCTTTTGAATGCCCCTAACACTTTCTCTGGGCCCCCCTTGTTCTACTCAGCATTAAGTATGTTTTACTACTGTAACTCTCAGCTCCTTAGATTGAAAGATGGCTAACAATCAACAGGGTTTCCCATGGAACCTCACACTCTTTCCCATACACTCAGTAACACTTTCCTGGACTTTGCTGCGGCCTGGATGCCCCCAGCCCTGGGAGGGTAGCCCATAGAACAGCCCACGATATTCCAAAGGGCAGCCAAAAAGTGCATCCACTTTGGGGTGACCACCTTGCCTCATTGCTTCAGGTCAAAGTGGCTGTGAACAGAGCTCCTCCAGTGGTTTTGTTGTTTGCATTTCAGCCTCCTTGAATAGCCCTCACTGTAGAGGCTCCAGCCTTTACCCCCAAACCTCCAGAGCAATCCAATCCATTTCTGATTAAGAATTAAACATTTTCTGCTTCAGCCAGGCTCTGCTAATCCAGGGCAGTGTTTAGTTTATTGCCTTTCAGACTTCATGGTTTTCTGACTGAGTGGGCAGACATGTCCATTCACTTTGGGGAATTTCCTGGAATTAGCAGTACAGTAAAGAAAAACCTTGGCATAAAGGCATTAAGGCAACTACAGCTAAAAAATAAATTTTAACCATGGTATAAAAGCAAATGGTTAATCCCAGTATGCAATTAATTTCAGCTTCTAATCAATTCCTCCTGTGAGTAAAGCACATGAGAAACATGATCTCCAAACGATTAATTCATAGCAAAAGGTCACTTCTTTGAGGTATGAGCAGTGTCTGGAATCTTTCCCTCCTTACAGGTCTCGACAGGGCTAACTTGAGCATGTTCTCTTCCGGCTACTTGCCCTGCTTTCCTGCCCGGGTCTCAACTTTAATCAGGGAATCACAATTTATTAATTATTCTTCACACAGAAGAAAAAGGAGTATAAATATATGAGTCTGGTATCATCCATAGATCAATTAGGGGGAAAAAAACGACAGATTTTGTGAAGCTGTGTCGTCTTCCTACAGTCTGTGCCAACATCAACACACTCAAATGTTTATTTAATAATAAAATGGGCACTTCTAGGAGAACCACTCATGGCTAACTAGAAAGGTAGCACTCAAGCAATCATGTTCTGTGCCAATTTAAGAATAAAATAGATGAAGAAAATGCTCTGGTAGCACAGAGAGAGCAAAAGGTGGAGAAGGAAGAGTGGCCTTTAAAGCAGAGAAGTGCAGAAACCACGTGGTCAGAGTGCCCCCTTTCTACATGGATGGCCGCCCCTCAAAGTGGAGCAATCTTTGGACCATTTTCAGGACTCCATCTGGGGATAATGGCTGTACTTTTGAAGGCCACCTGGCTGTGCCTGCTGTGGAAGCTACTTTTGCACCAGTGCAGCCATGCTGGGTGCCAGGTTGCCAGTGGAAACCAAGAAGTTTGAGGTGGTTCCTGCGCATGACTCAGGCCCGGGTGCTCTTTAATGAGTGGCTGAGCCCGACGCTCATGATCCATTGTCCAGCCCTTCAGGCTATTCACATTTGGAACCATTACTGCCCGCCACAAAAGAGCATTCTTAGAATGTCCCACTGTCCTTTCTTGAATGCCATTAATGCCCCCCATCCCCATCTCCACCACCAAACAGAAAAATGGAAAAATATTCCCTATAGAACTAACTTTTAGGATAGCTTTTGTTTTGATGGATGATGTATGGATGGTTTTTGTTTGCTTTGTTTTGCTCTGCAGGGGAGAGGGGAACAGAAATCATGTACTGTCTATCTATGCTTTGCTGTGAGAGAGAAACATCCTTCCTGTTGATGTCAGACAATGGGGAAGAACCCATGAACTTCCATTTTGCTGTTCGCCTGCAGTACCTCATGAGCTTTCAAGAAGCTTTCAGTTGAGGACCCAAGAGAAGCTGACAAACACTAGTTCTGAAGCAAGAATGTGCCCTGTCCCTATGACAGTGGTCTGCAGGGTCACCGTCTGAGAATGGAGGATGCAGAGGGGATGAGGACACATGGATAGATCAGAGACTGTTTGCTCAAATTGACGTTTCCCTTAGACTTCATGCAAGAGAGACTTACCCAGCGCCTTACTGCAAGCCTGTCGTAGAGCTAGAATTGGGCCTCAGCCCTACACACTCCTGGTTCAGTGTTCTCCCTGCCACCACTGCCAACCTTCTCTTTCAATATGGGATCAGTTCTGGTCATATGCAAACTTACCCTTCTTCATCCACATTCTGCATGTCCCCCAAAGAAAAGCTGCACCCATCTTAAACATCCTGAAATGGGAGGAGAGTGGTGCATTTCTCATAGATACCTTTATTTGTTTATTTTTAAAGATTTTATTTATTCGTGAGAAACACACACAGAGAGAGAGAGAGAGAGAGAGAGAGAGAGAGAGAGGCTGAGACACAGGCAGAGGGAGAAGCAGGCTCCATGCAGGGAGCCTGACGTGGGACTTGATCCCGGGTCTCAGGATCACACCCCAGGCTAAAGGTGGTGCTAAACTGCTAAGCCACCAGGGCGTCCCTCATAGACACCTTTAAAAAAATCTCCCATTAATTTTCAATGCAGCTATCTCCATGGTCTATAGCAGGAGACAATTCTTTGTATTCTTTGTAGGCAAACTTTAATTAAACTTTGCACAGAGGCATGGTGAAAACTTGGCCCTCAGCAATCTGAGACCACCACTATAAAGACCAAGGCTGTTAGACGATACAAAAAAGTGACATTTGCGAATAACCCAGGTTACTTTTAACTGTTTCTCCTGAAGAGTGGTTTCCCCTGAAGAGTGAACATAATTGCTATGTCTTAGCAACAGTGAACTCTGAAAGGATGGATGAGCGAGAAGGGGAGAGAACATTTTAGTCTATTTTAGAATAACTGAGGTGAAGAAGCTGTCATTCCAAATGCTAAAACCTTAAGAGTGATATGGCCCAATGAATCCCAAATGGCAACTGGCGATCCAGAGTTCAGGTGATAAGAATTACCCAGAGGACTTGTGAAAATAGCAGCTCTTTGAGCATACCACCAGCGACTTGGATTCAGTAGAGCCTGGGGTTTACTCAGTTATCTGTACTTTTGTGCATGTGCTCCTGAGGATTCTGACATGCAGCCAATTTGAGAAATCACAGACTGGTCTATCAGCCTCCCCCCAACTCTGCCACTTGGGTCAGAGGTGGAGGTCAAGGAAGAAGAATGGATCTTGGGACGGAGATATGCTGAGTCTACAGGATAGGTGTGTTCAGAAGTTTGGGAGCTGCTCTCTCCAGAAAATTAAGAGCAGAAACATGGTCACCTCAGAAGAGTCCCAGTCTCCTCCAGATGATGCTCAGTGCATGTGCAAAGGGTCTCCAAGGCCACTGGAAGAGGAAACATGGATTCATGTTGACAGAGGAAAATACAGAAGCAGCCATAGGGCTATAGGATGCCAGAAATTTGGAAAGTGAGGCCCAGAGTAGGAGACAGGCTTGATTCCAAGTCACATGGACAGCATGAATGAGCCACAAATATTGATCAGGTATTGTAGGAGAGAAGCGAAGGCAGAGACAAGAATCAGACCAACCCTAACCATCAGGGTACTCCCAGACTGCTAGAGGAGATGGCTGGAACACAAGGTTAGAAAATGCCTGAGGATTGATACAGATACAGGGGTAGGGAATCCACTGAAGCAAATGATTGCTTTGCCCTGTAAGGAAACTCTGGAGCTAGTCCTCATGGGAGACACCTTCTTCCCATATTGTAATGTAGATATCCTAGCCACTAAAGTCCCAAACAACAGAGCTAAGCTTAAGCCCCTAAACTCTACAAAAGAGGTGGTACAGAGGTGCAGAGACTGGAGGTGATTTGCCAAAGGTCAAACAGCCAGCAGGTGATGGAGCCAGGACTTGATCCCATATATTTTCCCTCCTAGGTGGTCTGGTACTCATACCTCTTTCCCACAGAAAGAGTCAAGAAAATATAATATCTCGGGGAAAAGTCTGGGCCAAATATTCCTAAAGCACATGTTAGCTGAAGAGTATAATGTGTAGTCCTGCTCTGCAGCTTCCTTAAGCTTGGGGGAAAATGTTGGGCTAATGACAGAAGTTTCAGGAAAATGTCATAGTTGACATTTAATAATTTTCCGTAGTCTATACAAATTATAGCAGTTTAACCATCTAAAGTGAATGAATACTTGAAAAGACGATTATAACTTTTTTTTTTTTTGGTGTCTGATCTTATTTATTTTGTCACTTTTAGAAAATCTCATTTTTGACTGGACTCAGACTTAGAGGTAGAAGCTCTCAGAGAGGACAGCCTCCGTCTCTTGGCAATCTGTTCCTGGCGTTTTTCTTTGGCCTCCTTCATTCTCTTGGCCAAAAGTTTAGCATATTCTGCAGCCTCTTCCTTATTTTTCTTAGTACGCTGTTTCTTCAAAGCAATACGCCGACGTTTGTGTTGGAGGACACGTGGAGTAACAAGACGCTGAATCTTGGGTGCTTTGGTTCTAGGTTTCTTACCTTCTTTGTTTAGGGGCTTTCTAACAACATACTGGCGGACATCGTCTTCTGTGGGTTCTGGAGTCAAGAAAAGGAAACCATGCTGAGAACTCTGCTGAGACTGACAGATCGAGATGAAAGAGTTGTGTCTCCTTCTATTAAGTAAGTTGTTGCCTTAACCAAGGAAATATTCACAGATGCCCTGGAAGCAGGGAGGACAAGGTGTCGCTCTGGACACAGTGGCTACTGGTGCAATCCGCCAGCTGAGTTGCTATACTCCCCTCTGCATTGAGTGTCAGAGGCAGTTCCTTCTGATCGTTTCCTCTCTAACTGGGTGTGCTTTATTTTCAATTGACCAGAGAATGAAAAGCAAGACAGACAGAAAACATCTGCTTCCAGGGGATCTGTTGCTGTTTGCAGTGGAGGATGAGATACTTGCAGAAACACTAACCAGTTGTCTGATTATGTCTAAATCACAACAGTTTATTCCACTGCTCACTTGTGTGAATTTTTCCTGAGAATATCCATGTTCCTTTCCCACCTTCTGAACATAGGGGCAATAATGGTAATATAACGGCAAATACTCACATAGCACTTACCAATGACCAGGCATTGTACTAACCACTTCGCAAATACTAACTCATTAAATTCTCCCACAACCCTATGAGGTGGATACAAGTATACGTGCCATTTTACACATTATAAAACAGAGGCAGAGAGAGGGTAAGTTTCCTGGCTAAGATCAAACAGCTAGAATGTAGTGGAGTTGAGATTTGAACCCAGACAGTTTGGGTCCAGAATCTGTGCCCTTAATCACTATAAGGAGAACCTCTCCAGATAGAAAAGAAAAGAGGATGAAAATTTAGAAGAGAACCCTTTCCTTGCAAACAGGTACTGACACAACCCTAAGACAAAGTTCTTAAAACTCTGACTACAAGTTTATATGCTGGATGGAAGGGAAAAAAAACAAACCTGACATCTTATTTGATTGATCTTCATTTTAAATGTGGAACATGAAGAGCCTGGTGCTGTACCTGGCATAGCAGAGCCTTTCATTAGTATTTGCTAAGTAGATATTAGATGAATAAATAAATAGATGAACATATGGATGAATTTTCCTCTGAGTTTACATGTGAAAAATGCATTGTCTGCACCCTCTGTCTTTGATAACTCAAAACTCAAAACTTATTTGGATCATGGCAAGAGTTTCCACAAGCCTGAATGAATACTTGGGTATAAGCTCCACAGCTGTCTCTTATGAGCTATAGATTTTATTTTATTTATTTATTTATTTTTGAGCTATAGATTTTAGAGAAGTCATTCAAGTCATTTCCTTACTTTCCTCTTCTAGGAAATGGATATAATAAGCTCTGCCTCTCAGAATGCCTGGATAGATAAGGTAATTTATTTGAAACCACTTTATAGATAGCCAAATGCTATCCAAGTATAAGAATTAGTTAGGAACCCCCTGCCCCCTCCCCTGGGCCCCATCAAAGACCAGTCACATTGTTTTTTCCTCCACATAACTAGGAGCTACTGAAGCAGCTTCATCCACATCAAATTGTGGTAGAGACCAGGCTTCCTCCCAGTGGCATAGCTCCAGGGGGCATTGTTCATACAGAGTGGTCAGTGATGGACAGTTGACAGTTGACATAGTGATTTCCTATGGTGGCTTTAGCCTCTGACGGTCCTGATGGCCCTGTGAGTTGAGCCAGTAGCCAGGCCAGATATGCCATGACCCTGATTTCAAAAAAGAGAACTGAAGGTCATAGATGAGAAATGACTTGGACAAGGTCATGAAGCTGGTAATAAGTGGTAAGTGTGGGAGGTGAATGTGGAAACCAGGTGCCACTTTCTACTTACCCCAGAGCTCTCTGGATTTGTGAAAGCGAATATACCCTCTACATGCAAAAGCCCATGGAAAGGGGAGTATCAAGATAGCTTTGAAGGATACATTTCATGGTTTTATTATATGGAAAATATTGACAGAATCTTGATTCTCTCACATCTGTGTTAATTGATGTAATTTATAGGAGTTTGTAAAAGAAAACCTTATTCCTCTTTTTAGTGAACAGATGTCACTAACTTCAATGCGGAAAGAACACTCATAAAAAATCAGCCACAAGAAAACATCTATTTATTTGAAAAGAGATAAATCAAGCTCAGATAACTGGACAAATAATTATAAACCATCTCCAGGAATTACCTCCAGAGAGATGCACATGTGTGCGGTGTGCATATGGATTGTGTGTGAAGGTCGGAGTGTGGAGAGGGCCACTGGAGTCATGCTCTTCAGGCCTCAGTCTCTCTTTCTCTACCAGAGGAAAGGTCTATTCTTTGGTCTTAGGTTTCCTAGGTAGCAAGGTTAATGGGGTCCTGGGATTGAGACTTGTAGGGGCTGGTTGTTCATTGCAAGTTATTTGTCCAGAAACTAGAGTTAAGGAGTGGAGTGAGATCAGCAATTTCTAGTGTAGGAGATACTGAAACTCACAACTTTGTTTAAATTCAGCTTGGTTTTGACCTGTGCAAAGCAGTTTCATTAATGGAGAGGTAAAAAGACTAAGTTGTAGAAGTGTCTTCAGAAGTCACTTGGTCTAATCCTTCATTTTATATATTAAAAAAAAAAAAAAAAAGAAACCAGAGCCCAGAGAGGAAAGAGTTGTGGTCAGGGTCACACACCTTGGTAATGATCCAGCTGAGACTAGAACCTAAATATACAGACTCTCAAACCCAGGATCTTTGTACCACATGTATCCCCTAATTTAGAAGGAATAGAAGTACAAATGCAGAGGTGAATGCCCTGCTCTCCAATAAAGCACTCCTTTAGTTATGAATGGAGGAACAATTGTTTTTCCAGAAGATTGTAAAGCTATCTGAAAAGCATTTGGCATGATTCACATCCATTAGAGCCAACATGACTGACATGACAGTTGCAGTGTGATAAGACTCATGCTGGAGACCAGTACTAGGAAGGGCTTGAAGGGCTTAAAGTTGGAGGGACAAATGGAAACTGCCTGTTTTCCCACCTGCCTTTTCCTTCCTTCCTCCCTTTCTTCTGTTCTTCCTTCCATCTCCCACAAAGATTTCTTGGTGCTTGCTCTGTGCCAGGAGCCATGGCATGGCTGAAGAACACTTATCTGGGGGTCAGTCTCCTTCAACTAATTCCCCAGGACAAAGTCTGCTGAATATTGAAGAGGTGGCTAACATCAGTCAAATTTTAAGGAACTCAGAGATAAAGACCAATCTCAGAGATAAAGACCAATGGAAGGAAGGAAAATCCATTGATGTGCACCTAAAAGCCAATTGTCTTGCCATATCACGGCCCACCAAGCAGCATTCTTGGTTCTCCTTAGGATTTTAAACACTTGGAAAGAATGGGTCTGTGCAGCTGCACCACACCAACAACCACACTGATGCATCCTTCCCACAGAGGAATGTGTGACAATTGGGGGACTCAAAATCCAAGGTGTAGTGGGCTGAATTGTGGTCATTCAAAAGATATGTCCACCCCAAACCTGTGGATGTGAACTAATTTAGAAAAAGAATGTTTGCAGATGTAATTAAAGATCTCAAGATGAGATCATCTTGGCTCTAGGATGTCCTTATCACAGAAGAGAAGACACAGAAGGGAAAAGATGATATAAAGATGGAAGGATGCCGCCAAAAGCCAAGGGACATCAGGGGCCACCAGAAGCAGGAAGAGGCGAGGAAGGATTCTCTCCTACAGCCCTCAGATGGAGCTTGGCTCTGCTGACCCTTGATTTTAGAATTCTAGCCTCCAGAACTGTGAGAGAATAAAGTTCTGTGTTTGTAAGCCACCAAGTTTATGATGCTTTGTTCCAGCATCTCTAGGAAACAAACTTACAGGGGTAGGTCCCTGAGTGGTACCCTCAGAAGCTATGCTCTGCCTGGAGCTGTGCCCATCTGGCCACACACCTGGTAATGGGACGACTGCGTCCCAAAGGAGGAGTGGTAGCAGCAGCCAGATGCAGCACCCAGTCCCCTTGCCCCACTCCAGCTTTGCCCTACCTTATTCCCAAGTCTCAAGCCCAGGTCCAGTGGAGAGCAAGCTCTGCTTCCTGTCTGAGTTGTTACAGCTGAATTTTATGTCCAGAGCTGTAGCCCTGTCCTAGGATGTGGTTAGTTCCTCTAAAACAAGAGCCAAGCCATCCTTTTGCCCAGCTGTCTTCCATGGCCTGAGTCCTTTCAAAGCCGACATAATGAGTGAGCCCCCTTCTATTTGCTGACAAGTTGACCAAATGCATTTTGTTTAGTGAGCCCAGCGTGAATCCTACTTTGATTTTCCTAAACTCTAATTCCAGTTACCAGCCACAAGACTGGTGAGCCCTCCATATTGTATTAGCTACCTGGCTATTTAGTTTTGTTTTCAACGTCTTCTAAAACATCAGGGTAGATATTTCAAGTAACAAATCTCAAATATTAATCTGTTCTTTCTCTCCCCATCAACCCTTTCCCCAGATCTTGGCTTCAAACCTGTTTTTTTTTTAAATTTAATTCTAGTATCGTTAACATCAAACATAATTGTTAAAGAAAATCTGGTCAGTTTGTCCTGAGACTCTGAACTTGCCTGTTCCTAAATTGTCATGCTTACCTGGGATCTGTTTTTTCAGTGTGAATGGCTTGATGTTCTCCTGGTACCATGCTCCACCTTTCTGTTTCTGGAGCTGGCCCCCAAGCCCAGCCCACTCATGGATAAGGCTTGTCTTCATTCCTCTTTTCTGGGGCCTCATAATCCAGTAAATTCCACTCGCCCTGGTTGGGGTGTCATCAGAAGGCATGACAGTGTTTCACACTGCTGTACCCAGTGAGCAGTTACAATTCCATTCTCAGGAAGGACAAAGGCTTAAATGAGGTTAAGGAGGGTGGGAGCTGCCAACAACTCAATCGGTATGTTTTCTTCTGCTAGTGTAATTTTAATCACATGCTGTGTTTCCTCAGTGCCCAGCCAACCCTGCTCATTAGACAAATTGCTTTTTATAGAAAAAAAATGCTCACTTACTTAGGAGACTACAATGGCATTAAGGAAGTCATTGGAGCCGAGAAAGCAATTGTGTGCATTGTGTAAAGGATGTATGCCCATCACCACAAATGTTATCAGCTTCACATTTTATTTTTATTTTCTGCAGTTTTATACCTTTATTTGACAATCAGCGATTAGTTCTCATCCATATTAACAGTCTGTAGATTTTTGAAAGTGGTGACAGGTATGTAGGTAACCAGCGTGTAGAGCTTGTCTGGTGAATCTTCATCCTCGTTAGTGTCTTCTGGACAACTGCACACAGATATGGCATGGAACATTCATTATTCCTTTGGCTCGGACAGCTTTGTTGAGCCTGGTATCAATGCACACATCTGGAGTTCCCATCTCCTTTGTGGCAAATTTCCGGATCTCTTTGAGTGCCCTAAGGGCACGCTTCTTAAAATCCACTCCATGGATAGGTTTGTGAATGCTGATGGTGTATTTTCTGGTCACTACCTCCTTGATGGCGGGACAGCCCTTCTTCTCACCACCCTTCTTTGCAGGAGCCATTCTGCCAGGCCCTAGTTGGAAAGGAAGTCAGCTTCACATTTCAAAGACATCTCTAGATGTCTTAGGAGACTCATCAGCTCTTCTGTGTATAGGATACACTTATGCCTCCAATCAATTTTGCCTGTGTTCTAAAACCAGGGGATGAAAAAATCCTCTAACTGTAGCCCTAAAGCCTTGTTTTGGCACCATGTGGCTTAATAATATTGAGCTGCATGGAGGCTAAAGTAGCATTCTATTGCTAGAACTTTCAAGAGGTCAAATCTCTTTAGAAAATATTCAAATGGTATAAATTGAAAAATTTTGACAAAGAGCTAGGATTTCACCTGAGTCTAAGGTGGTTTTTGCCAAAAGCCTGGGGGACATATCTGTATGTATGCACATTCCACTCAAATTGTCCCATTTGTCTATCTCTCAAGGTTGGATTTAATGTATATGTCATAATTAAATAGGGTTTTGGTCCTTGTATTTAATAGTTTGAAAATCCAAATTTTAATTTCAGCTGGGACTTGGGTATCACAAAGGAAAAAGGAAAAATTGATGAGTATTGAGAGTACCATATGCAGGCAAGATTCATAATCTGATATTCTACTCCCTTTAGTTGTTTCTGAGGAGAGATTGACCTCTGCCTTTGAGTTATAGGTTGGGGAAAGCCCATGGCTTTAACTGAGGAAGACCTACACTGCCTATGGTTCCTTTCTACATTCAGGGCCTATGGCCTCAGGGTGAGGGATGGAGGCCTTTGGAGGAGAACAGATTTAAGTAATTTTTGACCAAGTAGGTCCAGGACTAGGATGAGGTGAAGGAGGCCCTCATCCTTGGGTGCATAATTTAAGATGGGGCCCAAAACCTCAGTAATCAAGATAGAATGATATTTTAATGCAATATATTGAAGTCCAAATTAGTGCAAAGGAATTCATGGTGAACAATGCATCAAATTCTGAAATAGCCAGTCTTACACTTGCACACTCATGCCTTGTTCATCTCAGCTGATCAAACTCCATTTACATTCAGGGGCAGAGTTTCCTAGTTTGAAGTTCTTAAAATTTTGCATTACAGTGTTATTTATCCTGACACGCCCCTCCTTAAAAGTTGTGCCTCACTCACCTCACCTTAGTCCCAGCCCGGCAACCAAGCAGACAATTTTTTTATACTGCTCTTTGCCATTGGATGGTTAAATTTTATGTTGGTTATTTCTGAAATGCTATGTTAGATTGGGTTAGGTTAGGTTACGATAGTTAAAGCAACAAGTCTTGAGAGTTTAAAAGGAACTGAAAGAGCCTTTTCAAATAACCACTGCAGTTGCAGTTTACATTTTCTTTATGACAAAGTGTGGCAGAAACCCTGAAGACAAGTACAACGTATGTAGCTCTCTAGGTGCATTTTTAACCATTTAAACTATTTCATGGCTATATGTTTATCAAAGCAATTCTAATTGAGATATTATTAGAAAAAAACATCTAAATGTCAAATTTCAAGTAAGTGAGGGAGTCAGCTCATTCCTTGATTCACTCAACTAGGCTGATCAAAACAGACAGAAGCCCCTGCTATGGAAAGTGGTGGTCCAGGTCATACTGTTCCAGCTAGAGCTCAAGCCACACCAGTGACTCATGGTTCATAGCTCCTCAGACAGCAGTGGGGCCATGCACAGCTTCCCAAGCCCTTCCCTTTGAAGGAATGTCACCATAGGGCACTGAGAAGAGCATGGGCCTTCCAAGACCTAGGTGTCCCACACACACCACACTATTGTATAGCTCCAAGACCTTACTAATGCTGTTCCTTCTTCTGGTTTCTTCTATTAGTCATTTTTATCTCAGCTTGAGCTTCAGGTAAAGACGATAGAATAGCCATGTACATCAAATTTCACTCCCTTTCAAAAGCACAGTAAAGGCTTAAACATGTAAACTTGGGACACCTGGGTAGCTCAGCGATTGAGTGTCTGCCTTTGGCTCAGGGTATGATCCTAGTCTGGGGATCAAGTCCTGCATCAGGCTCCCTGTGAGGAGCCTGCTTCTTCCTCTGCCTCTGCCTCTGCCTCTGCCTCTGCCTCTGCCTCTTCCTCTTCCTCTGCCTCTCTCTGTGTCTTTCATGAATGAATAAATAAAATCTTAAAAAAACACATGTAAATTCACAATGACAGGAAGAATGACAAGGGAGATAAGCATAGCAACATTTGAGAAGCTGAAAGATGGACCAGCACTAACTGATTTCCTACACCCAAGGAAGCTGAACACAGGTAGGCAATGGGAGACTGCTGAGAACCAATCCACCTTATATCACAGAATTTTGAATAGGCTCAAGAATAGGCAGCCTCAGCTACCTCTGGAACTGTCATGTGGAGAAGTGATACTCTGGAGAGGGTTAAACAGAGGATCTCTGAACTAGGTGATAGCAGGAACAGTTGAGGACAGTAGTGGCTACCCAAAACAGGGGATTCTGTGAATGTATGCAACCCCAGTCCTGAAAGCAAAGACCCCTACCACCTTTGCCCCTCTTGGTTCCCAGAACACTGGCATCTAAACCCTTATCTTCTCAGGCAGAGGACTGGAAAAAGTAGGATTGGTTGGAGTGTGGTATGTATAAAAGGGGAGGGTGGGTGTGGCCTTTACTCTCTGTGAAGTGAGTTGGCATTAAATCAATCAGGGCGATATCATGAGAGGAAGATGTGTATGTTAAGTTCAGTGGCATTAAGCACATTCACACTGTTGTGCAGTCATCACCACCAGCCATCTCCAGAACTCTTCTCATCTTCCTTAACTGAAATCTGGCCACATTAAACACTAACTGCTCAATCCTCCTTTCCCCAGACCCTGACAACTTTCTGTCTCCGTGAATTCGACTCCTCTAGGTATTCATGTAAGTGGAACCATATAGCATTTGTCTTTTTATGTCTGACTTCTTCACTGAGTATAATGTTTTCAAGGTTCACCCATATTGTAACATATGTCAGCATTTCCTTTCTTATAAAGGCTAGATAATATTCCATTGTATGGATAGACCACATTTGCTTGTCCATTCATCTGTCAATGGATAGTTGGGTTGTATCCACCTTCCAGATATTTTTTTTACGATTTTATTTACTTATTCATGAGGGACACAGAGAGAGAGGCAGAGACATAGGCAGAGGGAGAAGCAGGCTCCCTGCAGGGAGCCCAATGCGGGACTCCATCCCAGGACCTCGGGATCACACCCTGAGCCAAAGGCAGACACTCAGCCCAACCGCTGAGCCACCCAGGCATCCCTACCTCTTCCAGTTATTGTGAACAATGCTGCTTTGATCATGGCTGTGAAAAATATAAAAGTATTCCTTTGTCATGTAGCATTTACACACTGTGATTCCAAGGAAGCCTTAATTATAGCAACAACAACAAAAAGACAAGTCTTTTGGAATCTCCATGTAATCCCAGCATTGCCAAGGATGCAGGAGGCAGCTAGGACGCCAAGGACCTGGTGTTGACTTTTAGCTCCTCCCCTGTGAGTGTACTTTCAGTTCTGTTGCATACCTTTCTAAGTTTCAATTTCCTGTTCTGTAAACTGGGTCCCTCTGCCACCCACTCAGAGGTGCTGAGGTCTCATGGGCTAATACCTGCAAAGCCTTATAAATCCACTGTGACATTCATATGGATGCTACTACTGCCTAAGGGAGGTACCAAAGGAGCCAAGGACAAGAGTAGAGCTGCTGGGCGTGAGTATGGGCAGGTGAGGCCTTAGAAAGAACTGTGGGACTCTTTCTGGGAGTAGGAGCCTGGGGCACAGGGATTTTAGAGGCCTGGGATACAAATTAAGGAAGTTGTGTGCATTGAAATGTCAAAAGCAATCAATTATCTTAATTGCTCCATAGCTAGCTAGTTCCTTTATTTCTTAAATAAAATAACCTGATAAATATGCACTTATGATAATTGGGACCAAAATCCAATAATATACAGAGGATAAATGGAATTAGGGGCCTTACAGAAGGCGCTCTTGCATGACATGGGATGTTTCCCTTTTAGGGCAGAGACTCAGGAAATAAGGGCTTTGCAGCTGAGCTGCCTTTGCCTGTGGTCGGTTGCAGGATGCTGTCATCTAGGAGATGGCCCCTCTCCTTGATGAAGGGTGTGGAGTCAAAGCTATGTGTCTGGAGGGAGTAGGATGCATACTTGGCCATGTCTTGCACTCTTTTCTCTTTTCTTTTCTTCGATTAAAAAAATTAGCTGCTCCTTTACTGCCTAAAGACCGTTGGAAGTTTTGGAAACTGAAATAGGTAAATGAAGCCCAGTTCTCTCATTTCCTTCCCTGGCAGAAGGGAAAGGAAAGGAAGGGTGTTGGCAGAGGCTCTTTATTTCTCGCAAGCAGCCGCCCAGCCCGTTCCTGGTTATACGCTCTCAGTGTGATGATGCCAGCTTCACCAGGTGCCACATGCAGCCTGGGCTCATGGGCCATGTGCCCATGTTCATCACTAGCCTCTGGCTTTCTTGGTGAATTTGGGCAAGTGCTTCCTTCTCAGAGCCTCACTTTCTCTATCTCCCTGGAGGTAGGGGAGCCCCTGCGCTCACACCTGCTGCAACAGCCTCTCACCCTAAGGGGTCTGCAACCTGTTTTCTCCTGTCCTCCTATTTATAATAACCCTGAGGAGTAGGCATGACTATCCCATTTGAAGAGAGGGAAAAGAGAGCTTGGAGGTGTTAGGTCAAAGACAGTATCACCCAAAGGCCTTGTGGCTGCACTGGGATTGGACCATAGAGCTCTGGTCCTCCCCTCCTGGCTTGGGTTCCTCTTGCCTCACTGTGCCTCTTCCCTGAAGAAGAGCATGACAGATAAGGACTGTTGAGGCAGAGCTATAGTGCATGTGTGTTTAAAGAAAAATAAGAAAAGAACTTGTTTTCCTTTCCTCTGCAAAGCCTTCTGTCCAATATGTTAAGTTTCCTTATAGACTCCAAGAATGGATATTCACTCAATGGAAAATGGTCCTGCCTTCTCACATTTACCTTAGATGTGACATCTCTGTGGCCTGCATCTCTGAACCAAGCTTTTCCTTTCCCTGTGAATTAGTGAAAGATTCAAGTCTGCAATCAGTGCTTCCCTCCCCTAGTACACAGAGGAGACAACTGGAAGCCCTGCCACAGGCCTCTACTCAGACTAGCTTCTCATGTCCCCAAGTGTTCTGTGTGGTCCGGTGCCCACAATTATACCTAAGACAGGGAGGTCAGAGCAGTCCTGATGCTTCTAGGATATGCCTCCCAGGCTCCGTCAGTACCTGGAGGCATTGTGCTTTCTGTCTGAGGGACATACATCATCACCAGAACCTTAATTCCATCCTAGTCTAGGAGAGCTCAAGGTTGGACCAGGGTTAATTCGGCCTCAATGTGTGCATGAGTGGGGAGTTACAGTGGGGTATGTAAAGAGAGAGGGGATCCCTCACTGTGCTGTGCTGTGATGAGTGGTTAATTACTTGGTTCATGTACAGCCCTACTCAAGGTCAATTCATTTTGAGATAAATGAGTTTGCAGAGAAGGGCTTCCACCCTAGAAGGTGGACTTTTGTCTAGTCCAGCCATTGCATGATTATGGGGAAGCCATGTTACTGGCCTCAGTTTTTCCACCTGTAAAAATGGGGGCAGGTAGTACCCTAACCACCTCATGGATAGTTAACGATGGTTTAACAATCTACTGATCTAGTGGGTGTGAACTCACTTTGCAACTCCCAGACCTGATTCCAATGTATAGCTTTTCTCTTGGCACCTTGTGTGGTGGCTTGAACTTATCATCCTTGGATTCAATGACAAGGAACTGATTCTCCCAACTCAGGGCCACCTTTCTTTTCAGGTGTCAAGCAGGTTGTTCAATGCCCTATCACTGTTGTGCCTCAATGCTTCAAGAGACTGCCTTAGAGCCCATCTCTTTTGCTTTAGATTCTTGATCTTTCTTTATTGCTTACAAAACTCTAAAGATACCTAATTGTTATTTATCCACTTGTTTTTATATTAAATACACTCTCTGGCACTATTGTCAATCCTTGGGGGCCCTAACATGTCTGTTTCCGAGTCTTCCTCCTGTCTATTTCTAAATGTTAACATCTCTTAGCCCATCTTCTCCCTCCCTTCCCCTCCTTGCTCTTTGCTTTTCTTTAGGGATTTTTGCTTCCTCTATGTAATGATTTCCTTTCATCTTTTCTAGTATATTATTTCTCATCACCCTTTCTAAAATACTTATAATGATTACCTTTATTCTAATTCTTTTCTTGTTAGGGGAAAAGAGACAAAATATTTTTCTTGTACGTTTGATAGGTGGGTGTTTTTCATACCATTTTTATGAACTTTTATTTTTCATGAGTTGTACATACGAGTTCCATATTTCCATACAGTTTTAAAGGTGCATTTCTAATTGCTTTGTACTTTCCCTGGTAACTAAAAACCACAGACTTGAAACTGGAAATTTATGAATGGCACTAGCTCAGGCTCCAACAACAAATCAAGCTTCTCAAATTAGTTTGAAATATGACCTGTTTTGGCATACAGTTGCAGAATGTATGGGTTGCTTTTTCTCTTGTTTTATTTTTAAATAGTTAAAGTAACAAATGCTTATTATAGAGCACTTGAAAAACATGGAAGGATGAGACCAAAAACATCTCTAGTTTCACCTATCAAAAGTAACTATAGTTATTAATACTTTGCATTTCACTTGTGGGTCACTATTTAAAAGAATCCATAACAAATCCACAGGACTGTAAGCTTGGTGGTATAAAAATCATATCTTATTCATCTAAAATACTTCATGGTACAAAAAGAGGACTTCATAAATGTCTGCTGAATAGTAAAGCTTATTTTTTTACAGCTGGCTTTGTAGCTCATGGTGACTGCTCCTGGTATCTTGCACATGTTCACGTTAAGTTCATATAGAGTACCATGTGGGACAGAGTAAAGCACTCTGATAAGGATGATTTCAGAGAGGCCACCCTACCCTCTGCTGCATGGGCTGGGAGAGCATCAGGGCAGCCCCTTCTCTGTGTTCTGCTTTTCACAGCTCACATCAGTGAAAGGTAATCATGACTGTTTGTCTTTGCAAGTAGTGAGGCTGTGAAAGTTGGGATTTTTGTCTGTCTTAGTCACTGCTACCCCCAGTACTTGGTGGAACATAGTAGGCAATTCATAAAGATTTTTTGACTGATAGAATAAATAAATGAATGAGCAAATGAGAAAATAACAGTCCTTGAAATTAAGGAGCTTGCATTGTGGTCAGGAGGATAAGATCAGTTCCTAGATAAACCACAAGGCAAGCTCCTATCTCTTCTCAGTGCTCTTTTAGAATGGTCTGTGAAATAGGCTGTGCAGGCCCCTGCTTTGTTTCTCTAAAACGGAGCTGAGGAAGCTGAAGTTCAGAGATATAACAACACTGATGGCTCTTAGAAAAGGAACTAGTCTGGTTTCTCTGAATCCTGATTCAATGTACTTTCTACAAGACCTCACTGACCACCTTCCAGTTCAGCCAAGTTTTTCTGGATCTAAAACTTTTTGACACAAGTGTGTTTGGTTAGAGGCTAGCATTTGGATGTGATGTCAGACACCTGTTTGTGGATGACCTTATCAGCTGGCCCTGGACTACGACTACCTCAAGGAGGATGAACTCAGGATCCTTGAGCAGATTAGGCAGTTTGGGATCCTATCTTCATGACTTTCAGTCCACTCTGAGCGGAGCCTCCAGTGAACTGGAAATAGTGTTGTTCTTCCTTCTAGGAGTTACTTCAAATATCTGATGAGGGGATAGGTGGATGTATAAATGAATGAACAAAAAATGCATAGGATTTGGAGACTAATTGGATGAATAAAGAGCTATAAACCAAAGACCAACTCTGGGCCTCTGGCCTGGGTAACCGAAGTGAGGTGTCATTAACCATGATAGGAAAAACGAAGACTCAGACATTGGCTGAGTTGAGGCTGGAAAGATCTGCAAGGGCCTACTTGGGGAAGGTGATGTTAACATAAGCAGAATTAAAACATGAAAGGCCCTGAAAGTCAGGTTATAGAGAACTGTGAAGAGTTTCAACAGGAGAGTGATATTATATTGCATTTTGGAATGTTCACTCTGACAACTATATTAAAGTAGGATCTGCAGAGCAAGTGCTGAAGTGAAGAGGATGGAGGAGTAAAAGATGATCCCCAAGTTTCTTGCTTGAGCACCTGAATGGCTGGTGTAGTTATTCATGGATATTGGGAACACAAGAAGGAAGGCAGATTGAAAGGGGGAAATGTTTATTTGAGAGAGAGACAGGGAAGAGAGGGAGAGAGAATGAGCAGGGAGGAGATGGAGAAGCAAGCTCTTTGCTGAGCTGGGAGCCCAATGTGAGGCTCCATCCCAAGACCCTTTGATCATGACTGAGCCACAGTTGGGATTTCATAAAGATAAAAAGCTCCTGCACAGCAAAGGAAACAGTCAACAAAACTAAAAAGAGACCTACAGAATGGGAGAATATATTTGCAAATGACATATCAGATAAAGGGCTAGTATCCAAGATCTATATAGAACTTATCAAACTTAACACTCAAAAAACAAATAATCCAGTCAAAAAATGAGCAGAAGACATGAATAGATATTTCTCCAAAGGAGACATACGAATGGCCAACAGATGCATGAAAAAATGCTCAACATCATTGGGCATCAGAGAAAAACAAATCAAAACCACAATGAGATACCACCTCACACCAGTCAGAATGGCTAAAATTCTCCAACAAATGTTGGACTGTTGGTGGGAATGCAAGGTGGTACAGCCACTCTGGAAAACAGTATGGAGGTTCCTCAAGAAGTTAAAATTAGAGCTACACTATGACCCAGCAATTTCACTACTAAGGATTTACCCCAAAGATATAAATGTAGTGATCCGATGGGACATCTGCACCCCAATGTTCATAGCAGCAATGTCCACAGTAGCCAAACTGTGGAAAGAGCCAAGTTGTCCAACAGATGAATGGATAAAGGAGATGTGGTGTGTGTATGTATATACACACACACACACACACAATGGAATATTACTCAGCCATCAGAAAGGATGAGTACTTACCATTTACTTCAACGTGGATGGAACTGAAGGGTATTGTGCTGACTGAATAAGTCAATCAGAGGAAGACAATTATCATATGGTTTCACTCATATGTGGAATATAAGAAATAGCACAACAGAAGATCACTGGGGAAGGGAGGGAAAACAGAATGGGAAGTCATCAGAGAAGGAGACAAACCATGAGAGGGTCTTAACTATAGGAAACAAACTGAGGGTGGCTGGAGGGGTGGTGGGTGTGGGGGGGGTAAATGGGTGATGGGCATTAAGGAGGGCACATGGTGGGATGAGCACTGGATGTTATACATAACTGATGAATTATTGAACACTACATCTGAAATTAATGATGTACCATCTGTTGGCTACTTGAATTTAAATTTAAAAAAAGAGAGGGGAAAATGTTGAGTTCAATTTGGGACATGTTGAGTCTAGGAAGTCTATGCTATATCCAAGCAGAGATTCCAGGAAGTGATGGGATCTATAGGTCTGGATCTCAATATGGAGGTTTTGAATGGAGTTTTATATAGATTCAGTGTATAGTTAGAGTCATTGATGCCATGCAATGCTAGGTCTCCCATAATCAAGGAAGAAAGAGTCAACAGCACCCCAGGAGAAAAATATTTGGAAAGAAGTGTAAGGACTTCTAAAGGAGACTGATAAGAAGTTGGAGGAAAACCAGGAATATGGTTTTATGAAGACAAAGGAGGAAAGAGTTGTTTCAAGAATAAGGAAGTTGTCAAGAACATTAAATGCCACAAAAATTAAAGCCTGCAATGTGTCCATTTGACTTTTTTAGTTGGGAACTATAAATGAGAGTTACGTTAGCAGAATAATAAGGGACAGCCTTGTTACAATGGGTTGGAAAGTGAATAATGAAAACACACAATTAAAAAATATAATTTAAAATATGCCATTTATAGTAGCAACATAAATTATAGGGTGCTTAGATAATAAGTCTATGAGAGTATATGCAAGATACTTAGATAAAATTGTTGTAGATAAAATTCTACAATATTGTTTAAAGAACCATAAAAGATGACCTAAGTAATGGGGAAAAAGATACACTAGGCTCGTGGATGTAAAACTCAGTATCATAAAGATGACAATTCTCCAGATTACTCTATATATTCAATGCACTTTCAATTTTTTTATGGTACATGAGGAGCTAATTTTAAAAATTCATACAGAAGAGCAAAGGGCCCAAAATAAACAACAAAATGCTGAAGAATAAAATAAGGTGGGAGATTTTCCTACCAGATATCAAGGCTTATTATAAGTTTACGTGACAATGTGATATTAGGGATAGACAGATCAATGAGACCATATAATGAGCTCAAATACAAATCCACACATGTATGAGAACTTGATATACGATAGAGATAGAGCTACAAGTCATTGGGGATATGAATAACTATTTAATAAATGATATTGGGAAAATTGATTATGCACATTAAAGCTAATGCGAGTATAAAGGTATATATCTGTACCTCAAACCAAGTGCAAAAATAAATCTTGGTGAACTAGAGTCATAAATATGAAAAGCAAATTTTAAATTTTTATGAGAAAATATAGGTGAATATCATTAGTGGCCTCAAATTTAGGAACGGATTCCCAATCAAATAAAAAAACATGGGGATCCCTGGGTGGCGCAGCGGTTTGGCGCCTGCCTTTGGCCCAGGGCGCGATCCTGGAGACCCGGGATCGAATCCCACGTCGGGCTCCCGGTGCATGGAGCCTGCTTCTCCCTCTGCCTGTGTCTCTGCCCCTCTCTCTCTCTCTCTCTCTCTCTCTCTCTGTGTGTGTGTGACTATCATAAATAAATAAAAATTATAAAAAAAAAACAAATAAAAAAACATAAACCATAAAAGAAATGATTGATCATTTTTTACCATCTTAAAAATATGATAAACTACTCAACTAAAGGCATCATAAACAGAATGAAAAGCCACAGGAGGAAGAAAATATGTATTATGTATATATAACTTGTAAATATTAATATCCAGAATTAATAAAGAACTCATAATATCAATAAGAAAATGATAAATAACTGAAAAAGGATAATTAATATTAACAGGAATTTACCAATAGTAGAAACTTAATGGCTACTGAACTTATAGAAATATGGCCAACCTTACTAGTAATCCAAGAAATACAAAGTATCTCAAAGAGATGGAGAAACAGAAATTCTCATAAACAGCTGGTAAGAGCAGAAACTAGTACCACCTAGGAAGGCAATGCAGCAATAGCTGGTAGAGTTGAAAACAAACACATTGCAATTCCAGGTCTAAGAAAGAAATATCCTAGAAAAACACTTGTTCACAGTGCTCAAGACGTGTACATAAATTTTCATTGCAATGTTTCATGGCAAAATATTGGAAAGAAGAAACAGAGGAATGGATCAATACATTGAGACGTATTCATAAAACAATTAAAATGAATGAACAATAGGCTGCATGTGTCAACATGAAAAATCACAAGAACATAAACACTGACTGAAGAACATAACCTTTGCAAAGGCTAGAGTATATTGCCATTTACATAAAGTTTAAAAGCACACAACAGAATATTATATATATGTAATATTATGGTAAAATTAGATATGTAATATATTGGTAAAATTAGAAAAACATACATGGGAACAGTGAAAAACAGATCTTAATTTTCATACCACAAAAGGAAATGATAGCTATAATTGTGTGATATGATACAGGTGCTAACTATCTACAATGGCAACCATAATACAACATAGAAATGCATCATATCAAAATATTGTACACCTTTTTAAAAATTTTTCTTTTTTTAAGTTTTTTTTTAATAATAAATTTTTTATTGGTGTTCAATTTGCCAACATACAGAATAACACTCAGGGCTTATCCCGTCAAGTGCCCCCCCAGTGCCCGTCACCCAGTCACCTCCACCCCCACCCTCCTCCCCTTCCACCACCCCTAGTTCATTTCCCAGAGTTAGGAGTCTTTATGTTCTGTCTCCCTTTCTGATATTTCCTACCCATTTCTTCTCCCTTCCCTTCTATTCCCTTTCACTATTATTTATATTCCCCAAATGAATGAGAAGATATAATGTTTGTCCTTCTCTGATTGACTCATTTCACTCAGTATAATACCCTCCAGTTCCATCCACTTTGAAGAAAATGGTGGGTATTTGTCGTTTCTAATGGCTGAGTAATATTCCATTGTATACATAAACCACATCTTCTTTATCCATTCATCTTTCAATGGACACCGAGGCTCCTTCCACAGTTCGGCTATTGTGGACATTGCTGCTATAAACATCGAGGTGCAGGTGTCCCGGCGTTTCATTGCATCTGAATCTTTGGGGTAAATCCCCAACAGTGCAATTGCTGGGTCCTAGGGCAGGTCTATTTTTAACTCTTTGAGGAACCTCCACACAGTTTTCCAGAGTGGCTGCACCAGTTCACATTCCCACCAACAGGGCAAGAGGGTTCCCTTTTCTCCGCATCCTCTCCAACATTTTATTAATTTTCCTTGTTAATTTTCCCCATTCTCACTGGTGTGAGGTGGGATCTCATTGTGGTTTTGATTTGTATTTCCCTGATGGCAAGTGATGCAGAGCATTTTCTCATGTGCGTGTTGGCCATGTCTATGTCTTCCTCTGTGAGATTTCTCTTCATGTGTTTTGCCCATTTCATGATTGGATTGTTTGTTTCTTTGCTGTTGAGTTTAATAAGTTCTTTATAGATCTTGGAAACTAGCCCTTTATCTGATAGGTCATTTGCAAATATCTTCTCCCATTCTGTAGGTTGTCTTTGAGTTTTGTTGACTGTATCCTTTGCTGTGCAAAAGCTTCTTATCTTGATGAAGTCCCAATAGTTCATTTTTGCTTTTGTTTCTTTTGCCTTCGTGGATATATCTTGTAAGAAGTTACTGTGGCCGAGTTCAAAAAGGGTGTTGTTGCCTGTGTTCTCCTCTAGGATTTTTATTTTTATTTTTTATTATTTTTTTATAAATTTATTTTTTATTAAATATTGTACACCTTCAATTTACACAATGTTGGGATCCCTGGGTGGCGCAGCGGTTTGGCGCCTGCCTTTGGCCCAGGGCGCGATCCTAGAGAGCCGGGATCGAATCCCACGTCGGGCTCCCGGTGCTTGGAGCCTGCTTCTCCCTCTGCCTATGTCTCTGCCTCTCTCTCTCTCTCTCTCTCTGTGACTATCATAAATAAATAAAAATTAAAAAAAATTTACACAATGTTATGAAACACATTTCAATTTAAACAAGTAAGTTTGTGGTTAACTCTTGAGAGAGAGAAGAATTGGAGTGAAGAGTGGATTCCTAGGGCTTCAACTAGATCTTCAATATTTTGTGTCTTAAAAAAGGATCTGAAGCAAATTTGTTAAAATCTTTAGGATCTGAAAAAGCCAAGTGGTGGGCACATGGATATTTTCAGTGCATTTTTCCATATTTCTCTCCATACCTAAATATATTATAATTTTTTAAAAGTTAATAAAGTTGAGCAGTGGGAGATAGTTTAGGAAATAATCGGGAATGAAAAATAGGAGAATTTAGACTTCATTCTGTAGGAAATGAGAGGTCATGGAAGGTTTCTGAACAAAGGGGTGCTCAGATCAGAGTTGTGCTTTAGAAAGAGTCCCATGAGAAGAGGCTACTGCAATGGTCTAGATATAAGATGATAAAGGCCTGAGCATGAACAGAGCCATTGAGATTAGAGAGGATGATGAATTTGGGAGACACTGCAGAGATATAAGAAATGGGATTTGGCTTCCACCTTAGACCTAAGAGAGTCTGCCAAAACTTTTTATATCTTAAAAACCTTAGCAGAAAGTGAGGGAGAAAACATTGTCATAAATTATGGAACCAAGCCCTGGGTCTCTGGTAGTTGCAGTAATAAAAAGGAATATTTATTGAACAGCTCAGTTTTAGTCTGGCAATTTATTATACAGAAGCAGGAAGAAGAAAAACACATGCTTCCTTTGCTGCACAGGTAAGAGGGCCTGCAAACAGCCTAAGAACACAGCAAGCTACCCATCCCCTCCTGAGTAAGTTTCCAGACTGAGCACACCCAGAAATCAGTTCCATGAAGGGAGGAACACCTGAAAGTAAACACTGGCCAAAATAACCGGTTCTTCTTGCTAATTACCTACCCAAGGCATGACATTGGTTGTAGTTTGTTTTTACAGATGTTTTGGATTTCAGTATTTCAAAATTACTAGGTTTTTGTACTAGTCCAAATTAGATGCAGCCTAGAAGACAGTGCAGCTGCTTTCTAGGGCCAGTGCCACATGGCATGATTTGTAAGTATTCTTCTACAATTTTGCAACAGGCTGGGGTTTTATGAATACTTTGTGACCAAGCATCAGATTAGCTTATTTGAAATGACCTTGTTTTTATTTGCCAGGTTTTCCTGATTCCTGTTTTTACAACATCACCAATACCATTGTCCTGATGGAGATGGCAAAGCCTACAGATATGCTATGTTTTCTCCTAGGTCATAGAGTGAGTTAATGGCTATACTAGAACTGGGTATCCCAACTCCTTATCCAATCCTCAGTTCACCAAGCACAGTATCTCCACCTTATGTCTTTCATCATAACTCTTCAAGGGAGAACAACGAAGTATTCCAATGTAGGGTATGACTTATCTAATAACAAGTCATCAATTAAACAGTAACAGGAAGTGATGACAGGGCAACAGGGGCCCTGTAGCCAAGCAGTTCTCCTGGTGATGGACTCAGGCAGGTAGGAGACACAAAGGAGGTCTGGAAATAACATTGTCTCCCCTGGGAAGGACCTTCAAGGAATATCTGAAACAGATTCAACTGCAATTAAAATTCAAAGTGGCATTTTTTATTTCTTTCTTCATTCCTTCCTTCTTCTGACAACTCAGTGATGGTTTCGTAGGCACCTGTAGGAAGTAACTTTTATTTGACTTGAAACGTGCTGTCCTTGGAAGATGTACATTTGAATCACTTCTTTCACCACATCTATTGATAAATTGCGATTATTTTATGTATTTGACTGGTTACTTGCTTTTGTGCATCTCCTCATTGCCATCCTCACCCCACTTGCACTATATACACCCTTGGCTGTAAGCTTCGCAGAGATAGGTACTGTGATCTGTCTTGTCTGCCACTGCAGCCTCAGAACGTGAAACAGTTCTGGTACATGATAAGTGCTCATTATATAATGTAAATAAATGATGGAAATTATCCCCCCAAATTTTTTTAAAACATTTTATGGGGCACCTGGGTGGTTCAGTTGATTAATTGTCCAACTCTTGATTTTGGCTCAGGTCATGATCTCAGGGCAGTGGGACTGACTCCACACCAGGCTCTATGCTGAGCGGGGAGTCAGTTTGTCCCTCTCCTTCTGTTCCTTCTCCCTGCCCCCCATCTCTAAAATAAATACATAATATCTTTAAAAATTATCTAATCCTGTATGTTTTTTTAAAAAATAAAATAAAAATCTTTTATCTTTAAGCAAAACACTGACTAATGTTCAGTATGAACCAAGAGAGGTCACAGAAGGCCCACTGAGATTTAACCGTTTTGAGTACCTATGCTGAAATCAAATGGGTTCTGCTAAAATTGAAGAACAGTATTTTACAGATGAGTTTTATATAAAATCTCAGCTTCCATTTTCTATTAGTGGTAGCCATCTTACAGAAGGTTCAAAAGTTTAGGCAGGACATTGGGGAAAAACACTGTGATGGGCTGAGATCTGCAGAAGAAATTCAAAGAAGGGTCTGTAAGAGAGAAAAGGAAACAACAAAACCTCTTGGCAACATGCTAGAAGATAAGGGGTTAGAAACTTGTCATTCTAAAGTGTGATGGTGATATAAACTGGAGACTCTGACACCCACAAGTGGGGCCCTGGCTTTTTGAGAGCAGATCTAAGGGTCAGTTTTCTTCAGAGTGCCTTAGCCCTAGAATATGGGGCACTGCTGAAATTCTCCCAGCCAGTTTCACCAGATCACCTTTCCAGCCACCTCCATGTGAATGGGGAAGGTGGAGAACAAAGGTGATTGCTTAGTAATAATGGCTACAAACAACAACAGAGTAACAGCACATGAGCACATACACCCACACACCAAACTCTCCTTGAACACCCACTAAGGTAGGAGAGGATTGAGAGGCAGTTACTTAGTTAATTAGTATTATGGTGGTTAAACTCATCAGCCAACTCATTCAATTATGCATGCATTCATTCACTCCAGCTATATATTGAACACTGAAGATGCTGAGATAGATTAAATCCATGTATTAACTCTCTCTATAGATGGGGAGTGGGAAAACCTTTAGGAAAAAATAAAGTAATATGATATGATTGAGATTTT